>NC_134571.1:132252541-132558462 GCF_050947875.1 Dermacentor variabilis
ATAACACCCATTTCTCTTACTTCCAATTTCGTCATATAAATAGAAAGGGTTGTTCGCAGCCATATAACAAGGTTGCAAAACAGGAATGCTAAATTTCACAATACTTGCCAAATTCGATCATCCTGGGCACTCCACTTGGTGCGACCGTATAGATCTAGAAATCAGATTTAAACTTGCTCGGCGCAAAAGAAAGTACACACATTTGGGTACGCTAGACGTAGCGAAAGCATATAACTCTGTAGAATAACGTGTTCTATTCGGTAAGCTAGAGTCCATGAATTTACCCAAGTATACAAGCGCTGATGTCTGTGAATTCATGAGAGATACAGAGTTTTACTGTTATCAATGCGACATTTCCACGCCTAAAGACAAGCAGACAAGAGGTGTTCCACAGGGCGCCGTTCTTACCCTTATATTTAACATTTTGCTAAGTAGAATTCTTTTGTCTCATAAAGTACACGTGTATGTTTGTGTGGACGATATCGCAATTGTGTATATCTACAACTAATATACACTAACTACACTAAATTGCAAGATTACTTAGAAATTCTGGAGACCTAGCTAGAGGGGTTATGCATGTCGTTAAATGTTAACAAAAGTGCGGAACTAGTCTTTCCGTTATTTGCACAAATGCATATAACTTTACAATACCGCCAGTAAATTATTCCTCAAGCTGACTCAGTCAAGTAAATTGGTATTATTTACGTTGACAAACTCATTTCCACAGTCGCATTGAACATACTAAAACAGAGGCAGAGCGTGCCATAGCTATGTCCCGCCAGCTCAGCCAACGTCGCTCTCAACTTCTCAGGAATACCTTACTGATGATATGTAAGATGTATGTTTGGACCATATTAGAATTCGACTGCGTATTATGTTCCGGCAGTCCCACCTACAAAATTCAACCTCTCATACTTTCACAAAGGGAAGCTCTACCAATATGCCTTGGGCTACCTAGATTCACTGCCAACACCGTTTAATATCAGGAAGCTGTTCGCAGCCATATATACCCATCCTATATTGCCGATTCCGCATGCTAACGCTTAAGATATTTACTAAATGTTCAGGACTTTTTACAGAGACGTAGGCAATATATATTTATCACTGCACCGTCCGAGTTTTTTGAAGTATCGTGGTCAAGATTACACAGGCTTCAGATAACATTTGTGCAATCACAGTTGAAGCAATTGGATGTGTCCTTACATCAAGTTTACCATTCAGATGATGCTTTCTCAGACCTCACAATTGAGTTCACCGACATATTTCCAAATCATGCAAAACTATTACCTACCAGACATTTAATTAATACCTTCCATGATCACCTGCATCAGCTAGCAACTGACAATATAATAGCTACTGACGCTTCTGTGTGCGATGAGAAGGCAGGAGTGGGAATCTTCGCTGAATCTTTTTAATGGACTTGCTCTCTTCGCCTTCCCGAGATTACACCCATACTTCAGGCAGAATTATTTGCGATTGCATTAGCTTTACGAAAGCTTGCACAAAATGACCCATTTGCTGGTACTGTGACCAACTGATTGTCTGCATGCGTGCAGTTACTGCATCTTCAAATACAAGAATTCAGCGAAGATCTTGTTCGATGGCACCTCCGTACTTACGGCAAGTATGCTTGCATTGGGTACCAGGACATCCTGGTTTGCACTTGAATTAAATGGCTGGTTCACTCACACGAGCGTCTCTCAATGTCCCTATCATGTCTCTTTTGCAGACATCGAGTTATGTCCCCACGGCTAGGTGGAGAAATTTATCTATATCTCAAAATTCCGCAATATCCATGCCAACACCGTCTTCTGAATTTCAGCGTCTTGATTTCCATGGAATAATAGTTGGTGTCCTTCAAGGCAACTGGATGTTTCCTTAGCAAAATCGAGATGTCGCATACCGCCTCTAAATTTTTACTTACACAGGTCTGGTCTCGCTGTGTCCCCTGTATATTCTTCTTGCAATGCATTTGAATCGATTTAACCTTACTTTCTAACGTTACGCCTTTTCTCTAGAGAAAGAAAACATTTACACTCGTTTCAGAAATTTGGGCTATTCCGAATCTCGCCATCCTTTCTTTCTTTTGGTGCTACTTCACTGGGATCCAGCCACAAGCATGCTTTTCTCAGTTTCCAATTTTGTCAGAGAGACAAAAAGTGTACGTTGCTGAATTATTAAAATATCCATTATCTCTATTATTTCTTTCCTGTCTGTTAAATCATTCTATCGAAAAATTCTTAATACTATATATTTTATTAACTTCTTTATCCAATTTTTTACTCCCGCGCTCTATTATTGAAATTCAGTTTTCATTTCATTCTAGATGTACTGGAAACCACCAGCTCGGCCAAGACCCTATGTGTGTATGCGCCAGTGCTTGAAGACAAGACAAAAACGCGTATTGTGCACCTGATTAAATCAAGCTCACTGGATGCCAATAAATCAATATCATCACCATCATTAGCAACGTATCGAGCCAGTTTTCATATCAAACTGGATAGGTGACTATGCCTGTCACTACCGCCTTTCAAAGCGGACCCCAATAAAACGTAATAATCATCATTAGCACCTTTTCGGCCCTAAGGTAACGGTACAAGGTAGACAGAGAAGCCTTAAGGAAGAAAAAGAAGGTTATGGAGACTTATATTATGTTATTTAGAGAATAAGTTAGATAGCTTAGAGAATAAGAGAAGCCGTAGCACTTGGATGTTTTGTGATGAAGCTAAACAGAGAAGGAATAAAGAAGAAAATGGAGGTAAACGAAGCGTATACAAAAAAGATACGTGCACAATTCACATTGCGAATGCATACAGTAGTACGCATAACGCCATAATTATCCAAATGATTCACATTTATATGATTTCTGCAGGCATTTTTGTATGCTTAGTACTTGCAGTTAGCATGTTCCCTCAATTTACTAGGGACTGCTATCGAGATGCTCCAGTTCCAGCTGGGCGAACCGCGTGGGCCTGTGACTTTTTAATTGTTATGTTTTTTGGACGAGTTCACATGCCTCCCTTTTGTTTTCTCGGTAGGTGCTCTATTTACAGAGTACATTTTCGTGTACTCTGTAATGATCCCTAGACGTCGGCTTGGGCCCTTCTGTAGCTTCCTTTATTTCCTTGGTCCAGCACCCCTGTTTTTTCCCCTCCAGTCATTTGTATTCACATACTGGTGTAAGAAGCTTATTGATTTTGTTCTTTACACTTTCTTGCGACCTATGCTATTTGATATGAATAATTTCCAAGTATTGTGATTCTGTTGGTCCGTGTCTCGAATTAACACCTCTCAGAAGTTTGAAAGTTAAACATGATGATCGCTGTCCAGGCTATTGTTTTCCTGTTCATCTATCATTGTTTGGTCTAACCCTTCGTATAGACCGTTTCGGAGACTCAGGCGTAGTCAACACGTGACTGCCTTTTTCCGCATAACCACGTTACGAGTCTACTACACTTATAATTTCTGTTGATTATTGTGAAGTTCTTTTAATCACATAGGTCAAGCACCAAATGACCGTTGTATCCTGTGTATCACTTTATATGATCCGCGTTTTTTCCTCCTAATACCACCTGGCGCAAATTCACGATACCATCATTCACATCATCATTAGACTGAATGGGTGCTGTGTGGCTAGCTTTCCATAAATGCTAAGTTTATGAGCGCCGGCAACCAAAGAAGAGTTCAGGGAAAACAAATGGAATTGCTCAAGCACATGCGTGCCCTTGACGCCTCTAAAAGGGCCCGTTTCAAGGAAAACATTGCTGATTGTAGCACAAGCCACATAGCCGCTACGTGACTAGACTGTCAAATCACTACAACCTACTAATCACGACAAACTACAAGCAAAAATTCCTACACTCTAAAAACTAGGGAGTCTCGGAGGAATAAAGAGGCCGATTTACTCTTCAAAGCTTTGTTTTCCTCTGGCGAAATGTCGTGTGGAGTGAAATGCAATGTTCAATACGTAGAAAGGAGAGAGTGAAATGTTCTTTTCAATCTGCCCTTCTGCGAGAGAGTAGAATGAATTTTCAACTCCTGTGGCAATAGAGAACAAAATGCTGCGAAAATTCCTGTTTCAACTTCAGTAGGCTCGCCCCCGAACATGGAGATGTATTACTCAGGCACGCTGAGCAAAGAGCACATCGTTTTGCTTAGGAGAGATCAGGCAGACCAGTGCAAAAGGAAGCGAAGTCAGCGTTCTACTTTTTCACTCGAAGTTGCCCCACCGTGCGCGCACACATCGCGTAATAGCACCGCACTGGAGAAACGTGATCCGTCCAGCGGGCAGGAACGTAGGTCATTCAAGGGTCAGCCATCTTGCGCAGGCGTGAAAACAGGACAGTAGTTCGTCATTGGTTGATATAACAACAAACCCTCCGCGGTAAGTGAATTACAACTGACGTGCATATTCTGCGTATATGACATGCTATCGCCAGAATAGCGACGTTTAGCCGATGCTATTGATAACCGACTAGCCAAGCGCGCTGCGTCTCTCAATGTCAATCGAAAAAGCCAGTCGGCGCTACAACTGCATGTGATTTGATCACTTGCGGCTATCCGGAAGAGCTTTGAAAATCGCAAACGCTTCCAGAACTATGGCATATTAAAAAGAATTGAGGCGAGCAGACGCATAAAATGGTTTGTTCACAAGTCCATGATTCCGAGCTCATGCGGAGTGAGCTTAGCGTGCGTTTGGTGTGTTTGTGTTTATTCAATTTAGCAGTCTGCTGTGTACGGAACGCTGCTGAAATGAGGTGTCACATATCGAAAGACGTAATTTTGCTAGTGGCATGCTTTCGAATAACAAGGCAAGGAAACAAAAGTTCAGAATCACCAGTCCGCCTCTAGAGTCTGTGAAGGAGTACGTTTACCTAGGTCAATTAATCGCTGGGAAGCCTGATCATGAGAACGAAATTCATAGAAGAATAAAAAACGGGTTGGATCGCACACGACAGACATTGTAAACTCCTGACTGGAAGCTTGCCATTATCATTGAAGAGGAAAGTGTATAATCAGTGCGTTTTACCGGTGCTGACAAATGGGGCAGATACTTGGAGACTGACAAGGAAGCTTGAGAGCAACTTAAGGACCGCACAAAGAGCGGTGGAACGAAGATTGCTAGGCATAACCTTGAGAGACCGAAAGAGAGCGGTTTGGATCAGGGAGAAAACGGGTATCGCCGACATTCTAATTGAAATAAGGAGAAAAAAATGGCGCTGGACAGGTCATGTTGTGCGCAGGTAAGATAACCGTTGGACCATTAGGGTTACACGATGGATACCATGAGAAGGGAATCCCAGTAGAGGACGGCGGAAGACTAGGTGGCGCGATGAAACTAGGAAATTCGCGGGTATTAGTTGGAATCGGTCGGCGCAGGACAGGGGTAATTGGAGATAGCAGGGAGAGGCCTCCGTCCGGCAGTGCACATAAAAATGCTCATCATAATGATGATGCTTTCTTTATAGTAAGCTGCGCGCTTGACGGTGTCCTTCGCCCATAGGTAGTCGGCGACCACTGAAGTTACGCGCAGCAGGAGTGTTTTCCACCAGGGTTTTCCCGCCGTCTCACTCCAAGCTAAGCAGGCCGCAGGCGATCACACTCAGACTCCTGCAAACGATTTCCCACCCAAATCCGGCGTCCCTTAATGGCGTGTGGCCTGAAATTTATCTGACTTGTTCTTGCGTGACCTGTGGTGAGGTTGCTGCTTTGCCTCAACAACAACAACAACAACAGCGCCAATATGCGCCCCTTGTCACTCCGTAGACGCTTCTAGAGCAAAAACAGCGCTGATGCACGGCGCTAGAGCCCATGTGATGCTATTAAGGCAATAGCGATGCGTCGTCCTCCTCGGCCAGAGCGTGCGAGGAGGCGGCAACATTCTTCAAAGCGTGCCGCTACTTTACAAATTTTAAGGGGCTTTATAGTGCTCTGCTTTCACTCTCTCTCAGCTCTTCCTTCCTCACCTCGGCGAAGCCGCGCAGGTCAAGAGAACCGCAGCGGAGTTCCAACAGCTACACTGTAAAAATAATTTGGCACATGTAAAACTGGCCTCTCCTTGTGTGAAAAAGTCATTAGTGCGCTTCTGTCTGGTATTTCAGCTATTGATTAGGCTGGCTCGATCTACTTCCCAGCCAAGTATGCTAATGTAGACAGGTATGTGTTCAAAGCAAAGATCTGAGAACAGCTGCGTGGAACATTTGTTCATCAATTGGCGGATGTGAACATATAGTGTTAATCAAGCAAAGGCCCCTTAGATTGATGGCTTCTGCAGGCATAATTTTTATAAGGCAATACAATATTAAAGCACTTTTGCACATAGTGAACTTCTCGGCTTAACATGCGCTCCACAGTGAGGTACTGTATTAGTCTTCCCAGATACATATATATACGTTGTGAGAAGAAGACAAGATTCTATGAAGCGTGATAATCTTTCTAACTTTAGCGTACCTTAACCACTTCATTAGGAAATAACCCTCTCGTTTCAGGCAGTTGGTTCATTGCGGAAGTACATGCATACAGCCAGAGGCAAAATTCACGGGAATGGAAGGGATACGTTTCAAGGGGCAACGTACCGTTCCCAATTATGATTTTCTTCTTTTTCTTTCGGTGGACTGCCGTGCCTTTACTTATTGTGATGCCGCTTTTGATGCGTCACATTCATCACATTTCATTTTCGGTTCATATCTGATGCCATGATACTTTAGTTAGATTGCTTTTTCAGCTTGTCACAATAATTGATCATGTAATTATGCAAGCTGCTCCTCAGACGTATAGCATCTCATAGCTTAATGAGGAATCAAAAGCTACAATATATGAGAAGAAATTTGGTGTGCAAGATTTTAGTGCCAGTTCTCCTTGCAGTTTTATACTGATTTGCAACACACTAGATAGTACTGTAAATTTAATTTGATTTATTGTGAGAAAGTGCAACGGGTCAATCCCAACCGCAACAGGAAACTACTTTCGTGAGGACGCCAACAGAACAGGGTGTATGATATGCCTCTGTAACGCTTTGAGACCGGCTCGGATAGCGCTCCTGAACTCCGAAAAGACACACGCTTCGAAACAATACGGTGCAGTGCATACGTTAATAACTGTATATGAAATATTTATAACCAAAACTAGACCTGCGGCCTGAAATGAGAATATACGACACATTTATAAATTCATTGTATTCTTAGCCCGGAACACCCATACGTTGACAAAACGTTGTCAAATTATCTGCTATATGGCCCAAAAACAAGTTTCTTGCACAATTTACGTTACCAGCTCCATGCTTAGCAGCTCATCTGGTAACCTCTGCATATAAGTGCTTGTGTTCTGTACTATAAATGCGTTTGCTGGCCAGTAAGGTGGTGCATATTTTCTTGTGTTTTATTACAATATGTGTTGTGAAGTTCATGGACATCATTGTAATCAATTTTATGTGTGTGTCAGTAAGTTTCTCGAATTATTAGTCAATTTGTCTTGTGTCTAATCAATAAAGATTTCGACCTTTAAAGAAAAAAAAATGTTTCATTTAGTAACTCGGCGACTACAGATTACATCCAATTCACCAAGCATAAATGCAGGAGCTGCTTATGAAGGAATCAAATATTCCCCATATGTAAGTATTCTGAATCCCTTCTAACGTGGCCATGGCTCTACATCGTGAGTGCTTTCAAACTGTTTGGAAGAGTACTAACACTCTGTACTGAAGGAGTACAATCTCTCTGTTAGGAGGAGCGCAAGCACTCTGTTTGGGGTAGTAGAAATACTCAGTTTGGAAGAGTAGAAGTACTCGGTTTGGAGGAGTAGAAGCACACGGTTTCGGGTAGTACAAACATTTTGGGTGAGTGCTCTTACCCTTGTTGGGAGAGTATTAGCCCTCTGCGGAAGAGTGCTAGCACTTGCTTGCGGTGGATTAATGAAACTTTGGAGGGAGGAGTTATTCTGCCCTCTTTCTATGGAGGTGGATCTACTTTGGAAAAGCGGAGTGAAATATGGGATAAGTAAATACTCCTTCGGAGAAAGTTCCCAGAACTCTGTTTTTAGAGTGTAGTTGTCATGCAGGGTGGCGTAGCGAAAGCATAAACAATGTTTGCGTTACTTATTTTCGCTTCTGCATTGCGTCGAAAACCGATGTGTTTGTTACACTACTGATAACTTCCGTTACTTTGTTTTGCAGAGGGAGAATATTAGCAAGACTTTGTTATAACAGTCCTCAGCTTCAAAATATCTATATTGTATTTAAGGTTCAAAACCCGGTGCCGCGCAATTCTCCACCGGAAAATAAAAAAAAAACCGTGTGTTGAGAAAATTGCAGAAACAGGCCTGGAGTGCGGCCTGATCCCGGTGACCAGAGCCGGTAACGCACTCTCTCACCAGAGCAGGATTGGCCACCCTGGTGCAGTACTTGGCCACAACCTCCTATATGAATACAACAATCAAACCCCGGCCCTCAGTCCCCAGCAGCCGCGAAGCAACTGACCACGGCGGCGGTCAGATCTGTGACGCTGCAGAGGGTGCTAAGAATACCAGGCTCCGGACAGGCCGCCATTGGAATCTGAACCTGGCAACGTTTAACGTTAGAACGCTATCTAGTGAGGCGAGTCTAGCAGTGTTATTGGAGGAATTAGAGGGTAGTAAATGGGATATAATAGGGCTCAGTGAGGTTAGGAGGACAAAAGAAGCATATACAGTGCTAAAAAGCGGGCATGTACTGAGTTACCGGGGCTTAGCGGAGAGACGAGAACTAGGAGTCGGATTCCTGATTAATAAGGAAATAGCTGGTAACATACAGGAATTCTATAGCATTAACGAGAGGGTGGCAGGTCTTGTTGTGAAACTTAATATGAGGTACAAATTGAAGGTGGTACAAGTCTATGCCCCTACATGCAGTAATGATGACCAGGAAGTCGAAAGCTTTTATGAAGACGTGGAATCGGCGATGGGTAAAGTCAAAACAAAATACACTATACTGATGGGCGACTTCAATGCCAGGGTCGGCAAGAAGCAGGCTGGAGACAAGTCAGTGGGGGAATATGGCATAGGCTCTAGGAATAGCAGAGGAGAATTATTAGTAGAGTTTGCAGAACAGAATAATATGCGGATAATGAACACCTTTTTCCGCAAGCGGGTTAGTCGAAAGTGGACGTGGAGGAGCCCGAATGGTGAAACTAGAAATGAAATAGACTTCATACTCTGCGCGAACCCTGGCATCATACAAGATGTAGACGTGCTCGGCAAGGTACGCTGCAGTGACCATAGGATGGTAAGAACTCGAATTAGCCTAGACTTGAGGAGGGGACGGAAGAAACTGGTGCACAAGAAGGCAATAAATGAGTTAGCGGTAAGAGGGAAACTAGAGGAATTACGGATCAAGCTACGGAACAGGTACTCGGCTTTAACTCAGGAAGAGCACCTCAGTGTTGAAGCAATGAACGACAATCTTATAGGCATCATTAAGGAGTGCGCAATAGAAGTCGGTGGTAACGGCGTTAGACAGGAAACCAGTAAGCTATCGCGGGAGACGAAAGATCTGATCAAGAAACGCCAATGTATGAAAGCCTCTAACCCTACAGCTAGAATAGAACTGGCAGAACTTTCGAAGTTAATCAACAAGCGTAAGACAGCGGACATCAGGAACTATAATATGGATAGAATTGAACAGGCTCTCAGGAACGGAGGAAGCCTAAAAACAGTGAAAAAAAACTAGGAATAGGCAAGAATCAGATGTGTGCGTTAAGAGACAAAGCCGTCAATATCGTTACTAATATGGATGAGATAGTTCAAGTGGTTGAGGAGTTCTATAGAGATTTATACAGTACCAGTGGCACCCACGACGATAGTGGAAGAGAGAATAGCCTAGAGGAATTCGAAATACCACAGGTAACGCCGGAAGAAGGAAAGAAAGCCTTGGGAGCTATGCAAAGGGGGAAGGCAGCTGGGGAGGATCAGGTAACAGCAGAACTGTTGAAGGATGGTGGTCAGATTGTTCTAGAGAAACTGGCCACCCTGTATACGCAATGCCTCATAACCTCGAGCGTACCGGAGTCTTGGAAGAACGCTAACATAATCCTAATCCATAAGAAAGGGGACGCCAAAGACTTGAAAAACTATAGACCAATCAGCTTACTGTCCGTTGCCTACAAAGTATTTACTAAGGTAATCGCAAATAGGATCAGGAACGCCTTAGACTTCTGTCAACCAAAGGACCAGGCAGGATTCCGTAAAGGCTACTCAACAATAGACCATATTCACACTATCAATCAAGTGATAGAGAAATGTGCAGAATATAACCAACCCTTATATATAGCTTTCATTGATTACGAGAAAGCGTTTGATTCAGTCGAAACCTCAGCAGTCATGGAGGCATTACGGAATCAGGGTGTAGATGAGCCATATGTAAAGATACTGGAAGATATCTATAGCGGCTCCACAGCCACCGTAGTCCTCCACAAAGAAACAACAAAATCCTTATAAAGAACGGCGTCAGACAGGGAGATACGATATCTCCAATGCTATTCACAGCATGTTTACAGGAGGTATTCAGAGGCCTGGAGTGGGAAGAATTGGGGATAAAAGTTGATGGAGAATACCTTAGTAACTTGCGATTCGCTGATGATATTGCCTTGCTTAGTAACTCAGGAGACTAATTGCAATGCATGCTCACTCACCTGGAGAGGCAAAGCAGAAGGGTGGGTCTGAAAATTAATGTGCAGAAAACTAAATATTGTTTAACAGTCTCGGAAGAGAACAGCAGTTTACAATAGGTAGCGAAGCACTGGAAGTGGTAAGGGAATACATCTACTTAGGGCAGGTAGTGACCACGGATCCGGATCATGAGACTGAAATAACCAGAAGAATAAGAATGGGCTGGGGTGCGTTTGGCAGGCATTCTCAAATCATGAACAGCAGGTTGCCACTATCCCTCAAAAGGAAAGTGTATAACAGCTGTGTGTTACCAGTACTCACATATGGGGCAGAAACCTGGAGGCTTACGAAAAGGGTTCTGCTGAAATTGAGGACGGCGCAACGAGCTATGGAAAGAAGAATGATGGGTGTAACGTTAAGGGATAAGAAAAGAGCAGATTGGGTGAGGCAACAAACGCGGGTAAACGACATCTTAGTTGAAATCAAGAAAAAGAAATGGGCATGGGCCGGACATGTGATGAGGAGGGAAGATAACCGATGGTCACTAAGGGTTACGGACTGGATTCCAAGGGAAGGGATGCGTAGCAGGGGGCGGCAGAAAGTTAGCTGGGCGGATGACATTAAGACGTTTGCAGGGACAACATGGCCACAATTAGTACATGACCGGGGTAGTTGGAGAAGTATGGGAGAGGCCTTTGCCCTGCAGTGGGCGTAACTAGGCTGATGATGATGATTTAAGGTGTTCAATTACTGAATAGTTTATTTTCAAATGCGAAGATTCAGTGCGTATTATTCAAGTTGTATGTTAAACTTCGAATATTTGGCCAGTACATTTTCCTTGCGTTCTGAAATGCAAACGATTTTATCTTTTAAAGAGGTAGCAGTGTACTCACCAACTTTGCGCATCACTTGCTGCATTCTTGGAATTTTTGGAGCTCTGGCAAAGTTCCGCAACAGTGCCGTCCCGGACACTAGAATAAATATTGAAAAAGGTGCATTACGTGCCATTGCCCTAAATTTAACATATTTATTAACGATAAAGCATCCTGCAGTAAACTGCGGGTACTTGTTACGGGCGGGGGCGTATCAGGCGGTAAGGGGGGGCTTATGGGGCTCCTTCCCCCCCCCCCCCGACATATTTTTGTGCTCTCATGCACCGCCGACCAAAACAACCCCCAGCTCCGGAAATAATTATGTATTTTGTCTCGAATGGTCATTTTTCACGCTCGAAAAGACGTAGACCTTTCAGCGCGAAAATCTCGAACTCGCGCTGGATTTCATGGCAACGCCGATGCACCTGCTGTCATATAGCGCAAGGAGCCCCATCCAAGCACAACGTTAGAAGGGCGTTTTTATGGGGAGCGGGCTCGTCGCGGCATCTCGCGGAGGCCGTGGAATCTACGGTGGACGTCGATTTCAATTCCGACGCTTAATGGGTATAAAGTTCTCATAAAGTGTAGATGTGATGGGTGCATTGGCATTTCCAAAGTCGTGCTTTAGATTTTCGATTCCGGAACATTGCAGGTTTAATATTGTTATGAGCATATTACGCCAAAGGTGCATTCAGTTTTCTAAAGTGGTACATCAGACCATACGACGAGATAAGCCGAATCAAAACACTATCAGAGGAGTTGAGAAGGCACGCATTGAGGTACTATGAGACGAAGCTTTTGCCGTGATTCATTTGTGCCGTCGTACAAAGCCGTCGTCGTATGCGCTCGAGAAAAGAATATCATATTTTTTTTTCACCGGCACCAAACATACATGTCAAGACACTAAAGCCAGCAAAGGTAACTTCGTTCTTTTTTTTTTTTTACTTTGACTTTATTCGCGAGGACCACATTGAGCCTTTTCAATTTTCTTGTTTACGCTACCCGCAGGCTGCCAGAACCGGTCAGGGCGGACTTTTGCCTGGCATAGATTTCGACGCTTTCCGGCTAGCCAACGAGCAAAAGAAACAATGGTCACTCGCTGCCATCACTGAAGGTCGAAGGATTTTCTCGCCGGTGTAGGGTACCGAACAGTATGCGTATGCTTCAATGTGGACCAAGCGTCCCATGTTTTATTAGATATTCCTTCGGTAGCTACACATTAGGTGCCCAAAGTAGGCATTCCGTTGTGGACAACATGCTTTTCTACGGTTTCTTTTTAAATTTCGGTGCCTCAACCCCACAAAAGTAAACAAAGACATTGTTGCGGCGCAGCCAATTGTCCCATGGTGAATGTTCGGTTTCCTTACTTCTCTTGCGGTAAGTGATGTGGCGTGGGACGCTTCTGTTGCCGGATATTTCTAATATATTATTGCGATAGCCATTATATGCACACTCCAGGCACATTCCTGCCATCGTCCTCACCCTCATGTTCCGTATGAAGTCCAACAGCGGTAACATAAGGACCGCGCGCCGCATGCTCTATGTGCGAGTGAAAGCGTGGGGGGGGGGGGGGGGCATAGATGGGCCGACAATGGTGGCACAGTCTTGCGTGCGCAAGGGATAAAAACGGGGAGCATGCGCGCCGCCTTCCGTCGGGCCCGATAAGTCCGGGGGAGTAGGTGGACGGGGGGGGGGGGGGGGAGGGACGACCGTGAAGATTTTGTGATTTGAGAATCTGTGTTTGCGCAATATGTTTATTTGCCTTGTTTGACGCATTATACACACTTACTTTTTCTTAGATACGTATAGTTATTGCAGACATTTACCTATATTTAAATATGTTGTTGCGAGTTTTGGGTATACGTGCAGTCAACTTTGTTTCCAGCGGAACTTTTTTGCCATTTATGAAGCTTTATCTTCACATTTGTATATTTCAGTGTATCTCCGCATTTATATTCTACGAGGGCGATTTAGTAAATCAATGAACGGGGCTAGTTGGTGCACGTTCGTGGTTGTATTGCGCTCAGTTTTACACAGACGATATTAAGTGAAGGACGGGACGTAGACGGACGTAGCGCAATCAGTTGCGCTACGTCCGTCTACGTCCCGCCCTTCACTTAATATCGCCTGTGTAAAACTGAGCGCAATACAACCATGCACGAAGGCGAGTCGATTGAAAGTGAGCCAACCCATCCCGCGAATTAATGCTTCGGTTCATTATCTGCAAGGCATGCGCATAGGACACAGGCATCGTTCATTAACAAAAAGGACGCACAATGTGATAATAAATGTTCTTTGATTCTCTCATACACCGAGTTCAACATGGTTGTGTGACATAACAGCATAGTTTTGTGAGGTTTTACACCGCTGAATTTGTTTCTGCAAAAGAAATTAGTCGATGTTCGGCTGCCATGTGTGCCGAACATTGAATCTCATTGGCCACTGTGAAGGATTGGAGAAAATAGTTCAAAGAACGACGTGAAACTTGGAAATACGATCCAAGACCCGGCCAAAGCCGCTGCGCAATCACCCCGAACACAATTTCAAAGGTTGGTGAGCTCATTAGAAAAGAAAGGTAGAAAAGCGTCCATGAACTGGGACAGCGTGCGAACATTAGCCACGGTTCAGTTCACATCATAATTCATAAATATCTCGGTTAGCGGCTCTTGTGTGCCCAATGGGTGCCTAAGATTTTCAACCACCGCCACAAGACGGGAGGGGTTCGGCGCTACCTTGACGCATCTGATACGATATCGCAATGAGGGTGACAACTGCTTGTCTGCATTTGTGACCGGGGACTTTCATGGTGGCACTACTAAGAGCCTGAAACACGACGACAAAGCTTGCAGCAGAAACATTCGACTTCACCACTCCAAAGAAAGCAAACGTCGCCGATTCCGCTGGAAAGATATTGTTGACTTTTTTTTCGATCGTCAGGAGTGCATACTGATCGAAATTGCTGAACCTGGAGAGCCTATCAATCATTTCCGATATTGTTAAACACCAGATTAGCTGCGTGTCGCAATGAAGAACCAACGACGCGGAAATTCAATGAATGGGGTCATCTTACTCCATGACAAAGCCCGTCCCCACATCGTTGATGTGGTTAACACAAAATTGGCAAAGTTCAAGTAGGAAACGCTGCAACATCTGCCATACAGCACATACTTGTCGCATTGCGAGTTCCACATTTTGGGGCAATTGAAGAAACAGCTAAAGGTAACCAGATTTGTGTCGGAGGATGACGTGAAAGAGTGACTTAGAGATTTTTCGAAGCAGTAACTCAAGCAGTTCTATAAGACAGGAATCACGCGACTCGTTAGTCACTGGGACAAATGTCTAGATGGTCATGGAGACTACTTTTAAATGAAGTACGCCGTTTGCCATATATTTATTTGCCTTGGCTCCCTTTCATTTGACCCGCTCGCGTATATTTCGCAGAACACCTACTTCTTATAGGTGCTCGTGGTTGCGACTATTATTTCGGTGCAATTACACACAATGCACGACTGGTGGCAGCTGCTCCTGTGCAACGCATTGGAGCATGGAACATCGTCATCGAGATTTTCCCCAGGGCGTTGCATTTGCGCAAAAATGCAAACAAGCTTCTTCAATGACAAAGTTTCATTAAAATTTTTGTCCTCAACATGTTGATTTCGAGGTCTTTACAGTTTTCATATAAGCTGCATGCACTGCTTTGCCGGTTTCGAGCTGATACGTGTCATAAGTTCGTGTGATAGCTTCTTAATATATTGACAAAAACATGAAAGACTTGATATCAGTTATTTCGGGCGCAATTTTGGGATATACCAGTATATTCTTGTAGAAAAAATACATATTTTACTGTGTTCACAGTGCGCAGCGTTCAAGAATTCGTTTGCAGCATCTTTGGAAATGGCGATGATATTATTCCTGTTTTTGATTCCTCGATAAATTCTATATGGAGGAGGTCAATATGCAAGGCGATCCCCCCACGGCCCCCCCTCCCTCCGGAACGAGATTTCTGGTTACGCTGTTGGTTATCTAGTATAGCTTTGAAGTCGTCGTTGTAATTTTTAAGCACGAATCATTCTGCGACGGATCAATTCTGTACATAAGTAGCAGCTACGATTTTGTTTCGTACTTGAGTTCATTAATGATCCATCGAAACAGAAAACATTTTACGTTTGAATGGGCCATGACAAAGTCGTCGAAATGTTCTCCGTTTATAACTATAACTGAGAGTAGACGGTCTGATACGGCTGTGCACACAAAACAGGCGTACTCAGCATACAATTTAACCCCAAATTTCCATTTGGCATGGTTACCTCTGATGGTCTCCTACCCACAGGAAGGGCTGTTTCGGCATGGAGTGTTACATATTAGCAGATCAGGGCGCACCGCTGCGTCGTCTGCTATGAGACATTGCCAGACTACATTGGACGACTTCCTATACAGGGTCTGGCACAATACGACGAATAGAATGTATTGGCGTTCACTTGTGCCCGCGAGACTATCAATTGCGAGATAAAATGCAGGAGCAAACTGCCAAGGCGAAAAGAGAAAAAGAAGATCGCGTATGCCTACCACTACGTATTTCAAGCACCTACAATAATTTCCGGTGTATGCAGTACGGAGAAGTGTGCCCTTCGAGACTGCCTTCGGTTTCACATGGGGAAACGTTTCCGCAGGTGTTAATTTATTTGATTACCACTTGGTGTGTCCAAGCTGCTGTGTAGTACAACTGTGGCATAAAAATATTGTTGCTATAGCAATTATATGAACACTCCAGGCTCAGTTCTGCCGTCGCCGTGATTTTCCGCACAAATTCCAAGGGTGAAAAATCCACTAGGGTTGAGGAATGGGCGAGTACCTTTTTCTATTGCATTCTAGAACTGGTACAGCGCAACATACGAGGAAAGAAACAAGCCGAGCAGGCCTTTCAGGCCTCTGTTCCTTTATCTGGCCTGCTCGACTTGTTTCTTTAATTGTATGTTGCGCTGTACCAGTGCTAGGGTGATAAAATCGTCGCCGCGCGGCGTATGCTGTATGTGCGAGTTAAAAGGTGCGACGGTGAGCAGGCCATCGCAGCTCAATCTCGCACACGCAAGGAAAGAAAGCGGGGATGAAGCCCGCCGTCTTCAGTCCCATGCAAGGCTCCGGTGAGGATAGGGAGGGGCCGATCGCGCCCCCGCTAAAGGCGCTGTATCATGAAAGCCATCTTCGACGGGGAGAGAATCTACCGTGCGCTGTGTTCTTGCGGTTTATTTTGCATTGGTGCGAGACAGCAAGACGATAAATTCATTCGCTGCTGGTGCCGCGCTTGCGAACACCAGTGTTTTGACAGCGAGTTTCTGTGGTGATCGACTGAGATGTGTTTATGTTTGCATGTGCGCGCGTGAAGCCTTGCTTGTTAATTTATTATTATTATGCCTATGTTTACACGTTTACACGGCCGGTATAACAAGTATCCGTACTTCTGACATCTATCCATCAATTTGCTATCGCAATCGACGCTTCGTCTTTCGGGCGCAACTGCTACTTTTTTCTCTTGTTTTTATTGAGCAGGAAAATTCAATTCCCGAATCCGTCACTTGTGCTGGCAGCTGCCCAAATAAACAACCTAGGCTATGACATCCAGGGTCAAGGCGACACTTCCGCTTCTTGCTGTGCTCAAGTGTATGATTTATGGCGTCCAATCAAGGTGTTCAGTAGACGGCGAAATGGTCCCTCCTGCCGACCACATTATTTTGATCGGTCTCTAGGACTCCAATGAAGAAACCACGCAATTTAGTGGCGAAGTGCGTACAAACGTCCGGCTTGGCTACCAAGCCGGGCCAGATTTTTTAAAGACAGAGAGCGTTTCAAGTGAGCTGGTGGTAAAAAAAATTTGCGGCAGCTTCGCACTAGCCGCGGAAAGACTGGGCAAGCAGCTGCCCCACCTAGCTGATTCTTGGTTCAGCTAAGCAAACTTACCTTGCTGTGCGCAGGCCGAACGCTCTAAAACGGGAGGGAACACTGTTTGCAGTGTTAGCAATGGCCTGCCGAAATGCCGCCATGCAAAGTTTTGCTAGCCAGGTGCGACAGTGGCGTCAACCTTTCGTGAAAAAATCACCGCCACCCTCTAGCCACACGGCGTCACTAAGTCTGCTGTGTGTGGTGAACAATACGCAGCGTCCTCGACCCTTAGTCGCGGGATTGCCGAGCAATGGCGTAGCTAGGTCGTCTGGCACCCGGGGCCCTTAGCTCTTCTGTCACCGCCCCCCCCCCCGGGTTGTAGTCGAGGAAGGCGAGGATATCGACAATGTTCGGGTGTCTTCAGACGTATATGACACCCCCCGCCCCTACTGGCCCCGTGCACCCGGGGCCCACGGCCCCCCGGCCCCCCCTGTTGCTACGCCACTGTTGCCGAGATGAGTTCGACGAAGCTGGCTTTGTGACTTAACCCGCCATCGCCTGCCTGGTCTGCTGTGATCAAGGGAGTTCCCGAGGGAATGCATCTGGCATCAACGTCGCACACGCTTTTCAAGACGCAAGACAAAGGAGAACCGGGGGCCATGCGGAGAGGGTCCGCTTGGGGAATAAGAGCCGCCTCCTTTGGTCAAGAAGTAAGCCCCGAGTTCTGCGAAGCGCGCCTGGCCTCGGTGGGGGCAGTGAAAGCTGTGCGTACGTGTGTGTATAAGACCTCCCACTGAAAGGCGGCTCGGCTGCGATGACTGGAACGTATTTCTCTCACCTAGGGATCTAGGGAACACGGAGTGTTTATAAGCAGCTGCTTGTCGGCTGCTAGAGTGTGCTCGAGAAGGTGCTCGTCAGTGTGCTCTGTGATCGTGCTCGTGATCTTTGTGCTTGTGCTCGAATACTGTATGCTTCGTCTTGCGTGCTCCATTTGGGAGTCACGCTAGACTGTCGAATGTATCGCTTGTTCTAATGTAAATATCTGTAAATAAATCCTGCTCGCCTAGTCCTGTCATCCCAAGTTCCCCCCTACGACCTACAACCCTTACAACTGGTGGCAGCGGCGAGATCGTCCGACAACTGCTACAACAGATGGCAGCGGTGGGACCGGCCTACGGCTCGTAGACAGATACGGCAGCTCACGGACTTTGGCACATGGTGACCGACCGGTACCCTGATGAAGTCGGAGGCGACATGGGATTGACCACCTCTTGCAACTGACTGGATACGGCGGAGAAGGACTGGTGATATGGTACTCCTTGAGTGGGTAAGCGTTTGGTTTTGGCTCTAAGATTTACCAGGTTTCAATTTCTCTGTGAGGCTAGATTTCATTAGCTGGGGATCTATTATTGTATTCTTATTTGCGTGGGTATCGCAGCAAGTATTGCCCGACAGCAGAGCCAAAGCTTAACGTAGCGACCATGGTCCTACTGTGTTTGACGAGAGCTGACCTGTTGTGGTTGTGTGAAGAGGTGGAGGTAGACGTAGATGAGGACTTGATGGAAGCAGAGATTCGTAAGACCATTCTCGAAAGTGACAACATTTGGAATTCATAGAACAAATGGGCAACCAAATTCTCAGCAACAAGCGGGAACAGGAAGCAATTAGGCAAGAACAGGAAGAATTTAGGAAAGAACAGGAAGAAGCAAGGCAAAAACTGAAAAGAATTTCGCAGGAAGAAGGCCTCATAGAAGTAATGAGGCAGTACATTTCTGCATTGAACAAAGAGATTGACGGTTTGGAACAATTATTCGAGCGAAGTCAACAGCGGCTTGAGAAATCTGTACGCTGAACGCCACGAAAGTGGGGGAAGTCGAGAGCAGATTGCAGTCGTAAGCCGAGAAAAGTAGTAGTACCTATGAGATTAGCAGCACGTTCATATGTGAGCTCGAAGTGCTAGCAGCTAACGATGCCTTAGTGGCAACAGCGGCCGTTAAAGGCCGTAATGAGAGCGACGAGGTGCGGTGCCAACACAGCACTGTAGAGACAGTTAGGCCAGCTGCGAAGGAATTTGCACAGTCGAAGTGCGTCGCATTAATTTTAACGTATTCATTAGCGAGCTACAGAATACTGCGGACTTGACAGACCCGAGCACCCATGTCGAGATAACTGTCCAGTCGGATCTGCGTGCCGAAGTGCAGTGCCAGCTGGACGATGCTGTTGAAGGCAGTTCGCAGGATTGGAGCTCCGTAACTCAAGGGAAGACTACTGCATTGTTCAGCGATCGGTTCAGCTCTCCGGCAGTCTAGGTAGCCAAGAGAGGGATGATTTAGTTATAGATCTTTCGGACTGTGCGGGTGAGACAGCGATCGAGACCGACCAGTTGTGTGCCGAGGTACTTCGTGTGGGCTATGCAGTAGAGGGCATTTCGCCGGAGTGCGAGTTGCATAGCTCGAGTAAAGACTGCTGCATTGCTCCAGAGTCGGTTAAGCTGTCCGCCAGTCGAGGCAGAGAGAGAGTAGACTTAAATGAAAATCACGCAGGCTGTGCGGGTAGGAAACCGATCCGGGCCGAAGAGATGTGTACCGGCCAGCACGAGTGCGAGAAGCCGACATGAAAGGGAATTACAAGAGGAAGCGCCGCAGAAAGAAGCGTGCTAAAGATCGGGAAGCGGTAGATAAGGTAGCGCAGCCAAAGGCGGCGACAGAGGCAAAAAGCCAGGGCGGGAGGAAAACAAAGATATCGTTGACGGTGTTGGCGCATCAAGCTCGTTTGGGCCACCGGTCAAAAAGGGACCGAGAAGCATGTTCTGCACGAACGCAGACAGAGGGCACGGGACAGTTACGTTCCTCGTCGTTCCGTCGTTCTTTCCGGAATGCAGCATGTAATGCGAAGGAGCGCAAGGTGGCAAGACGAGATGAGGCGATAGGGAGTCGCGACGCGGTCAGTCGAGTTCGTGATGAAAGCATGGCGGCAGTACACAAATTGGCAGGAGACTAACGTCTTGGAGGAGCTGATAGTGTGTCAGCCCTTTTGTTGTTCCTGGATAGCCAGAGTAGCTTTCAAACCGTGACCAGCTCGAGTACGGCTAAAAAGTATGAGTCAGTTTTAAACGTTTGAAACGGGAGGCCAAGAGAGCTTTCGTAGAGGGCAAACGTGTTGTTTTGTTTTATTTTTGAACATTTGAAAATTTTTGCGATTTGAGACAGTTTAGTTCAATATGTAAAGCATTAGCTTTCTTTATGTTTGGTTTAAGAAGCTCCGAGGTTTGGAAGATGTGTTTTAGGTAAAACTTAAGTTTCGCGAGTGTTAGTTAATGAGTAGATAGGTTTTCTTTTTTTTTTGTCTGTGAGTAACCTGAAGGGCAAGGTTATCGTTGATAAGCCTATGGTAGCGCGCGTGCATATTAGTTAACCTTCTTTACTTATAAGTGCTTTAGAATTTTCTAAGGTTAAGCGCATAGGTTTTCAGCAAGTGCATAATTTGCACTGAAAAGTGTTGTTAGTTCCATTAGCGCGTGTCCTGTGTGGACGGAAGGAAGCAGGTTTATGACTGGGTTGCCCATGTATGTTGAGGGCGGCCGTATTCTGACTTCTCTAATAAGCGTGCGTGGAACGAGTTATTAGCAGACTCATTTTTAAGGCTTCTGCAGAGTGCGTAAGTTACGCAAGTTTAGTTGCTCATTTAAGGTGCGTGTTCTGTATGGACTAAAGGAACAAATGTGAGTAAGCGTGATGAAACGCTTACGTACGACGCAAGTACGCGTTCTGAATAGGGACCACAAAGCAAGCGCGTTTGTGATTACGTACTTGTGGAGTTGGCCAGACTGTTCAGTGGAAACAGTGCGTAAGATAAGTACGCCACTGCGATAGGCTTATAACAGGCTGTTCGTGAACTTAGGCTGCTTAAGTTATGTTCGCGTACTGGTGGTTGAGAGCCTTCGGTTTAGTTCTGCGTAAACCTTTCCTCTTGCGCAGTGCGACGGTCTGGCGTGGTCGAACTCAAGGTGGACATGAACGGTCGCTTTGGCGGCACGAAATTTTGGGGCAAAATTTGGCGTTGCTAGTTGAGTGGCTTGCATTGAAATTTAGATAGGAAGCCTGGTGGGTTAACAGCTGATTGCGGTCGTTAACACGCTGAATGTTATTGTGTTGCCAGGATGAACTCTTCTGTGCCAGTTGTTGTAAGATGGTTTAAGGCATTCCAAGAGCCTAGGAATTTCTGAGAGCAAAGCCATCTTCTTGCTCGCCAGCTGTTCTCTTCCTGCCCAGCGGTTATCAGCACTGGCCAGTCGAGATTTTCCTGGCCATGGAGGAGCTGTTAGAAATGGCTTGCCGAGATGTCGCCATGCAAAGTTTTGCTAGCCAGATGCGACAGCGGCGTCGCCCTTTCCTGGAAAGCCGCCGCCACCCTCTAGTCACACGGCGTCACTAAGTCTGCTGTGTGCGCAGAACAACACGCAGCGTCCTCGAACCTTCGTCGCGGGATTGCCGAGATGAGATCGACGAAGCGGGCTTTGTGACTGAACCCGCCACCGCCGACCTCATCTGATTTGAGCAAGGGAGTTCCCGAGGGAATGCATCTGGCGGCAACGTCCCTCGCGCCTTTCAAGACGCAAGACAATGGAGAACCGGGGGCCACGCGGCGAGGGTCCGCTTGGGGAATAAGAGCCGCCTCCTTCGGTCAAGAATTAAGCCCCGAGTTCTGCGAAGCCCGTCTGGCCTTGGTGGGGGCAGTGAAAGCTGTGCGTACGTGTGTGCGTGTAAGCCCTCCCACTCAAGGCGGCTTGGTTGCGATGACTGGAACGTTTTTCTCTCACATAGGGATTTAGGGAACACGGAGTGTTTATAAGCAGCTGTTTGTCTGCTGCTAGTGTGTGCTCGAGAAGGTGCTCGTCAGTGTGCTCTGTGATCGTGCTCGTGAGCTGTGTGCTCGTATACTGTATGCTTCGTCTTGCGCGCTCCATTTGGGAGTCACGCTAGACTGTCGAATGTATCGCTTGTTCTAATGTAAATATGTATACATAAATCCTACTCGCCTAGTCCTGTCCTCCCAAGTTCCTCCCTACGACCTACAACCCTTACAACTGGTAGCAGCGCTGAGATCGACCGACAACTCCTACAGCAGTTGCTTCTGAATTTCTTGCGAGCATATAAAACGACAACTTCCTCCATTGAATCAGAAAACATTATGTTTTACGTACATCGCGAGCCTAAAGCACGTTATGAAAACTAAATGTCGCTTCGCGGCATGTAACATGTATCATAATCAACTTCATACCATGCGAGCTGGTCATTTTCTTCCTACCATGCCAGCGAACAAGAGTAAATTAGCCAGAATATTCCTGCTGCTTGAAGAATTCATAACACTAACACTGGTGCATAGGGCTAAACTAATGAAATAAAATGCACCGCAAGTGTGTCACCCTTATGCCGCCCTGCGATGCAGGTCGTGTGCTTATTTCGGGAAACGATGAATCGTGTAATGCTATCTTGCCTTCGTGACGACACGTGTACTGGCACGAAGCAGGAGTCTTTCGACATCACGATGATTTGAAAACTGCGAGACCTTTCTGAGGTCTACGGGTCTCACAGGAAGCGTCTCACAGGAGGTCTCACAGGGAGGTCTCACAGGAGCTTAGCGAGCCACAGGGCCGTCAGCTTCTAGCGACGCTGTGCGCGAGCTCAGTCCACAAGGGGCTACAGAGTGACGCGCGCAAGAACGCAGTATCGCCACAAGTTGACGGAAACCGTTTATTGTGTCCGACGGCCCCCGACACTGCACACACGCCCGATCCCGGGGCGGCGGGGAACCAAAGCGGTCCCGCACCAAGGGCGGAAAATACAGTTAGGGGCGCCTGTAGCACGTCGCTGAGAGAGTACAGGCTCAAGCCGGGACACGCCGCTAGGAAAAGGCCCCAGCAGCTATACTACTTGCTCTCGCGATAACCGATAGGCCAACTCGCGAGCTCGGGCAATCTCTTTCGTCTTGGGCCTCCAATGTGTGCAGCTCGGCGTGGTACGACCCCGCGCGAGCACTAGGTACCCGTTCTTCGGCTTAGCGTCGGGATATGATCAACACGAGGTACGCGCTCCCCGCACGGGCAAAGGCACCGTGCGTGAGCTCAGTCCTAGTCACAAAGGTGTCGGCGGACGAGAGGAAGCATATATGTACCTGGCGCTGTCACGAGGTGAAAGAGCCGCTACCGTCACGTCAGCAGCCAACAGGGGCCGCTTCGTGACGTCAATAGCTCCGCCCTCACCGCGAACTACCGCGAGTGGAACGCCACCGCTGACAGCTGGCTCGGAGCGATGATGGTGTGGCTTAAAGGTCTCAGAACAAGGTGAAATGCGCCCGCGCAATGGCGCGTCGAATTTCCCAAATCCCCACATCCTTCTCTCCTTAATTGCCCCCTACCAGTCTGGCGAAAAGGCTGGTAGGGGCTAATGCGCCAAAGACAATTTAGCCTTTCCTGCACTAGCTAATTGCTACCTTAGCCCAGCAAGCACTATTAACACTTTCATGCGCACTATACATAAAGGTTATAAATACAAGGATAGTGAAAAGATAATAAATAAAAGATAATACACTCTCAAATACAAGAAAATGACGCCGCGAAGGCGGTGAGGGGCGGGAGAAATATTGGCAAAAGAGTCTGCTGATAGCGCGGGACAATGTCCAGGGTGCAAAGAGAACTCGGCGCGTTCAGTTCTGTGGCTAGCGCGGTGGCCGATGTCGCTGGAGTTGCGAGCGTATACGTTTGACTGCCGGCCACGTAACAGAGGAACGGGGTCACCACAGTTTCATCGAAGTTGCCGATCAGACCGATGAGTGCCGCTTTTGTGGTGATGGTGGTCCCGAACTCCGGCTCAATGGGGCAGCTGGCCACGCCGCCACTGGCAGGATGAATGGGCAGCCACAACAGCGGCGCGATGTCTCACAGGTGACCGTTTCCTCAGGTTGTACCAGTGCGTGGTCCGAATGCGGTCCTTCACCCGGGGTGTGCCCTGTTGCTTGTGCGTGGTGCCACTGGACACCGGCGCGAGCTCGTCGGACCGCGACGCAAAGGCCTTCAGGTCGACTATATGGGCACGGCTGAGTTTTCCCGAAGGGGAATCCTTCAGCAAGTACGCGAGCGATGTCCAAACTTTCTCGACTCGGTACGGACCAAGCCACTTAGGAGCGAGCGAGGCGGAGAACCCCTTGCTCGCGTCGCTAAGAGCGTAGTTGCGCTTAAGGACTAAATCAACTAGCTTTAATGAAAGATGGCGATGCTTCCGGTCGTACTGAGCCTTCTGCTGGGCCCTGGCCGAAGTCAAACTCTGCATTGCTCCACAGAGAGCCTGACAAAGCCTCTGCCGAAGTGCTGAAGTGTAACCAGAACAGTCTGCCGGCGCCTCCTCATCCCCGAGCTGGCACTGAATGGCACTGGTCACCGGATTTGCCAGCTCCCTTCCAAAATTGAGGAAGGCGAGAGAAAAACCAGTCGAGCGATTTTCGGCGGTTCGGATTGCGAAACGCCAGCTCCCTCAAGTGGTCTGTCCAATCCTTTTGACTTACGACAAAGGCCGCCAACATTGGTTTGAGGGTTCTATTGACCCTCTCAGTCAAATTGGACTGGGGATGGTAGGGCGACGTGCTGCAGTGATTAATTCCCAGGTAACGGCACGTAGTACCAAACACCAGAGCGGTGAAATAGGACGCGCTGTCCGCAATCAGTCTTTTCGGAAAGCGGAACCGACAAACAACTTCCTGTAGCCTGTCCAGCACCGCTCGCGCGGTCACTTTTCGAAGCGCAAGTAACTCCACCCACTTGGAAAAATGATTGACGACTACCATCAGCTGTGTGAACCCCTACTTACTCCTGGCGATAAGCCCCAGGAGATCGCAAGTGGCCACTTGCCACGGACGCTGACTGTCAAGTGGTTTCATCAACCCGGCAGGCTTGCCACCCCTTGATTTCACCGTTTGACAGACATGGCAGGAACGGCAATAGCGCAAAATGTCACGCTTTATGCCAGGCCACGCCATAGTTTGACTTAGTTTCGCAAAAACTTTGGAGCCACTGAAATGACCGGCCAAGGATTCGTCATGAGATGATCGCAACAGTGCGCTTCTCAGACTCTCGTGGATAACCACCTTAAACGGTCCTCAGCCTCGTCATCGGTAGCTATGTATTTCAGCAGGAGCCCATCGTGATCAAGCAAATAAGAATCCGCGGGCGACCCAGTTACACACGCTGGTTCGGACCCCCGTGCGCCCGCCGTACTACCAGCAGCGTCTCGGCGCTCCGTCTCCCTGAGACCGTCGCTCACTCCGCAACAAAACGGATCAATTTGCCTGGCCTTCAGTAGCTCTTGCCTGCTGAATGCGATTCCAATTCTCCCAAAGCGAAGTCCGCTCTCGTCCCTACTCAGGACTGCAGCCAACGGCGTCGTGAGTTCGCTTTCGAGGAGCTCCCCCGCTCGCTCGTTTTGCGGCGCGCTGCTTGCCTGGAGAGCGGAATGACAGGTTTGCCCGCTTGCGCACTTGGCTCTCTCTGCGCTCGTTTCGCCCCCAACGCTTGCTGGCGCAAAGGCACCGGCAGTGGCTGTAACACCTGGAGGAATGCTCTTGGTGGACAATGGGGCACGAGATAGCGCGTCAGCTACCACGTTGGTGCTCCCCTTTTGATAGTGCACTGAAAAGTCGTAATGCTGTATCAGGAGAGCCCAGCGTGCCAGCCGGCCCGCAGGCTCATGGAACCGCAACAGCCAGCTGAGCGCACTGTGGTCCGTCTGCACTACGAATTTCGTCCCATCAAGGTAGACATCGAATTTACCTAGTGCAAACACGATAGGAAGGCACTCCTTCTCGGTCACGGAATAGTTCCTCTCTGCCAAAATCAAGGAGCAGCTGGCAAAGGCCAACGGCTGCAACGCACCACCGTATTCCTGTAGGAGGACTGCTCCTAAACCAAGGTCGCTCGCGTCGGTCTGGACAACGAACGGTCTGGTCAAGTAGGGCAGTCTGAGCTTCGCTGTCTCCGCAATGGCTCTAGACAGTTGGCAAAAGGCCTGCTGCTGCTCAGGTCCCCACTGCCACGCGGCCGACTTACCCAAGATCTCCGTCTCCCAATGCTCAAGGGTGCCGGCACTCAGGCACAGGACGGAATGAATGACCGGTAAAAGTTGGCCATTCACAAAAGCGGCGAAGGCCACGTACATTCTTGGGCGCGGGGAAATCGAGGACTGCCCGAAGTTTCTCCCGGTGCGGCTCAATGGAGCTTCCGCCCAGCGTACACCCCAGTAACTGAACTCGGGTTTGCGCTAGTTGGGCTTTCACCGGATTCAAAGTCATCCCGGCGAGCCTCCCCCTCTCGAGCGGATCGGCATCATGGGCAAGTGTTCTTCGAGGGTTCGTGGATAAATCACGATATCGTCGAGGTAGCACATGCAGTATGACAACCTTGCTTCCGCGAGGACGCAGTCCATGAGTCTCTGAAAGGTCGCTGGACCATTGCAAAGACCAAAGGGCGTACGAATAAACTCAAAAACCCTCTGTGGGACGTGAACGCGGTCTTGCACCGGTCACACTGATCCATGCGGACCTGTAGGTAACCTTTGGGAGCATCCAGCGTAGTAAAGTACTTTGCACTGCCCAGGGTTCCTACGATGGAGTTAATCGTGGGGAGCGGATAAGCATCCTTACAAGTCACTCCGTTCAGACGGCGGTAGTCTACGCACAGGCGATGACTGCGATCTTTCTTAGGCACCAACACAATTGGAGACGCCCAGGCACTGTACGAGTGGCGGATAATGTCGGCTGATAGCATCTCGTCCAGCACGCCATCGATCACCTGCCTCTTGGTCAGGTTGACGGGCCGGGGATTACATTTCAAAGGAAGCGCGCCTCCAGTTTCGATCGCGTGGCTCGCGAAATCAGTACAGCCAGGTTGATCGGTGAGGAGCTCTTCGTACTGGCACAACTGTGCCGACAAGCGAGCCTTCTGTATATCATCCAAACGAACCGCACAGGCGGCCAGAGGATGTGGTGCCCCTTCGAGTCGTGTCTCTCGATCCGAATGGGGACTTGAGTCGACAAGCGCATAGCGCAGGGGCCTGCCCCCGAATTCTGCGCGCGACGCGGGTCGTGCCGTACCTCTCGTTCCCAAAGGGGAGTTTGAGCAGGCGAGCGCGCAGCTCGAGGGCTTGCCCCCGAACTCTGCGCGCGGCGCATTTCCGACATCCGATCTGCACAGTCAAGATCGGACGCCGGCGGGCTGATGAACCGCTTTAGCAGTGTGAACGGTCCGTCCAGATTGCCGCCATTCGCAATATCCACAACGATTCCTGTGTTTAGGAGAAAGTCCCTTCCGTGAATCACAGGAACACTGAGCCTGGGGAGATGAACGAAACGCGTGTATCTCATTCGCTCTCCCCACTTGACAGTCAGCCTTGCGGCACCCGCCGAATGGGCCACGCCTTTCGCTAGATTGAATGTCGTTCGGCAATACCGCCAGCGCACTGAGTGCTTCTGCAAGTGGGACAACACCTGTTCGCCGAACAACGAAGCGCTTGCGCCCGTGTCCAGCAGCGCAGAAAATTCGCGGCTGACAATGGTTACCGGAATAAAGGGCGCGTGCGCGCCAGCAACACAACCTGCTCGGTATGCCGAGGGGACAAGCAAGGTTTCGGTCACTCATGCCTTCACGAGCAACCCGCGCTCCCGTTTCCCGACCTCGCAGGAGTCCTGGGCGCGGTGCAGTACCTTGCTATGTGCCCTCGTTGTTGGCAGCGGAAACAGCGCACTCCGCCGCCGTACCTTTGCCGAGGTGGAGTGGCCTCAGCTCACTGCCGGGGTCGCCTCGCTGCTTGACCAAAGCGCCTCTTATCCCGAGCGTCCGCCTCTGCGATGCATTGGGTCGAAGTGCGTCCCTGAGCATGCGTTTCGGGTGGTGGTGCAGCACAGCCTGCCTGGTCCCGTGCGTGTAGGGATCTAGAGCGCGCGCACTCAGCTCCCAACAAACCCGCTTGTAGCGGGTTTGTTGGGAGTGCACCCATTCAACGACCGGTGCGATTGAGGTCCAAAAGCCGACTGCCAGCATAACGAAGAGGTTTCATCACTTTTCTCTACTGACACCAGCCAGCAGGACCTCCATTGCATTTCCTAGGTGCAATAAAAGAGCCACGCGCAGACAGCGCCCGTGTTGCGGAGACCGGGGGGGAGGGGGTGGAAAAAAAAGAAGTGCGCTGTGAAGACATGCGAAAAAAGACGCCGTAAGACAGGTTCTTGATGCAAACATCTCCGTCTGGAGACAGAGGGCACGTAGGGGCGCCACGTGTCTGTAACAATCATAAGTTGTCACGTCATTGTCGTTATACACTCATCGTCATTCCACTCACCTGATACCGTTCTTATGGCATCGTCGTCACGATATAGCCATCGTGATGCATTCGTTGTATAGCTTCGTCGCATGCCATCGCGATGGATCTCTTGTTTTCATTATAGATTCGTACTCTCAGTCGTCATTTCGTCATCGTTATACCACTCTCGTCATGCCGTTGCCATCATGCTATCGTTTTAGCTTAGTCATCACTTCAGTAAACGCATACCATTCGCCATGCCTTCAGCGTCATATCGCGTTCGTCTTCCATCTAAGTCAATTCTTCATCAATCTAGTCTGATTACGTTGTCGTAATTCAATCGCCATTGCTAAGGACGAGGTCGCGAGATTGAATCCCGGCTACGGCGGCCGCATTTCGATGCGGGCGAAGTGCGATAACACCCGTGTACTTAATTTGTGTGCACGTTAAAGAACCCCAGGAAACTGAAATTCCCCGATTCCCCCACTATTTCGTGCCTCATAATCAGATGGTGGTTTCGCACGTAAAACTAAGTAATTTAGTTGTATTTTTTCAATAGCCATGACTTCGTCTGGTCATTCCAGCGTCGTGATTGCCTCCTTGTCAGACAATTGCCATTTCGCACCCGCTTTCGTGCCATCGTCATCCTGTCATTGTCATCATTCTAGCTTGCTATCATGATGCAATCGCGATCGATCCTTTGCTTTCGTTCTAATTTCGTCGTCTCCCCCGTCGCGCCGTCATCGGTATATCATTGTCGTCCCGCCATCGCGGTCACGCTGTCGTTTTACCTAGTCATCTCTTAAGTAACGTCGTACCATTGTTGAGAGAGTCAGCATTCCGTACCCACTGCCATGCCCTCGTCGTCGTGCCATCAGGGGCGTTCCATCGTCGTCACTCCAACTTTGTCATCCGACCTTTCTCACGCCGTGACCCTACAGCGTTCGTCACAGAGTCGTTGCCATGCCATTGTCGTCTTAGCGTTGTAATGCCATCATCGCCGTACAGTTGACGTTATACCATTGTCGTCATGCCGCCGCTGTTACGTCGTCTTGGTACCATCTTCATCGCTTAAGTAACGCAATTCATACCGTCTTTGTCGATCCACAGTCGTGATTTTTTATTCGGCATTCTACCTTTGTCATTGAGTTGGCGTCATACAGTCGATTTTAATTCGAAATACGCCGGGATGACCTATATAAGCGATTACATGAGGAAATTTGGACGATACAGTAGTATTTACAATATAGCCGAAGCTCAAAAAATTCCCAAAATAACGGCAGCAAATACTAAGGAACGTTATATAAACAAATAATTACTTTGTTGAGTGCTCGACAACGAACACAAGAAAGAGGACAGGACAAGGCGCTTTGTCCTGTCGTCTTTCTTGTGTCCGCTGTTTTGTGCTAAACAAAGTAATTATGCATTCGCACCAACCAGCCCGCCAACGCATTGTGCTGATCAAAAATACAGTTGCTAGCTACATTGCTCTAATGCTAGTACCATTAGATCGAAAGTCATCAGAAAGTGAGTTCTACCGTATATTTTAATGCCAATAGGATTTTTTCAATAAACAGTCGCCCAAGTTGTCTAATAGCTTGTAGCAGTCAGTATGGACTGATGATCGTGAAGCCATCGCGGTCGATGCATCGCCATTATTCCAGTTTTTTCACCCAGCACTCGTCATGCCGGTGTCGTAACACCATAATCTTCATACAGTCGTCGTGGATTCGTTGTCACATCGCCACTGTGTTGCCGTCCCAGTCGTTCAATCGTCGTCATTCCAGCTTCGAGATTTTACCCTCGTAATCCGGTCGTCGTTACCCCTTCTTCGCTCCGACCATGGGATCTAACTCGCTTGGGGCCAAGGGATGTGTTCGGGGTCGCAATGCCGTCGTGGCCATAGCATTGTCGTCATTCGAGCTTTGTCATCGGACTCTCGTCACGCCTTCGTCACACAGTCGTCTTCATGCCGTCGCGCTCACGCTCTCGTTATATCAATGCCATCCCTTCAGTAACTTCGTCCAATCATTGCCATGCCATAATTCTCATGCGAGCGTCGTCATAGCACCTTCATCGTACAATCCAGTTCAATCTTTCTTCGTCAATATGTTGCAATCATACTGTCGTCATTCAGTCGTAACTGTGGCGCCCTTATGCTGTCATTGTCAGATGCTATTGTGCCTACATTGTTTATTGTTGGTTTCAGTGCCTGCCAACAGCTCCAAAACCTTGACGATAGGTCACAAGTGCACAAACGAACGTAATAAAACACGAAACCTGAACAGCTTTTCTCTCAATATTCCGTGCTGAAAATTGGTATACAGAGCGGGAAGTTGTTAAAGAAACTTGAAAGATGTGCTTGCGGAACTGAATTACGTTAAGCATCCTGTGCGCCACTTTAACACAGAAACTGAATTGAAAATGTCTGTCAGCTGGACTGCCATTGTGTGTTGTGAGGGAACATGGAGAAAGATTAGACTAAAACTCATCCAAACACCTCCTGCCGTTCAAGGACGGAAACCGAAGCTGCAATGATACTAGTAACACATGACCAACATCAGGCCACGTTCCAGTCGTCGCAATGACTTTAGATCACGCGAGAGTCTCCTGTCACGCAAACAAAACATGCTTAAGTCAACTAACAGGCTTGATTACTTATAGTATCGGCACCGACGGATATGTCTGTCATAGGAACTGCGAACTGTGGGCGCTTGACGGTTTTTGTTAAGTAACATTGACGAGTACTAACCGAACTCCACTTGATAGCAGCGAACTCTAATCGTGGTCTGACTGGTGGGCAGAACAACGTTTTAAACAATCGCGATGCCAAAACTTTGTAAATCTAAATATTAAGAATGACTGCCTCATGGCATGACTCACTATAAAGAATTCACGAAGGCATGCAAGTAATCATGGCTCTACACAAAGCTCAAGGTCATGCACATTAGTGCACGACGAATACTATTAACCGACAAAGTGTAATTAAAATTAATCTGCAGTTGCTTTCTGGGGAAAGACGGCGCATTGATATTATTGGCGTTACTTTCGAGTCTGTTAGTAACAGACCACTGATGACTAAAAGAAATGCCCTGTGATAACATTTATTTACGCACACTATTCTTCGAAACGATTTTAAATCCCAAGCAAACATCTCATCTTGTGACTAAATTACAGAACAGAGCAAATTGTGACCCACACTAAAAACTAGAGTGTCCTTAATTGACGCCGTAAGGTACTCCCGGCAAATATGTAGAAAGGTTGGAGACTCATCGAAATATTTGACCAAATTTGCTCAACTAGAAAGGTAGCTTTCGAACGATCGTCAGACTGTCGTCATGATGCCATCGTGGCCATGCCATCAGCGTCGCTCCAGTACACCATTCAACTCTCGTCATGCTGCCGCCGTCATACAGGTTTAATGTTAGGACAATCAACACGCGATTGTCATATGTTATTCACCGTCATCCCTCTGTCCTCATGGCATTGTCTCGCCATCTTCGTCACTGCCTCGTTCTCATACAGTCGTCGTCTTGCATTGATCGTCATACCACTGTCGTCATTCCATGTTCCTCACGCTGTCGTTTAACAACGTCATCATTTCAGTATCGTGAACCCATTGTCGTCATGCCATCGTCGCCATACCATCGTCGTCGTTCCATCGACGTCATTCGCTGTTCATCATGCAATCGTAGCCATGCTGCTGTCATTCAATCGTGAATAGGCCATCGTTGTCATGTCATCGTCGTCACACAGAGGCTGTCATGCCACCGTTCTCATATCGTCGTCATCATTCTGTCTTGGTCAGGTGATCGTCGTCATTCTTAAGTCTGCATTGGGTTGTCATACCGTCGTTGTGTCACCAGCGTCGTCTCACTGGTCTCATCTCGCTTTCGCCACACCGTCTTCGTTATGCCATTGTCATAATTCAGAAATCAACATGTCCTTGTCCTCATAACATCGTCGTTTCATTGATATAACTGCGACATTCTCAATCAATCTTCTCTCCTTCAGCGCCATACAGTGGCAGGTATGCCTCCTTGCTCATGGTTCACTTTGACAAGCGAGTGCCATAACCAGCGCCTGTTATATTTAGAAAAAAGTCGCAGTTCCACCCAAAAGGCGAAATATCGATTGCGAGAGCAAGTTAATGCATAGTTTTACGATGTAAAGATAGCAGTATTATTGGTCGCGTTCACTTGGAAACAATCTCTTACTACGTCAATAAATAAGCACGGTGCCAGCGCGCAAACAAACGTGAGCAGATCACACGTGATGAGCGCGCACACTCGTTGTCAGAACGCTGTTGTATGCAAATGCGGCAGCAGCGGCGAGCGAAGTGACTTTAGCTCTGCGTATAGCTTTAACTCAAACAGCGGCGATAACACAGCACGCACAAAGACATGAGCCATCCGCAAATCTCTTTCAATATACGGCGCGTGCGACCACGCGCGGCCTTGCAAAGTACGCACTTCTTGGCGGAGTCGAAGCCTTCCCCGTACCTACCGCGCGGCCTGCCCGTTTTCTTCCATATATAGCACGTGAGATTGAGCCGCGATCGTAAATTTACCTTGCGCTACGCCGCGAAATGCGCAGTTCCTACCGGAACGCATCACCTGCCCCCTTTCTCCTTCTCATGCGCTCACAGCCTTTCCCGCGGCACAAGAAGGCGCGTTTGCTCTCCGTTTTCTTCCTTCGCGCCAACATGATTGAGCCGTGATCGTGGGCTTCCCATGCGTGCTTTAAGTCGCACTTGAGGCATACGACGCACAGCGACGGTGTTATCACCCGTGGACTTTATACGTAACAGCACAGCAGCGACAGAAATGCGCCTGTAGCATCCATAGATATATTGCTACCGCAATAAAATAACGTAAGTGCTGGTCACAGCAACGTTGGGCCATATAGCAAAACCCCCATTTCGCGGAATTGCCACTACGCGTGGTAATTAAGCCGGACTTAAGAAATATGACATGGAGCTGCATTGATCGATTGCTATTCGCATGACCGCTGGTGTTCATCGTCATATACATTCAGCCATAACCTTTTTTTAAATATTTTAGCACCACAAGGCTTGTAGGCCGTGATAAATGGAAATATCTATACGGCTCGTGTTTTTGTGACTGCTTTCTCAGGATGTGCGAAGTGCTTCATCCCTCAGGAGCTTCTAATCGTTAGTCACTTTAATTCGTACGACAGCTGGGCAAGCAGAACTTTCTGCTAGAACACTGTTGGCTCAAGCTAAGACGGCACCGATACCGTGACCACTGGCATCGGTACGCACCTGTGTAGGAAAGGACGGGTCAAAGTGGGCCAGTATAGGTGGCGTAGTGAGAATGTTGGTGAGGTGGGTAAACGCGGCAGTTTGAGTGGGGGCCCATATAAACGGCACGTCCTTCTTCAGAAGATCATTAAGAGGTCGGGGAATCGCTGCCAATTTTTTAACGAAGTGTCGGAAGTGGGAGCAGAGTCCTAGAAAACTTCGGACGTCTTTAACAGACTGAGGCATAGGAAAAGACCTGATAGTACGAATTTTCTCCAGTTCTGGTTGAATACCGGAAGGCTAGACGATGTGGCCCAGCTCTGTAATCTGCCAACGACCGAAGTGGCACTTCGAGGAACTTAGTTGGAGCCCAGCCTCACGCAAGACTTGAAGAATAGCTGATAAGCGCTCAAGGTGCGTATCAAATGTAGGCGAAAATACGAGAACGGTCGTCTAAGTAGCAGAGGCATGTTGACTATTTGAACCCTTGAAGCAAAGTGTCCATCATATGTTCGAACGCTGCTGGAGCGTTGCATAGACGGAACAGCACAACTTTGAATTGATATAGGTCATCTGGAGTGACGAACGCGCTTTTATATTGGTCTTCTTCATCCACACAAATCTGCCAATAACCAATCCGCATATCTATTGGTGAGAGGTAGTTGGCACCGTGGAGTCAATCGAGGGCGTCGTCAAAGCGAGGCAAGGGGTAAACGTCTTTATTGGTAATGCGGTTTAGATGACGATAAGCTACGAAGAAACGTCATGTGCCATCGTTCTTTTTAGCAGGCACCACGGGCGACGCCCAAGGGCTCGATGAAGGTTAAACAATGCCTTTGGCGAGCATCTTGTTCATCTTGAATAACCTGACGCTCCCAAACAGAAAATCGATATGGCCGGCGATGAATAGAACTGGCATCATCAGTATTTATGTGATGCTTAACAATGGAAGTCTGGCGCAAGTGGCGATTGCTGAGGTCGAATGTGTCGTGGTAGGAAACCAAAAGGTGCCACAGAGCTACTTTGTTCAGGCAATAGGTCTGCAGTAATCATGGGACGAAATGTTTCGTCAGGGCAAATAGCATCCTTGGACATGGTGAAGAATCTGAGCAAACTGCTACGGAAAATGTCGTAACGTGTCATCTCCGACAGCACATAGCATTTTAACCGATATGCCTTTGGTACAACTTCCTTTGTCAGGCCAAAATTAAGGGCAGGGAGGCATGTCCTGTTATCGGCGACGGTGACGAAGGAGAGGGACACAGTGATATTGCGCATAAAAAGGGCATCAGGAACAGGCCTCGCGATGTAATCACCTTCGGGCACAGGAAAAGATGATAGTAAATGGCCGAAATTCAAGAGTTTATGTGGCAGGCGGACGAAGGCAGTCGTACTAAAGTTGTTCCGCAGTGCGACACGAATATGCCCGAGTAGAGGAAGTTCGAGGCAAAGTGTACCGGCAGAACAGCCGATCAATGCTTAATGCGCCGTAAGAAACTCGAATCGGAGGATTAGGTCATGGGGACAATTGGTCAGCTCTAAAAAGAACAGGAACGTGGTGGCCGACGATACTAATGCGGGAAGCACACATTCCACTGCCGTCAACAGTGCTGCCATCGGCCCCGCATACGGCTTGAGTTGTAGGAGGCGTGAGAACTTTCCTCAGCCGACGATGGAGGTTACAACTCATTATGGACGCCTGAGTTCCATTATCTATTAACGCCGTCAAAGGGACACCGTCGGAGGGAACATCAAGTAAGTTCTGCTTCGTTGGGAGCGTCAGTGGAGGATGTCGACACGACGAAGGTAATGATGCACTACCTCCAGGAGCTGCAATGTCTAGTTTGCCATCTATGATGTTTTATAATTGGAAGGGAACGAAGAGCGGCGTGGCTGGAGCGACGGGGAACGACGGTGCTGAGGTGACGCGAGGGAGGAGGACGACTGACATCGACGGATACGTCAGAGGGAGGAGGCATACAGCGAGGCGAGTAACGGCGCGGGTCAGCATATGAGGGAGGAGACGGCGAGAAGGAGCTCGATTACGGCAACGTCCAGGAGGTGTGGCAGTGGCGAGCGACATGGCCAATGCGGAGGCAACGAAACAAATGGGCTTGTCGTCCGAAGTTCTCCACTCGGAAAGGTTGATGTATGTGGGAGGGGAATACAGATCTCCGTGAGGTGGAGCAGTCGGCACCGGTCGGGTGTCAGTTCGGGAGACGGAGCAGGCAGCAGGCAAATCTAGGTTTGCAAATTCTTGCCGTAGAACTGCCTGAATGAGAAAGTTCGCTGGGGCTGGCTGGTCAATATTGGGTTCAAGGGGGCGTGGATGGAACGGCGCAGGACTTGTAGCCTCGAGTTAGGGACGAACAATACGTGTGACGTGCTCATTTAAGGGTGGTGAAGCGGTGAGGTCGACGAAAGACGGCGTCGCAGCCGTGTTAGGGAGTCGGTAGAACTGTGGAATGAGGCGGCCGCTTTTGCCCAGCTCAAAGCCGCGGCATTCGTTGAAAATGACGGCGATGGCGGACCCATTGTTGAAGACCAGCAAGTTGAAGGCGTCGTCCGCGATCCATTTGAGAACGTGGCCAACTTCGTGAACCTCGACCATTTTCTCGTCTACTTTCTGGCAAAGAGCGAGCACGTCTTGTATGTCCAAGACATGCGATTCAGTAAAAGACTGAACTCGGGGAGCAAGTTCTTTTCTAGTAGAACAGCTGAAGACCGGTGGGATTTCCAAAGAGGTCGAGGAGCTTCTCCTTGAAAGCATGCGCGCTAGAGTTCTCGTCCTCGTGTGTCCGGAACCAGAAACGAGGAGTTCCGCCCTAATAGAATAGGACATTCGCTAGCATAATGATGGCATTCCAGCGGTTGTTTCGGCTAGCACTCACATACAGGTTGAACCTCTCCTAAACGTTTACATCATCTTGGCCGGATAATATACCAGCATCGCGGGGATCGGCAACCGTAATGTACATTGTTGTCGGGGTCGGAGTAGAAAGAGACGAGGTGTTGTCACCGGGATCCATGGCGGCAAGCAGGACGTTGCGGCCGCTGCGGTGCTCTGTGGAGAGGACGGGCAACGGCACCCTCCACCAAAATGTTACGCGAACAAAGGAATAAGACTGGTAACAATTTGCCAAGTATATTTAGGAAAGGTAACTGCAGCGCTGGCCAGTTCAGCCGACAGCTCGAGAGCCAGAGAGCGTTCGTCGCCTTCGTAGGGGCGCCCGCGTGCATCGGCCACAAGAAACACACAATATGCATGTGTCAATAATATCAACAACACTTCACCAAGTACCTTTAAAATAATGATCTTAACTGCAGAATATCACTTGCAATTAAATTAGACGAGTGATTAAAGTATGAACTTTTGAAAGTGGCAGTTCGAATGTTACTTCGTAATGGCAGTTCGATAAAAAACAAGAACAAAACACACTGAGCGCTAGGGTTGTTTCGCCCGTGGTTTTCCCAAGGAGCTTTACATCGATGCTCACTCATTTCAGATGACGTTGTAGAAAATGACCAGAATGCCTTCTCTGATAATATCGTCTGCCACGGGCAATTGCGTTTGCACGCCTGAAAACAAGCTCAGAATATATTTTCCTGCTTCGGTTTTAAGCCTCTGCAGAGGTTGTAGACTCTTGTTTTCATATGCCTCTTTAGACATCTCTAGAATAATGTCGTTGAACAACTCGTGTGCTGCTTTCGTTTGTACTTTTAGATTAAAGTTGGTAGTTTATGATGCTGCATCTATGTTTCATTTCTTGTAGTGGCTCAGCTATGACGCGCCATAAAGCAAAGCAATCAGTCTTGATAGACATGAAACCCACCGTCTTGGATCTAAACGCGAAAACGTAATTAACCATTATTATGACATACAAGTAAAGTGGAAAAAGATTTCCTATGCGTTTTTCAGCTGCGAGACCTAGAAATTTTAGTATTCCCCTGCGGATGAGACTTTCCGAGAACATGATGAGACAGGCGAACCTTGATCACCTTGCGCGGCGTCCTATTAAAAGACTGGAAATCCACGGAACTGCTCGTGCGAATAATTGTTTAAAGTGGGATTTGTCTTATAGAAATATCGTTGCATTAGAAAGGGTGGTAGTGCGGGGTCTCCAAGAATTGTTTGAAGGGAGCGCCAATAATTTTGAGAGGCTGTATGAATTCAGCTTCAATATAAAAGCATTAGTAGGGGCCGTAACAATTATGTCCTATGATCCGACATATGCTTAGGCTCTTCCATACATCCCATTACGTGTCATGCTTATTTATTCTGCCTTGACATACAAATCCAGGAAATTATATGTAACCGTTCGTTCCCATGCACAGGTACGTACATCAGCACCGACCTGAATGTAAATTGAATGGATATATTTATCCTCTCGTTGGAGTAGCTACGGTATGGATGACTTTCTCTAATATTTCCAGCAGACCTAATATTACCCTTGAAACGTCCTACAATGCTACCGAGTCCTTTGTGCTTCTCTATACTTTGGTTGTTTCGACACATGTGTTAACCATATCAACCTTAAAATAAAGCGACGACCACCCGCTATGATAGGTCCCACTTTAGGACGATTAAGGAAGACATTACTTCCACCTGTATTCGAGAAGCGCTAACAAAATCACTCGAACACTGTCTTCACTAGCCAAAAGTCCACACAAAGCGGTTGTTAGACGCATTTAATAATTTTGTCTATAAGATGGCACAACGAGAAGTATGACAGTTACGCGAAGAAGCAATTCAAAAGAAATGTATATAAATATACCGGTGCATGTCACAAGCTATCTGACAAAATGAAGAACGACAGAAGACACAAAGCAAATGTATTTTTACTACTCTATGCAAGGTATTCAGTAAATATTTTACACAAAGAAACATGGCCTGTATGCTTATAGAAACCCTCAAATGATTGAGAAAGCGTAGATCATCAGTAAAATTGAATCCGCGATAAACTGTATTAAACTTTGCATGCATAGAACCGACAGGAGTGTGTTTTATGATAAAATCAGGCAACATTAGGCTCCATAAAGTTAGTATGGGAATCATTTACGATATTATTGCAAATAGTGTGCTCGCACACCTTGCTGTAAACGACGGAAACTAAGCGAGAACTGGAAAATCTAGAACCTGCTTACATAAGTGGAGTTGGCAATAGGTGCGTTAGTGCAGAATTTCTCGCTTTCCGGAACAAAGAATATTGCTAGTTAACAAAAAATGGCGATATTTTCTGTACGCATTCGCGGGTTTTGTATTTTATTTGGTGCCTTGTTTTGTTCCCAAACATAGAATAAATGCGCTGTTTCTGTTTCTTGAAAATTTCAGTTGATAGCAAATGCTCTGTTGGTAATCTCCTTAATTTTTTCGGTACCACTTTTTCCTGGTGTTTTAAGCATCAAGATGGGCGGTGTATACTGGTTTGTGGCTTAAAAGAAATTCCTATTTTGGCTTTTGCTTATTTTCTTGTTTATTCATTATTCTATGTGCTTCAGAGAGCAGAAATGTTTTGAGAGGGACTAGCTTTTATTGTGACATCGATTTGATGGCGCCACTTCTGAAAACTAATGCAACACAGGCAGCTTAGAGGAAAAGGTGATGCTTTAGCGCTGCCTGGTTTAAATAGTTCATTTTCAAGCTGCGCATACTTTTAGTACATAATTAATTAGCTATCGTTTCATAATCGCTGCGGAATTTCACAAAAAAATTTATTTTTCTGGAACAGTTGCCTAAACTAATGACAGTTATATTTTGTTGATACCCGCAGCATTTTTAGTCCTACCAGAGCGGGCAGTGTTTTCTGTGCAGTTTACATAATACAAGGGCTTCTAACAGAACATAGCTACGGTTCAAGTTTTCAATGGGTAATGAACGTGCGAGACAGGGTAAGAGCTAGGAAAAATGTACTCACAGATATTCGTAAGCACACCGGCGTCAACAGCCACGCGTGTCAGAGTGGCGAGTACGACAGCGACTGTGCAGCCCCTCATGATGGTTTGTTTTAGCGGAAACGGCATCCAAAAGGCAGCCTCCCCTCCTGTGCACTTTCCTTGCAGGTGCAGGCACAGCAGCAGTAGTCTGCAAAGAGTTGTTTCGCGCAGTGGGAAACACAATACCTGCAAGATTATTTTGGAACGTCGAGCTCCGCATGTATCCTATGTATGCACTACCTGCTCGAGGCATGGGTTGCTTATATTAAGCTCGAAAGTGTCACAACGTAGCAAAACAATTGGGTGCTATCCTATACAAAATAAAGTCTTGAAAACAGTATGTGTCGTGTTGTGTCGAATTGTTACGCCTCCTTAGTTTAAGTGCGTCATTGTAGCACGTGCTTCTAGTTTAAACTTTTCCAGTATGTACTGGCGAGCAACAGAACAACTAGTAGAGATTTTGGAACCAGTTGAGAAGTAGCCGTAAATTTGCTCAGAACAATGTATGGGCACTTTGCTGAGAAGGTAAGATAACCGGCGGTCATCAAGTGTTACGGACTAGATTCGAAGAGAATGGAAGCATAGAAGGGGGGCGGCAGAAATTTAGGTGGACGGATCAGATTAAGAAATTTGCAGGGAATCATGGCCACATTTAGCACATGACCACGGTAGTTGGAGAAGTATGGGAGAGGCCTTTGCCGTGCAGTAGGCGCAGCCAGGCTGTGGATGATGATGATGATAATGACTTTGCTCAGCTAAACTGCGATAGGCGACAGCCTATCTATGAATGCGTCTGTTGCTGTTGTGTGAACTTTTCTGCAAACGGACGCCGCCGTGGCCACGAGCATTGGATGCAATCACAGCCATATGGCTGCAAGGTTCGTCGCCCATGTGCACGCACCCTCACGCGCCTGTCCGCGCTCTCCCAGGCGCCCACTCGCACAGCGCTACTGGCATGGCGCCTCTTCTCCTTGCTCCCCTCGCCGGTGGTCACCGCTTTCCTGCGTCCACCACGGCCTGCGCCCGGACACTCATGAGCCACTAAAGTCTTACACCTTAATACACACTCTTACTCAGTAAATGGTGGCGGCACATAAAGTAGAAGCCCTGTGAGAATGCCTATTAGGTTTCCTGGACTAGTAAAATATCACCTGAAGACTGCAGGGAACAAACCAGTGGACAATTATATGTGTTACCATGTCCCCATTGAGTATCTTCCTCTGTCAAATAAAGCGGATACATTGGTCTCTTTCAAATGCCACTGTTTAAAATGGGGCGCACAGTATAATTGCACTCGCTGTCACTTGAATTTTCACAATATATGTGCATTTCCGCAGTACAATGAGTTGCCTTCCATTTTGGAGATAGTCTCTGACGGGATGACGAATAGAACCTGCAAACTATTGCACAGCCACAGAAAGCCAGACCACAGTTGTTGAAGTAAAGTACATCTAATAAATACAAGCGCCATTGCAGTCCTCGACTGAGACCCGTGCCGTCAGTCCCTTTAATCGCACAAAATTCAGGTGTTAATGATGGCAGAGGCTGCAGGAAAATACTTCGCGTTTTTCTGAACAATATGGAAGCTCCTTCAAGCCGCGATAATGTAGGCGTTGATCCCACTAGCGCTTGTTTTAGAGCGAAGTCGTATATGACTGGGATCCCGAAATTTCTTCGTCTCCCCCCAGTCGACCGAAAAACATTTCGCGGATCGATGCGAAACGCGCATATCTACGTTGGAGGCACGCCTGCGCGGTACACCCCATTGTTCGTTCGAATAAACGAAAGCACCAAAGAATTGTCAAAACCACGTGGTCGATGACGAGGTGCGTCCGAACAAGGCGAAGCATGAAGCGTTATGCGCATGCGTTTCGCGCTGAAGATTACGGTTGCACTAGCGGCAGTTGCCAGGAAGCGGCAACTGTACCGTACAAAGCAGGTAGTGGCGTAATTACACTTTCATATGTAAAAGAAGAACCCCCTAGAAATTGATTTCACTTTTGTCGTCTGAAAACATCACGAATATGTGCCTACAGTACGCTATGCTAAGGAAACCTTATTATTTTCTTGGCTAACTGGACTGTCCAAAATTGCTGACCGGAATTCCTCTGGGATCACAAACTCGCTGCTGCCTCAACGCTGATGCAAAATGCATATAAAAGATTTGCCAGTTAAATACAAGGTAAGTTGTCGGCCTGAGCCTGCTACTCTTTTGACTCTTCGGCCGACTCTCTGGAGAGAAGATGGCAAGTCTCTTGCCAACTGCATTTCTCAATCGTCGCCAAATATACCGACGACTGGACGTTTGTTTCTCCTTTTTGTAGAATTTCTTGCGGCCTAGACCATGGGCCGCGGAACATTGCTGGATTTGGGCCCTTTCTTTCTCTGATTTTTTTTCGCTGTACGATTGTTTCAATTACGACCGCAGAATACATTCGCGGAAAGCGAGATATAGAGAGATAGCCTAAAGAGATAAATGCGTAGAACTTGTAAAAAAATGTTTGCATATGGCTAGGCTAATTTGGTGGCACGAAGAAACTGTACATTGGTGCATATGAGCTCAACACACGTAGTTGTTGCGAAAAATAGTTGTTCTTGAGTGCATTTCAACCAATGCCATGAGGAAGTCGTTGGCACTGGTTTTTCTGCCGCAGAGGCTCCTCTGCACCATGCCACGTTATGTGTTGTTCAACATTTTCTTCAAACATTCGGTCTAAAGGCGGTTTGTTCAATTTCGCCTTATGACTATACAAATAATAATAATACAAATACCTTTATTTTAACATCAGGGATGTTAGGGGTGCACCCAAAAAGCCTTTGACTGGCTTGACACAGGGGCGCACCCCCGTACATAAAAACCGGCAGCAACATAACACGGCCAGAACAATAAAAAAAGACTACAGTGCATAGGTAAACATCATATTCAATAAAAATTAGTGACCATCCTCTTGCAACGACAAATAAGCGAAGCCGGCAAAATTAACACGAAACGCTCAGAAACACTGAAGAATGCAAAACGAAGAATAACAATAAGAAAAGCAAAAGGGAGAAAGGAGGCGCAAACTTGCACTAAAAAAAAAACCATCTGGCGCGATGTCTTACCTGGCTTATAAATTCCACGGGTTGTTCTTTCTGTGTGCATTTTGCGATAATTTCGTTGACTTTGATCTGCTGTGCCAGTTCAGGAGCTATATTTTTTTCAGTTCTTCAATTATTTTCGCTCTTATATGCTCACTGACCTAGAGAGGCAAAGCAGAAGAGTGGGTCTAAAAATTAACCTGCAGAAAACTAAAGTAATGTTTAACAGTCTCGGAAGAGAACAGCAATTTACAATAGGTAGCGAGGCACTGGAAGTGGTAAGGGAATACATCTACTTAGGGCAGCTAGTGACGGCGGATCCGGATCACGAGACAGAAATAATCAGAAGGATAAGAATGGGCTGGGGTGCGTTTGGCAGGCATTCTCAGATCATGAACAGCAGGTTGCCATTATCCCTCAAGAGAAAAGTGTATAATAGCTGTGTCTTACCAGTACTCACCTATGGGGCAGAAACCTGGAGGCTTACGAAAAGGGTTCTACTCAAATTAAGGACGACGCAACGAGCTATGGAAAGAATAATGATAGGTGTAACGTTAAGGGATAAGAAAAGAGCAGATTGGGTGAGGGAACAAACGCGAGTTAATGACATCTTAGTGGAAATCAAGAAAAAGAAATGGGCATGGGCAGGACATGTAATGAGGAGGGAAGATAACCGATGGTCATTAAGGGTTACGGACTGGATTCCAAGGGAAGGGAAGCGTAGCAGGGGGCGGCAGAAAGTTAGGTGGGCGGATGAGATTAAGAAGTTTGCAGGGACGGCATGGCCACAATTAGTACATGACCGGGGTAGTTGGAGAAGTATGGGAGAGGCCTTTGCCCTGCAGTGGGCGTAACAAGGCTGATGATGATGATGATGATGATGATGATGATGATGATGAGGAGCTGCGAGACTTCAGCTTCACATCTGCAATTATAATAATAATGATATCTTATTCGTATTCAAGCATTATATCCACTCCTTTTTGAAGGATTTTCTTTCCACTTCCTTCATATTCCCTAAGCTTTCGAAATTGAGCGGCAATTTCTACAGGCATAAATTGAGCACACCGAGCGAGGGTCTTCCTATCACATAAGCTGCTCAATTTCCAGTTTAAGTGTCATCTCTTCTTTCCAGAGAAGGGCGGCCCTTTCCATGAGGGAGTTCATGACTTGGCCCGGCATCCCTCAAGTTTTCATTAAATGACACCGGGTCACTCGATGGTCTAATGAGCGGTCTGTACCTCATCGCAAATAGCTACTTCTAATCAAGCTCCGCCGAGCTAGCGCTGATAGTCCGGGAGAGGTTTCCCAAAGGCACAACGGGCTCCAGGTCAGCACAGCTCCTTGTTCTCAGGAAACTGCTTGTTTTGGCACCAGATCCACGAGACCAACAAGTACGTTCGACACACTTGAATTTCCGCTCTATCGTCTCATGTCTGGTTTGATAATTCCCAATATTTATTGTGATAGAAATTACGTGGACACTCCCGGCACATTTTTGCCGCCGCCGTGATGTTTCGTATACATTTCAAGGGCGACAACATCGTCGCCACGCCTCGTATGGGGCAGCCGATGATCGCGGCTCAATCCGGTGTGCGCGACGGAAGAAAGCGAAGAACACACGTGTCTTCTATCGCTCGAAAGGCGGGGAGCGGATGGGCAGGAGTGTGAGGGGCGGCATTGTGCTGCGGCAGCAACTGCGCATTTGTCAACCGGGCCCAAAGGAAACTTTCGAAAGCGGCACCATCTGGCGCGCGATAACTTGAGGAAAGCGGGAAGGCCGAGCGCCTTCGACTTCGCCGACAAGTGCGCGCTTTACACGACCGCGCCTACCTCATCACGAAAGGAAGCTGGTCGCGGCTCATGCCTTGGTGCGCGCTTTGTTCTCCGAATTTTTGCGTAAAAGGGATAGACCGTACGAAGGTCACTTCGCTCGCTGCTGCAGACGTCTTTGCTCACACCAGCGTTTTGACAGCGAGTGTCCGCGCTCATCAAGTGTGATGTGTTTACGATTGCTTGCGCACGATGACATCATGCTTGCTCTTTCACTTAGTAACTGAATGTTGCGAAGGTTATACGGCCGATAAAATGATTATCCTTACTTAGTATAGATGTTAGACGTAATAGTTCTGAGGAAACCCGCAAGTTGGAGAAAAGTAGTTAATTAAGGGAAAATGAGACATCGACCCAGTCGTAGGAATTCCTTGAAAGGAAACCCATACTAGTTCCTCGAAAGAAAGGCCTCGCCGTTGAAGGAAATTCGTCCTGGTCCGGTATCCGAACCCGAGACCACTGCCTCTCTGAGGCAGCCGAATGAATGAAACCTCGTTTATTTCCACATTAGAATGCGCTGAAGGCGCTGCGATGGAAAGAGAGGGATTAATATTGCAAAAGAGGAAGGGTGAGGCTGCCTCCGTTTTACTAACGAACGCCCTGGAGGCAGCAAAGTGGGAGCCGCATGATTTCTGTCGCTGTCCTGGAGCCGATCACCGACCGGTGGTGCCGCCGGGTCCTGGAGGAACAAAAGTAGTGCGCGCCGGTGTTGGATGGCATGGTCCGGAGACGTGGTATGAGGGTAGGCCAAAGTCCAGGGGGCAGAATGCCAGGGTTGAAGCTTCATGGTGGCCAGAGCACGAAGCCTAGATGGGAGGTAGAGGGGCACTCCGAACACAGGTAGTTGAGATTAGCACAACATTTGCACGTGGAACAGAACGCACTTATGGGTGGTGGTGTGCCACTGTGATGTGTGGTGCGCGACGTGGTGCGGGGCTCGGGACGGTCGAGAGCAGACGACGCGGAGTGCACGCGCGCCGAGCTGGAAGGAGGAAAAACGACGACGCCGAAGAGCGCCCGGCACGTGAACGCGCAGCGCAGGAAAGACAACAAAAGGAAAAAAGCAACCAATGAGAAAAGACCACGGGGCGTCGGGCAGCCAATCAGTAAATGCCAAATCGGCCAGACCACGACAAAAAGCGTGGTGCGCTGGCAGAACGGGGGCGACACGCAAAAGGACACGCAGGGAGACGCCGGGGAGACGCCAGGAGAGTCCCAGGAAACGACGGCAGGAGGAGGTCAACCACCGGAGCGGGCGTTGAAGACGGGCCGTCGGGTTCCGGACCCGAGCCCACCAGGACTTCACCCGCCCGGGACCTCCTGCCAACCTGTTCCTGTGCGTCGCCCGTCTACCTGAGCGTGCCGTCGGCTCCTCAAGGCCGGTGAGCTTTTGCGCCAGTGGGCAGGACGGGAACAGTCGGGCTTCGGGCCCGAGTTCTACGCCAGCTGCCCGGCCAGAACGCCACCCCCGTCTGCCGTGCCGCCTGCTGCCCGAGGCCGGCGTTCGAGCTTCCGTGGGCGAGAGGGGAGCAGTCGGGCTACGGGCCCGAGCTCTCTGCCCGGCCAGAACGCCGACGCCGTCCACTCCTGCCACAAAGCCGCCAGCGTTACCTCGCCTCGCCAGAGCTGGCGCGCTCCCGGCGCCCGGTTGGTCAACCTACGACACGACCTTTGGTGAGGCCGGCGCCACTCTTTCTGCCAGCTTGTCGCCGCGTTGCCGCGTCGAGACTGCGACGTGTCCCCGCCCTCGTGGCAAGCCCGGACTCGCACCCTCGTTAAAGCCCTAAGTGTGTTCTTTACCGCAATGTTTTCTTGAATGTTTATTGTATGCATGCTTTCTATTTTCTTTCTGTTTGCTTTATTCTTTTTTTTTTGTTTGATTAAAAGTCTTTGTGTGTGCGTCCAAACCAACGGCTTTGTCCACAATTGGGTTCTCGGAGGCTCCGCCAAAGAGAACCGTTAAAACATTGAGAACACGAACCTTTGCCCCCATAAGTGGGTCATCACAACCACCCCTGTCCAAACGGTTCAGCTAGTGAAGTGTAAGGAGGGTGCCTGTCTGAATTCTCTGAAGCAAGACTGACTCCAGCAGTGTGAATACTCTCGGCAGAAGGGACGGTATAGTGAGTGGGTTGTGGATGGCGAGTGGAAAGTTATGGGAAGGTGACGAAAAATTCGAGTTGTTGACAAATTCGACTTCGTCCTGTCATGTGCTAGACGCCTAGTTAGCTAAGATGGTAGAGCGGCTGCCAAGGAAAGACAATGGTCCGGGTTCGATTCCCAGGATCAGGACGAATTTTTCTTTAACCGCGAGGCTTTTCTTTCGAGGAACCCGTGTGGGTTTCTTTTTATCAATTGCTGCAATTGGGTGGATGTCTTATTTTCCCTTTAATTATTCTATATGTCTACTAATTTCCTATTGCAATCGATACTTGGCCTTTCGGGAGAAACTGTGGCTTTTACGAGACCTTATAAAAAGCGTAGGTAAGATTGCTTAACACTGAGACGTCAACAGTCACTTCTCCTAATGGTCTAATATTTTGATGATGATTATAGTAGAGGTTGCAGGAAAATGCACAGACTTCTTTTTTTTTCAGAACAATATTTAATATATGGGACCAAAACTTAGTAAGACAAACTGTGTAAACGCGGAGTAAACCAGGGAGGTTCTATTACCCGAAGACGTTCGTGAATTCAAGCCTGGATCTGACAGCCCCCGGAAATTAAAAAATAGCTGTTCCTTGATATGTTCTTGGGGCAGAGAAGTTGCTCAATGAGATGCAATTCCACGTGTTCTGCGAGATCAGCCTAGCTGCGTGCGCAGATGAGATTCAAGCCGTGACGGACGTGCCATAAGTACCTCTGCTTGTGATCACAAAGTGACATTGGCTCCTAAAAGCAGAACGACACTATCGCCTTTGGACTATAAAGGTGCGTTGGTTGGCGCACGACTGCTGTTCTAATAGTTTCATGTACTAGCCTTCATCTTCAGAATGCTATGTGGACCGACAATACGACGGTATTTTCCTGGAACTAAGATGACTGCACAAAACAGAAGCTCTTAGCGGCCAATCGGATCTGTTAGATAACATAGTCGCGGCAGGGATACTGTCGCTGATTGAGGAATTCATCTGGTTTGCTGATCCATGGTATGGCTCATAACAAAGTGACTTCTCGTGTGGCATGGTGCTAACCGGTTAGACGAACCAATAGAAAAGTGCCCTTTCCAGCAGTTCACACTTCATCCATCGCGAAAGAAATTGAGTGCGGCAGTCCATGCAACCACGGCAACGAGAATTTTCAGTCTAATCAAAGACATTTAGCGTTTCATCCGGGTTCAGCGCCATTCAAAGCGTGGGTATTAAGACTTACGGACCACTGCCTACACCTGACAACAGATATTCGACACCTGACAGCAACAGAAGTACTACATGTCGAGCACTATTTGGTTAAGTGCACCCAACATCACGACTTTTGACAGAACTTAACTTTATAGCACGATGATGACCAGTGGAATCCGTGCCCCGTATCGTCTATTTTCGCTCATCAATAGACACCCATGGCATTCTCAGCGTCTGTTGATGTTTGCTGCTCGTGGATTTACCGCAACGACAGAATCACCCAATCATAGACTCAGAAAATCACTACCACTCAACGCTGGTAGTTCTGAGAGCGTTTCACCAGCTTCCGCATAGGGGCGTACCCGACCCGCTCACGCCACTGACAGAGTGGTACTGGATCTACAGAGCGCGTATCCTATTAGAGAAGGTGATGCATTGCAGTTATGTGCACAAATAATTTGCCGCACGGTCCAGGAATCACTCCCACAGCAACGCAACCAAGTCACCGGAAGACGGCGACAACACCATTCGAACTTGCTGCTTCCAACGTTACCGTCCCGCTCTTAGCACGGACACAAGGCGAAGATGCAAATTTTAACGTGGCGTTTTTCTCGCGGGCTCTTTCTCCAGTACTTCCCTTCGCGCTTATCTCCACTATGACCCCTTAGGTCATCATAGTCTGCTTTTAACGGCTTGTCGGCCGAAGGGGACCATCTAGTGTTATCTACGCTGGCGATGCGCGGACCTATCGGAAAAATTCACATGTTAGTTGAAGTAGACTGCGGCAGGAAAACTTCATTGAAATTTGCTGTGCCTAATGCCAGTCGGTGGGAGTGAATGGCGGGAGCGGCTGTTCTAATCAGTGAAGACTCCACAGCGTAAAATTCTCGGCAGAGCCTGCCTGAAGTTTGAATAAGACATGCAGCGCTGACCGAAGTCGAAACAGTTATCAAAACCAGGTCTTTCCGAAAGAGAGGAAGCCTGCCCTTTGATGGCAGCCAACCTACTGCATGGACGTCGGCACTCTAGTATACCACACAATACAGTTGAAGTCATAGGTAACTCAAGATGAGCAGATGACACTCGTCGAAAGGCCTAGCGAGTGTTTGTAATGGGCAACATCTGGAAGTGACAAGGAAAGAAATATCAACTGGAATCCCCTTGGAGCCGCGGGACCCCCAACAAAGTTAAAGGTAAGCGATACCGTGGTCGTACATTGTGGCGCCTTACCCCGACAACCATATATAAGGTTATGGAGGTTTTCTGAAGGCCACATGATCACGTCCGCTCCTTCAAAGTGAAGCAACGAGCTGTTTTACTTATAGCCAGACCAATTTACAAACACTAGCCGCTTGAACTGTGTGACAAAATGCGAGTCGCGGCAGGCAATTATGGCTTAATCGCAAGATTGTGCCTGTCAAAGAAAAAGAAACAAACGTGTGGGCGCGATCAGAGAGAAAAAAGATGAGAACTCTTAACCTCCAGCAGGGTACTCGAAGGACAACTCAGTTGACTGAAAACCATTTTGCTTGGCATACCTGCCTGTCTGCGGGTGATATGACATATAACTGGTATGACATCCGCAACGTCGAATGAAAATTGTTGGGAACGTACAGAATTATGTTTGTTTCTGAAGCGTTACAATTTGCATAGTTACGTTATGCGCGCATTGAATAGCAGCCCTGAAGTTTTAGAAGCCAAATAGGCACAAGATTGCACAACAAAGCCGTGATTACAGCACACATTTCAGCGAAAGTTTATTTTTTGAATCAGCAAATGGCAAATAGTGCTTCTCATACACACGGAATTCATCTATTTCAGAGGGGCTCAAACTCTGTGGAACCAAACTCGGCTTTGCATCACATACGAAAGTAAAGAAAGCTGCGGATTTGAGCAATTCTTTCAGTTTATTTATTCCGGAAAGAGACGCCCTCCGATAGTATAAAGCGATGGTACTTACGAATGCCTTCCTATTTGTGGAAGCAGAAGACTTTCTCAGCTGTGGTACAGTCAGCGATGACGCAAACCGCACGTCGAAAATGGGCAGTACGCCAATGTGTAGCAATTCAGAGACGCTAATGAAGCGATAAATAATCTATATAGAATTGAAATGAGTTCGACAGGAATATATTCCTGCCTTTAGACGACAGGGGTGCCTCCATATCTGTGTGATATTGCTTGGAAAATTCGACGTTTAAGCAGAGAACAGTCACACCAGAAGGGCGGAGTTTGATAACGAGGCCTTTATTGCGAAATCAGGGGCAAATGAACAACAGGCTTTCATACTTGCACTTTCCGGTGGCCCACATTTCTAGACACTTCGTAATTTGGGTCATATAGCAGCTTGTTGATGGGCAAGAACAAATTAATTTTTTCACCGCTTGAGTGCAGCCCATTTCTGCTCCATATTGGTCTATCATCACAGAAAGTTTGCAGATGCATTTACCGCACCTTATTTGTATTATTGCACTTTTCTTGGACCTTGGGTTACCGGAGATGCTAGTTCCTAATAAAGATAAAGAGCAGTTATATTGCAGGCTGAATGAAGTATGCATTTCTGAAGTACGTGCCAGCGCCCTAAACATGCCGGGAATTGTGCGTCGGCTACTTAGGACTGTTGAATACAACTGCGAATGAATTTTCGCGCACAGCTCAACATTTTTCGCAACCGACATGGTATTAGCCGGTATTAGGCGAGAATATTTAGTTTAAAAAAAAAACTAATATTTTACAGCAGAAGCTAACATCCTGTTGGCTTCTGCTGTAAAATATTATATGCCCATGGCTGCATCCCGAAGCCAAAGATGTTCTCGCGGTGCACCTGCTGGACGCAAGACGATGTACATCATCCACTTCCTCCGACTTTCTTCTGATGTGATATGCACGTTTCAAGCCCATTGTAACTGACAAGCTTTGGTGAACCGCCATATATCACAAGTTTGGCAACATAGCCACACTAATATAACCATAAAATTTCCGCACCTCCACGTCTAAAAGTATCCTTACAAAATATATACGCATCTGCTTTAATAACAAGCACTAGTTGGTAACACGCCCCACTGCAGCTATTAATGTGTAAGGACGTTATGAAATCCAAAATCTATTTGCAGTCAGCGATATTAAAGAATGCAACCAACGATCACAAAATATTTCTTCTTGCAGATCAACCGTAGTGTTATACATTTTAGAGTCTACTTTCGACTTGAAATGATTTTATAACACTAAGCGACCAAGAAATTGCAAAGAAGAGTGCAACTAGTGCGCTTCCTAAATGTAAAAGAAGAAAATGGGCCAAAAACGCAAAAACGGACCGCCGCTACGAAACATAGGAAGCTCTACAATAACCCGATATGAAGAATCACGGCTTTACCATTTAAGTGTTATACGTGGATGAATGCTGCCGTCAAAACAGGGCAGTAGGCGATACTTACCGTTGTATCCAGTGTCTTGGACTGCGTCTTCGGGGCTGGGAGCTAAATATAGATAAAACATATATATTTTACACGTGTTGCGTGTGAAAAAGTAAACATTTTGTGGCTTAAAGAAAGTTAGACAAACACTAGGAAGGGAAAGGTAAATGCATAGCGGAAACAAGTTAGTATCACACAATATTATGGCGTCCAGAAGACGCAACCTGTTTAGAGACAAAGATATATAGACACGGTTACTTAAAAGGGAGTGTTAGTTACGGAAGCTTTGGTATCGGTGTCGCCGAGCCTATTTCTTACGGAGCACAGAAAACGCAAGGCACTTTATTATGCCAAAATTTTATACCTTAGCAGGCTTTACTCTTTAAAAATAAATGTTTTTACCTATATAATGCACCTAGCCACATAAGCCACGAAATGTTTCCTGATGGCCAAAAATAAATAGCTTGTAATACAAATTGTTTCAGTCAGACAGTTGCATAATTAATGAGTGTTGCTGTTATGGAATACCGTGGTAGTATGGGAGGGGCGTTGCCTCTGCCCGTCAACCATCGTAACAGTTTCTGAAACACACAACGCAACCATCTCCATTAACTCTGATCGGCACCTTGTGCAGCCTAAACTCTTAGTGCAGTTGCAAACTCGCAACACGCTTTTAATAACCCAGACGTGCCGCCGATATTTGTTGACCGCAGACCAAAGACGACGGGCTATGCGCAGCGATTGCGCACTGCCTGCACAATCAGCCTCGTGGGTGCGAAGAAACACGCTAGTACGGAGGGTACTGAGGAATCGGCACAGTATCCTGGTAATAAGCGACCTACTGCACACAATCGTACGAGATAGGGGATAGGCGCCACGTACCACGCGGCCACTAGCAGATACCGCGCACAAAGAATCAGAAATATATATTTTTCTTTTGCTCGCTCATATCATGCATAATTTGTTCGCACACGTCATATCACATGGGGAGCTGTCGCAGTTTTCGTTAGGTCCTTTGACAGACAGGTGAAGTGGGGGTGGTCCAAAAAGTTTTTGACCAATCGCGGAGGGCTGATTGCAGAACTGGAATAGAAAAGTTTGGAATGGTTTTACGTTATAGGGGCCCTCCTTACGGTAATAATGCTTGTCGAAAACGTGACGGGTGATTGCCAAGAGTCAAAACACGGGAGTGTGTTGCTTGCTCCGGCAGAAAGCACAAAAGATAATGCCAATGAGCGCAAACGCCAGGAACCTTTAACTAGAAAATTCTGTGTGCTTAACGAGCGAAAACAGGCTTTGCACGCACGCATTTGTCATGAATGCGAGCAGGAGGAATTCTGCGAGCGCCTAGCATGGTCTGGTTGAGGGCCTACGTTGTGGCCTGCGTTGTGGCCACCGTAACCTACTTTGGTGTCGGTTGAAGCGAAGTTCGTTGGGAAACGTGCCGTGGCACGTGCAACTTGTGCTTTTAAAATGCAGGGATTAAGGCCCGGGAATGGGTTTATGCTAAGAAATAAGATGTTTTCATCATATTGTTGTGTTTAATAGACAGGTGAACGGAGGCCAGTTCCGCTGCCAGGTTTCCGCAGATGATCGACTAGTCAGTGACAGTGTCAATGAAGCAGTAACATTTCGACTGTCGATCAGCACAGGTATGTTGATTGAAAAGTTGTGTGCAGCCTGAGAGGCCGGTGTGGTCAAGTCTCCATCGGTCGGAGGTCGCGTTGATTGAAGGTCTTCCGCACGTCGAGTATCAGCGGCCTCGCCTCGAAAGCTCGCTGACGTCAGTTCCTGGCGAAGGCTCGGAGATTACCCTTGCGACCTAGGACTTCTACCTCCCGTATAGTATGATCGTGGTGATGGCGATCGCGACTGGCGCATTGATGACGGTGGCTCGCACTGTTGGGCGATGAAATCGTCAATCTCGGGTGGCCGTTGTCCGAAACGGAATCAGAGTGAATTAATAGGAACCCGGGAGACCAATGCGGTGGTACGGGCACGCACAGTAGACATGACCCGCATCACCACAGTGGTAGCAGAGCGTTCGTCGTTCGGCAATGCTCAAAATGTGCAATTGACGCATGGCTGGTCGAGCCTCTCTAGTTATCATATTTGCCAATGCCTCTGCCCCGTTGTCGGACTAAACGCTGCACGCAACAGCCGCGTCACACCAGGGAGGAGCTTCGCGCCGATGCTAACTCACTCTAATGCGTAATCATGCGAACGACAATTAACATTTGGAGTCGGATATCTCGGAACCCAGACACGATAGAATTTTTTCAATTGATACTGTGTAGAAACACAACATGGCTTTCTATCTATAGAATATGGCGTCATTCCTAAGTTGCATTGCGTTCTCTCTCGATGCCGAAATAATTTTCGCTCCTCTGCTTTCATAATCTATATCTGGGTTTACGAAAGGCCGTGCTCTCGTCTGCTCTTGATACGGTAACAACATATTCTACCAGCTCCCTTTGATCTTTCGCCTAGCATTGTGCAGGTGAAGTACTGGGTTCGTGAATCTGCGTACATATAATGATCTGGTGGTGATACCACTCGCTGCATTTCAAGGGCTGAAATAGGTCCACGAAAAGACGTTTTACATTTCTCTAGTTCACTACTGGCAGAAACAGTACCTTTATTGTTAGGATGTGAGTCATTAAGCGGGAAGCACCTGCAACACCTCACAGAACATGATACATGGTGAGATCCTCCAGGAGCTTGACATGTTCTTCTTCATCCCCTTTCTAGTCGTCGATGGCGGTTCGTTTCTCGCGGGATGCGGCAGTCATATTTTACAGCGGCACTGTATATGGTTCGTGTGCCATAGAATTTTCGTGTCCGCACACAAACATTATCATCATCAAAGGCTCATACCCGCGTAATCAATGGCTCATATCCGCGCAACACAAGTACGCCTATAAGCAAGCAACAGATGCAATGGCTGCAATGCAGAGTCTACAAGCACTCAACAAAGTGAAGCGAAGGGTGCTGACATTCTTTGGAATGACGAATACAACATACAAAATAGCATGTCGAAAAGTGTGATCGGCTGCCTCGGAGAAACCTATTTAGTTATTATTGCCTATCACTTGGCGATAAGTGGTGAAAGCGTGATTAGGTCTCCCGAAGAGCTGCTCGCATACCATTCGCAAGGGCGCGAACTTAGACGAGAGTACGATGGCCAACTGCGGCAAACATAACCGAACATGCAGCCCGAGAGGGCGACCGCAAGCCGCAGGCGAGACTGCACGTCGCGTGTCGCGAATTGGAGAATCCGGCGAACACATGCAAAAGTATCTTCGATGTCGAAATGCAATGTCCAAATGTTCATGGCTATAGGTTCATAGGTTGATCGTGTTAGTTGCGGTGGCACCGCCCTCTGGGGGTTATCGGTGATTTAAGTGTGCAGATGCCGGTGCCTCAAAGGGAGTGCCTAACGCCATTCGTGTTGGAGACATTTTACTTGCAATGCTACATCAATCCTCCTCGACCGACCACCCAGAGGTACAGGTGCATCGATTTGACATTATAAAAATGTGTTTTCAGTTGCGAGTATGCCGATCAGTACTTATTATAGCGACCACAAAGCTATTGTGACCTTGGTTACTATGTGACAATTAGTGCTGCTATTTACAAGTTTGCTTTGAAAATCACCGCGTTCGCGATGCAGACCGCCACATGTGTGTTGTTTCATAACGTAGTTGCCAAGAGAAAATAAATTGCGGCAGAACTCATCTCACGATGAGTGTAGACGGTAATGTGCTAGCACTAAATCAGTATACCTGCTCAATGTATTGGCACCGCCGAAACCAGTTATATAGGAGGTGTTTACTGCAGCGGCACTCCTATTTGGCGCTTTCCTACGAACGGTCGGCGCCAACCAGTGCCACCACCGTGATGTCTGCGCGCGACCTGCTAAATGCGCGGACACTGAGAACACTGAGAAACGCGTCATGCGTGCGGGCACGTTGCGTCATCTACTGACCATACCGAGTGGTCGGCGTGTGTTCTTCGGGACGAGAAGCGTCTCGTGCCGGTTTTTGCTTGCTTGTAGCATTCTCAGTGTCACACAATGAGTGACCCAAGTTGAAGAAATGTTCAATGAAGCGCAGCCCATACCCAGTGAATTCACGGTATGGCGTGAAGGGCGTTCATTGAAATGTAGAATATAACCAGTGCGTTTATGTGGGAATTTGCAGAAGCGTCGGGGTGCTTGAGAAACTCTTGCAAAGTGTCTTGGATTCCGCTCAACATCTCATAAATTTAAGTAACTTTTTGGTCATCGTAGGGCGGCACATTCCCAGTGGCAAATATCTAGGTACCAAAATTGACATCAAAGATGTTCATTGAATAGCCGCACACGTACTGGCCCACACACGGATCCTAGCTGTCATCAGAGGGTGTCATCGTAGACCAAGATAGATCGAGTGACGCGTATACCGTGCTCAAAGTATCCGTCAAACACTTTCTTCCAACAGCTGCGCCAACCCACTTCCACGTTTACCACTAGTGATTGTAGACGTCAAGGAGATTCATTGAAGAGCGACTCAAATGTACACATATCTACATACTCAATGACTCAAATTGATCAGTTGATTGGTTTCGAGCCCTGTTACCCAAGCAGAGCAGCCTCACGCGCTAATCATCCGACTACGAACAACCCGGGGAACTAGGTAGGTGGGAAAACAGTTAGATACAAGCACAGATAGATCTTAGATTGAAATACGTAGTGTGATTTGTTGTAATTATTCAGCTGAGCATTTTGATTTCCCGTAGAAGTAATGACCGCCTCATCGATCAATTTTGGTCAGTATGTAGAATTGTGTTATCTACCGCAGGCATATTTTTTCAACTTAGTGCGACTGAAAATTTTGAGGACACCAAAGCACTTATTAGTTGTGAATATGAAAGCATGAATGTGCAATCAAGCTCCGCTGAGGGGTCCTTCGAGGTTTCGCGGCTAGTAATGTTTTCGAGGTTTGCTGCGTGGTATGTAATCGAATTTTGCGACTAAATTGGTACGGATTATTTTTGTTCAGTTTTTCGTCAGCTAGTTGGCCGTAGACAAGAATATATAATTTGGACGATGTTGTTCAGAAATCAAGTACGCCGCATGCTATCGACGTCCATGGAGAGGAGAGACTGAGGAAGCAGTAGCGGCCACAGAGGCTGGCAGGCGCATGCAGCAGCTACGTCCAGTGGCGTGGGAGAAAGAGAGCGAGATACAGACCGGTCGCTGGCTTCCAAGAGCGTGATGACGGCGCCCGCACGAGTGTCTCATGCGACAGCCTCGCCGGCGACAACCTGACTCCTACCGCGGCGTCGTGTCACCTTATATGCTCCGTCGAGGCGCGCTAGCGACGTGGTGTCCCGGTGATGGCCTCTCCGTTCCCGCAGCGCCTGGCCCACTACCGCCCCAGGAGGTGCTCTGATTGGCCCGCTGTGCTCTATCGAGGCGCACTCGTGATGTGGCGTCGGAGCGAATGGGAATTTAGCTGCCCTTTCGCTGCTAAAGCCGCCACTGGCTTTTATCGGAGATGCTGTTTAAGCTGGCGTTTGGCTGGCGAAGGTGCGCAGCAAAACCTCGCCGAGAGATGACGTCGTCGCGCGCAGGCACGGCTTCACCGTAGCTTTGGCTCGCCTCGCCGTACGGGTGGTGCGCATGCGATGCGCATCTAAGCCGTGACATCACCAAGGGTGTGTAGAACTGCTCCTCTCCACAGCCGCGCCGACAGAACTGCCGGGTCTCCGACGAAGAGAGAGATCGGCGACAAAAGAACGTCCCTCCCGTACAAAAGGAAGCGCGGTGCGAAACCCGCCACACCGCTACTCGAGAACGAATGCGACGACTTCGATCCAATCCTGAATATATCGCCGGTGAAGCGGCGGCGAAAGATCAGCGAGTTGCAGAACATCCGGAGTTACGAGCTCGCGTTACCGAGCAAAAGCGTGAGTGCAACCAGATGCGTCGACCAAACGATCCGGGCCTGCCAGTCATTGAGTACTTTCAGCGGCAAGTTCAGAAAACTACGGGAGCTGCCGACGGACGGTTTGCCTGTTCATTGCTCTTTGGGGGGCTAACGAAGACACCATGAAGAAAACTTTACGGAGTCTCCAAGCGTAACCACAAACAAACTTATCCGTACCAAGAATAAGCTGCACAATTTTCTTTCGCTTAATGGGCCGTTTGACGCATTCGCACAAAAAAGCTATTTGTACCCCCCCTTTTTTGGCCAACACTCGTTCTGGCTATGTACCATAATATGGAAATTATCATAATCAACATGCAGACACGTTTCTTGGCCGATTCCCCGTTGTGAATACGTGCCACCGCTTCGGGAAACATAATAAACTCGTAGTGATCATCACAAGGAGCTTTTTGATGTTGGCACAAGGGGAGTGTACGTGTTGTTGAGCGTTTTATTGTGTTTTGTGTTGTAATAAAAACTCTGAAGAAAAAGGAGGAGTAGTGACTTAATTGTTAGAGAATCGCGCCCCAGTGCATCGGGACTGAGGCTTGAATCCTGCCGCGGGAGGCAGATAATCTTTTCCAGAAGTGGTTGCGAATCTACGCGGCGAAATCCCACCAAGGACGGGACGACGCAGGCGAAACCATGACAGGTTAGGCCAAGAAAACTTTGGTTTGAAAATCGATATATCAACATTCAAATTTTTCATCCCAAAACTGCACATGGGTAATTCGGGGTGCTACTAGAAGGGGCCAAAATTACTTTTACTACCAGGGGTCTTTCAAGGCGCAACCAAAACATGGCATAGAAGCGATTTTGCAATCCATCGCCGTAAAAAGCGAGTCGCCTATGTTTGCAGTAAAACACGTTGTGGGGCTAGTTGGTGCATAGCTTTCAATAGGTGAAGCGCCAATAGTGACGGCACACAAGAAGAAATACAGACAGGACAACGCGCTACTTGCAACTGTCAGTTGCATGTAGCGCCTTGTCCTGTCTGTATTTCTTCTTGTGTGCCGTCACTATTGGCGCTTCACCTATTGAACTCCTATGTTTGGATTGAACCAACGACCAGTTCTCAGCAGCGCATGGCCAGAGCCAGTGATGGATGGTGGTAGATAGCAAACAGAAAGACAACATTTTCTTTTAAATTTGCGAAATCAGCACGCAAAAGTCAAGTGATGCTTTCAGGATTGAAACTTGTTTTCAGTGTAACCGTCATTTGAATGCGCACTACAGGAGGTGTCTTCCATCTTGCAGATAGTTTCTGACGGGGTGATGAATAGAACCTGCGAACTATTGCGCAGCCACAGAAAGCCAGACAACAGTTGTTAAAGTACATCTAATAAATACAAGCGCCAATGCAGTCCTCGACTGAGACCCGTGCCGTCAGTCCCTTGAATCACATAGTTATCGGCAGTTAATGATGGCAGAAGCTCCAGGAAAATACTTATCCTTTTTTTGAACAATATTGAACATCCTTCCAGACACGTTAATGCAGGCGTTGATCGCATTAGCGCACGTTTAAGAGCTAAGCCGTACATGACTAGGACCCTGGGATTTATTGGTCTGCGTCGAAAAAAAAAACCATTTCGAGAAACGAAGCGAAACGCGCCTATCTACATTGGAGTCACGCTTGCAAGGCACACCCCATTGTTCATTCCAATAAAGAAAAGCACAAAACAATTGTCTAAGCCACATGGCAGATGATGAAGTCTGTCGGAACAATGCGAAGCATGCAGCGTTCTGCACATGCGTTTCGCCGTAAGGATTACGTGTGCATAAGCTGTAGTTGCCAGGAAGCAGCAACTGTACCGTACAAAGCAGGTAGTGGCTTCATGACACTTTCATATCTAAAATAAGAACCCGCCTAGCAATTGATTTTCTTTGTGCGGTGATAGCGCTAGGGGAAGGCCGCGCAATGTTAGGAGTCCCGAAGAGCAGCGTGAACACAATGAGCGGCGACGGGCACAGCAGCTCCAATGTGCCCAACGGCGTCGTGCTCAGGCTATGCAGGACGCAGCGATCCCTGCCCAAAGCACGCCATGCACAGTTAGAACGCCTGAATAGCAGCACCAATACAATGAGCGACGAAGGGAAGAGCAGCGCCTTTGTGCACTTCGGCGTCGTGCTTAAGGGGGCAGCATCCAGTGGTTCGTGCCCCAAAGGCTCAGCACACGCTCCGAGCACGGCAAGACAATACAGAAGTTCGATTTGGTACAGTATACTTCATTGTCTTGCTGTCAAACATTACATGTAGTGCATTGCTCAGTCGTTCAATGGTACGTCACATTGGTGCATAGGTTCAGGTGATACCACAGCTGTGAAGGCTAAGCACCTTTCCAGCGTAGTTTGGAGCCGTATATGTATTTTTTACCGACAGTCCGTACTACAAAATTTTGTGAGAGACGTGTGCTTTCAATTTGCTAACCTCTAGCGGTGTTTCTTCGGTTGATACCGCGTTAGGAGCCTACGCTTCAGGCCACACACGCTTTTCTCTGCCCTTCTAGGTGGGTGAGAGTAGCTTTGCTCAGAGCTATAAAAAGTTTGCTAGTAAAATACAATGCAAGACTTCCGCCTTAGCCTGCCACTCTTTTGACTCTTCGGCCGACTACCTCGAGAGAAGATACCAAGTCTCTTGCCAACTGTATTTCTCTATCGGCGCCAAATATACTGACGCTTAGACTTTTGTTGCTCCTTTTTGTCAAAATACTCGCGGCCTAGACCATGAGCCAGCTAACACTGCTAGATTTGGGCCATTTTTCTCTTTTATTTTTTTCTGTAGGATTGTTTCCATCGCGACAGCAGAACACTTTCGTGGGAAGCGAAAGACAGAGCGATACTCTAATGACATAAATGCGTAGAACTTGCAAAAATATGTTTGCCTATGGCTATGCTGATTTTTGCGGCACGAAGGAACTGTACATTGGTACACATGGACTCAACACACGTACTTGTTGTTGCGAAAAAATAGTTGAAGATCTTGAATGCATTTCAGCCGCTGCGATGAGGCAGCCGTTGGCACCGATGACTCGAGACCCTCTAGATGTGACTGCTTTTTCTGCCGCAGAGCTTCCTCTGCGCCAAGGCACCTCTGTTGTTCAAAATGTTTTGTAAACGTTTAGTCTAAAAGAGTTGGGGCGAATTGTGTTAAGTGACTATCTGTCGCTAAATCTTACACGGGTTAAAAATTTTCCGCGTTGTTCTTTCTGTGTGGATTTTTGCAATAACTTTCTTGAATTTGATATGCTGGGCCTGTTCGTCGACTATATGCTCATTCTCATATGAGGAACTGCAATATTTCAGCTTTACGTTTGCAATAATAATGATAGTAATTTATTCCTATTCAAGCAATATGTCCACTCCTTTTTGAAGCTTTTATCATTTAACCACGTTTTCCACTTCTTTCAACCTTTTAAGCTTTCGAATTTGAGCGGTAAGCTCTTTTGGCACAAATTGAGCATACCGATTGATCGAGTTCCTCTCACATATGCTGCGCATTTCCCAGTTTTCAGCCGCTGCGATGAGGCAGCCGTTGGTACCGATGAATCGAGACCCTCTAGATATGACTGCTTTTTCTGCCGCAGAGCTTCCTCTGCGCCAAGACACCTATCTGTTGTTAAAAATGTTTTGTAGACATTTAGTCTATAAGAGTTCGGGCGAATTGTGTCAAGAAAGAAGAAGTGCCACATCTTCTTTCCAAAGTAGAGTGGCTGTTTCCGTGAGGGACTTCATGACTTGGCCCGGAGTACCTCATCATCATCATCATCATCACCAGCCTGGTTACGCCCACTGCTGGGCAAAGGCCTCTCCCATACTTCTCCATACTTCTCCGGTCATGTACCTATTCTGGCCATGTCGTCCCTGCAAACTTCTTAATCTTATCCACCCACCCAACTTTCTGCTGCCCCCTGCTACGCTTCCCTTCCGTTGCAATCCAGTCCGCAACCCTTAATGATCATCGCTTATCTTCCCTCCTCGTTACATGTCCTGCCCATGCCCCCCCATTTCTTTTTCTTGATTTCAACTAAGATGTCCTTAACTCGCGCTTGTTACCTCACCCAATCTGCTCTTTTCTTATCCCTTAACGTTACACCCATCATTCTTCTTTCCATAGCTCGTTGCGTCGTCCTGAATTTAAGTAGAACCCTTTTCGTAAGCCTCCAGGTTTCTGCCCCGTAGGTGATTACTGGTAAGACACAGCTATTATACATTTTTCTCTTGAGGGATAATAGCAACCTGCTGTTCAACCTGCTGTACGCAACGATCTATGGAAAGAAGAATGATAGGTGTAACGTTAAGGGATAAGAAAAGAGCAGATTGGGTGAGGGAGCAAACGGGAGTTAATGACATCTTAGTTCAAATCAAGAAAAAGAAATGGGCATGGGCAGGGCATGTAATGAGGAGGGAAGATAACCAATGGTCATTAAGGTTTACGGACTGGATTCCAAGGGAAGGGAAGCGTAGCAGGGGGCGGCAGAAAGTTAGGTGGGCGGATGAGATTAAGAAGTTTGCAGGGAGGACAAGGCCACAATTAGTACATGACCGGGGTTGTTGGAGAAGTATGGGAGAGGCCTTTGCCCTGCAGTGGGCGTAACCAGGCTGATGATGATGATGATGATGATGATGTTCATGATCTGAGAATGCCTGCCAAACGCACTCTAGCCCATTGTCATTCTTGTAATTATTTCCGTGTCATGATCCGGATCCGCCGTCACTACGTGCCCTAAGTAGATGTATTCACTTACCACTTCCAGCTAGTGCCTCGCTACCTATTGTAGATTGCTGTTCTCTTCCCTCAAGTTTTCATTAAATGATACCGCTTGACTCACTTGTGTATAGAGCGGTCGGTAGCTCATTGCAAATAGTCACTTCTTCAAATCAAGCTCCGCCGAGCCAGCGTTCATATTCCGGAAGAGATTTTCCATAGCTACAACGTGCTCCAGGTCAGCGAAGCTCCTTGTTCTCAGTAAGCTGCTTGTTTTTGCACCCGACCGACGAGACCAATAACTACGGCGGACACACTTGAAATTCCGCTGTATCGTCTCATATCTTGGTTGATTATTCGCACATTTTATTGCGATAGAAATTAAGCGTACACTTCCAGCACGTTTTTGCCGTCGCCATGATGTTCTGTATATATTCCAAGGTCGATAACATCGTCATCACGCCTCGTGCGGGGCAGTGGACGATCGGGGCTCAATCTGCCGCGCGCGACGTAGAACAAACGTGTCTTCTGTCGCGCGAAAGGCCGTGAGCGGATGGGAGGGAGGAGAGGGGGGGGGGCGGCCTTGTACGCCGGCAGCAACTGCGCATTTAGCGATTGGGCGCAAGGGGAACTGTCGATGGCGGCTCAATCTCGCGCGCAATATATGGAGGAAAGCGGGAATCCCGAGCGCCTTCGACTTCGCCAACAAGTGCGTACTTTACACGGCCGCGTGTGCTCGCGCGTGCGTTATCTCGAAAGGGATCTGCTGGCGACTCATACCTTGTTGCACGCTGTGTTCTCGCCATTCTTGCCTATAAGCAATACACAGCGCGAAGGTCACTTCGCTCCCTGCTGCAGACGCGCATGCTCACACCAGCGTTTTGACATCGAGTGCCCCCGCTCATCAAATATGATTTTTTTACGCTTGATTGTGCGCGATGACATCACGCTTGCTAATTTACTTAGTAAGTGAATGTTTTCAATGATATACGGCCCATAAATTGACTATACTTGCTTAGTATATATGTTTCACGTAATAGCTCTGCGGAAACCTGCAAGTTGCAGAGTTGTCGTTAATTAAGGGAAAATGAGACATCCACCCAATCATAGCAATTGCTACATAGGAAACCCATATGGTTTCCTCGAAAGAAAGGCCTCGCAGTTGAAGAAAAATTCGTCTTGGTCCGGTACTAGAACCCGGGACCACCGCCTTTCCGGCGCAGCCGCTCTACCATCTGACTGAACCAGGCAGCTAGCAAATGGCAAATGGAAAGTTCTGGGAAGGTCACGCAAAATTCGAGTTGTTGACAAATTCGACTTCGCCCTGTCGTCTGCTAGCCGCCTGGTTAGCTCAGATGGTAGAGCGGCTGCCCCGCAATGGCGGTGGTCCCGGATTAGAGTCCCGGACCTGGACGAATATATAGTCCCGGACCAGCACGAACAACGAGGCTTTTCTTTCGTGGATCCCGTATGGGTTTCCTTTGTATGAATTGCTACGATTTCGTGTATGTCTTATCATCCTTAATTATTAAATATGTATACTAATTTAATATCACAATCGATGCTTCGCCTTTCGGGCGAAAGTGCAGCTTTTACGAGACCTTATAAAAGCGTATCTAAGACAGCTTTCTACTGAGACGTGAACAGTCACATCTCCTAATGGTCTAGTTTTCGAATGGTGAATATGGCAGAGGTTTCAGGAAGATGCGCCATTTTCTTTGAACACATGGGACCGAAACCTAGTAACAAAAGCTGTGTAAACGCGGAGTCAACTAGGGACGATGTATTACCCAAACACCTTCATGAATTCAAGCCTGGATCTAACAGCTCTTGCAAATTCAAGAACTAGCAGTTCCTTGATATTTTGTTGGGGGAGAGAAGTTGGCCAATGAGATGCAATTCCACGTCTTCTCTGACACCAGCCCAGTCGCGTAGGCACATGCAATTCACGGCGTGATGGACGTGCCATAAGTACTTGTCCTTCTGATCGGAAAGTGACATTTGGCTCCTAATAGCAGAACGACACTATGAGCTCGGGGCTCTTTAGGTGCGATGGCTGGCGCACGACTGCCGCCCTACGTGAATAGTTGCATGTAGTAGCATTCATCTTGAGAATGATATGTGCAACGACTTTACGACGGTAGTTTCCTGGAAGCAAGATTACTGCACGAAACAAAAGCAGTTAGCGGCCAATCGGATGAGTTAGATAACAGAAGTGTCGCTGCGGAGATACCCCCTTATCAAAGAATTATTCTGATTTAGTGACGTGTTGTGTGTTTCTTGAAAAAGTGACTTCTAGCTCCTTGTGCCGGATGGTGCGAACAGGTTAGAAGGACCAATAAACAAGTGCCCTTTCTAGCAGCCCACACTTCATTGATCGCGAAAATAATTGAGATTGCGGATGTCCATGCAGCAACGGCAACGAAAATTTTCAATCTAATCATAGACATTTAGCGTTTCATCTAGATTCAGCAACTTTTGAGGATCGCAGCATGGGTGTTTAGACTTAAGGACCAGTGCCTACACCTGACAAAAGATATTGGCCACCTGACAGCAACAGAAGTACTACGGGTTGAGCACTATTGGGTTAACTGCACCCAACGTAACGACCATTCACAGAACTTTTCTGCAAAGTACAAGGATGACCAATGGGATTCGCGTCTCTTATGGCGAATTTGCGAAAGACAACCATGGCACTCTCAGAGCCGGTTGATGTTCGTCGCTTATGGATTTCCCGAAAAACAGAATAACCCAATCATCGGCTCAGAAAATCACTACTACTCAACGCTGGTAGTCATGAGAGCTTTTCGCCAGCTTCAGCATAGGGGCGTACGCGACCCGCTTACGCAACTCAGAGAGTGGCACTGGATTTACCGAGTGCATCTCCTATTAAAGAAGGGGATTCATTGCAGTTATGTGCCCAAATATTTCGCTGCACGGTCGAGGAATGACTCTTAACGCACCGCAACGAAGTCAACGGATGACGGCGACAACACCATTCGAACTTGCTGCTTCCGTTGTTATCGTCCCGCTCTTGCAGGGACACAAGCCGAAGATGGAAAGTGTAGCGTTCTGCTTTTCACGGTGCTCTTTCGCGAGTACTCCACTTCCCGCTTAGCTCCTGCATGACCCCTTAGGTCATCATAGTCTGCTTGTGACGGCTTGTCGGCCGAAGGGGACTATCTAGTGATATCTATGCTGGCAATGCGCGGACCTATCGAAAAATTCACGTGTTAGTAGAAAAACACAGCGACAAGAAGACTTCATTGAAGTTTATTGTGCTTAATACCAGTCGGTGGGGTAGTGAATGGCGGGAGTGACTGTTCTAATCGTAGAAGGCTGCGCACCGTAATATTCTCGGCAGAGCCTGCGTAAAGTTTGTATAAGTCATCCAGATCTGACAGAATTCGAAGCAGTTATCAAGACCAGGCCTTTCCCAAACAGACGAAGCCTGCCCTTTCATGGAAGCCAACCTATTGCATGGACGTCGGCACACTAGTGTACCATACCATACAGTAAAAGTCATAGCAAACTCAAGCTGAACATATGACACTCGGCGAAATGCCCAGCGAATGTTTCGAACGGGCAACTTTTAGGTGCGATGAGGAAAGAAATATCTTCTGCAACTGCAATCACCTCATCTGGAGCCGCGAGACCCGCAATGAAGTTAAAGGTAAGCAATGTCATGGTCGTGCATTGTGGGGCCTTATCCTGACAACTGTATGAAAGGTCATGGAGGTTTTCAGAAGTCCACATGATCGCGTCCACTCATTCAAAGTAAAGCAACGAACTCTTTGTTCTTATAGCCAGACCTATTTAGACAAACTAGGTGCTTGAACTGTGTGAAAAAATGCGTGTCAAGGTAGGTAATTTTGCTTTCATCGAAAGATTGTGCCTGTCAAAGAAAGAGAAAAGCGTGCGCGCGATGAGAAGGTAAAAAGACGAGGAATCTTAACCACCAGCAGGCCACTTTGCTTGGCAATTGACCCTTTCCTTGGCATATCTGCCGGTCTTCGGCTACTACTACGCGGTGAACTGGTATGACATCCGCAAAGTCTAATTAAAAGTGTTGTGGGCGCAAATAATTACCATTCTCTCTGAAGCGTTACAATGTCTGTAGTTACGTTATCCGTCCACTGAATAGCAGTCCTGAAGTTTCAAAAGCCTGATTGGCGCAATGATGCACATCAAAGCAACGATTATCGTACTCATTTCAGGAAAAATTTCTTTTGAGTATTGCAGAGGGGCTCAAATTCTGTGAAAGGAAACACGGCCTAACATTTCGTACGAATTAAAAGATTCAGCGGATCATCAGCAATTCCCTCGGTTCACTTATTGCGGAAACAGATGCCCCCCTACAAATGAAAGCGGTGGATCTTATGAATACAGAGGCCTCGGCCTGCCGTGCGACAGCCCCGAGGTACTTCCCTTCCCGTTGGCTCACTCCCCGGCGATCGGGCGCGCCTTCACGACGCTGCTCGACTACTTGGACGGCCTGTACGAACGGCTGTAGCGGTCGTGACTTCCTTGACTTGCCTTACTGCTCGGCTCCTCTCTCCCCTCTATACACTATTTTCTTCCCTACTCTTTTTCATCACCTTCTCCCACCCGTAAAGCGCTGTGGAGGTGCCCTTGCACGAGAGGGAGTAACGGCGCTGTACTTATGTCTTTCTTTTCTCTTTTAATATCGCTCATCATACCAAGTTGACATTTCCGAATTTCCTGAGTTCTCCAGGTTTTCTCTGAGTGTCCTTGCAATATTCGCCAAGTGACACAGATCTTTGTTTTATGTCAAGGCGAGCTGACACCATGTCATCCGATGCTGTCACTCTCTAGTAACCATGTTAAAAATAAAAAAAAAACTACTTCCAGTTTTCCTAATGAGGAGTAGTGCTCATTTTATTCAATGAGAAAACAGAACGGGGGTGTGAGTTGGCTTGTGAAATGCTCAGCCAATAAGATGTCTTCGAAAAGATTGGTAAAAGCAATTGCGAATCGAGTCCACCGTTCTCAAATATGAATAAAAAGGAGATGCACATAGAAGCAAATATTTTTGAACATGAGCTATTTCTATCTATTGATTACGAGCTCATTGGTATGACGTCCGAACTTTGTCACAAGTGAAATTCTCTCTCAGCAGCTGTTAAGTCACCTTCAGCTGTCCAGACGTGCTCTCACATCACGCACAGCGCCTCAGTGTTGCGTTTCGTTGCTTGAAATAGTTTATTTTGGTTTGAATGAGGGACACCTGCATCTCGGTGTCAGCCAATACGCTTTGTTCTTTTTTTATCTCAAGTTTCTGTAAAGAAGCGGCGGCATGCCTCCTTTCCCGTTCATTCCTCAATGCGAGAGCCGTTTCTGTTCTCGTCCTCCTGCCGAAGCACGTTCGCTTCACGAATCATTTGAACCATCCGCTTGGTCAGCTGTACAGTGAACGTACGATTTTCAATACTCTCTAGGGGCCGCGAAAACATAAAAAAAATTTGGCTGTTCGACAACCTAAATATAGGTCTTTTACTGTCCTTTAAGGGCCCCTGAAACGATTCGGACAAATTTTGTAGACGCGTATTGCACAGCTAAAGTTAATCATTCGCACCACAATTTGTGTGAAACGTCTCATTATAAGAGAGCTACAGACGAATATAAGTTACCCTCCTCCACAGTCATGAATTTTCTCGTCAACTTGTTCGCCGAGTGATCGGGGCTAACCTCCACCTTCACTGGCTCTGCGCGATGATGGCACATCATGTCGTCAACTTCCGGTTCTCTAGGAGCGAGCGCACGAAGCCTCTCCAAACTCTCCACCAGCTGCTTGGAAGACCAACCCATGCGAGACCTATCGAACTAGTGTGCGTTGCGAGCATCCTGTCGCACCGCCGAACATGTCTGGTATTCCAAAAATCACAGGCTAGCTAGGCGTTTCGACGGATGGCTGGAGGCATAAACTCAAGCTCATGAAGGAACCTTATCGTAGACGTACGTGTGCGGCCTGATCGGTCTGCAGTGTCCAGACACCTGTTGGCGCAGAACGAGCCAAACAAAGCGGTAATATTGCTCTAACCAAGCGTAAAACATTTTAAACATTTGCAAAAACAATGTGTTAACGATTACACCCCTGTGAAAAATTTACACCAGCAGCAAAGAAGAATACATTTCGTTACTGCTACTGTGTGTGACAGAGCTCTGCGTCACCAGCTGGCTGCACTGTGCAGACCATTCACATTTGCGCTCTTGCTCGTCCCGTGAAACGACACGGTCAGACGGCCAGGCCCTGTCCCCTTGCGCTTGCGTTTACCCTTATACAGGACTCGCAAAACGCTATTGGGTTAGTAATCTTCCGGTGTAAATCACGGCCACAACACGCCAATCCTGGCGCCGATCGGATAGAGGCAGTAAGATGCACTGCAGCCAGTCCGCTCGGCTGCGGTCTTGCAGAGGGACACGATGTCCCAGCTTGACACATTTCCAGTCACTACGCTTGCCGTCCGCAACGCAACAAAGTCGAATCATAGTCCTTGCGAAAAGACTGAGACCGACTCTGACCGCGGAGCTCTCATCAACATGGAGCACGTTGTAACACAAGCAGACGACGCTTACATTGTGCCGGAAGTTCATTAGTGAGAAATTGTTCTTGTGCATTCTCTTTCTCTTACTTTCTTTTTATAGAAATAAATTAACTAACATTGCAACTACTACGAACATCATTCGTTCACCATAAAGATGGAAAAATTATCGATGACGCGCCCTGGGCACCCAATCGGATAGCTCGCCCTACTGACATCCATAGGGTGATTTACGTCAGATGGGTAGGGGCGGCTAAAAATCCCGCCGAGCACTGTGCTGCGATCGGCAGCAATGTACATTTTTAAAACCTTATAATAAATTACGCGCTCTACGCGGAGCACTTAGATGCATCAATTAGTGATCAGAAGGGCCTACTCTATGGACTCAGAACGTTTGTACAATATCGCCAGATCATTTCAGGGTCCCTTTAAGGGATCAAATCACCACAAGCACATGCGAAAAAGCTCTGAATGCGTGCCAGTACACTTATTAGCCATGATGGTGCTCATACTGTGACAGGAGATTGGAGTGTATGCCTGTATGATTAAGGAATACATACTGCGTGCCGTGACAATTGCCCCTTCCAACGCTTGTTATGTTTCACTGCAGTACTTGGCTTATGTTTCACTACGCAACATGTCTGTACCAAGGCGAAGATAACTTTCACGAACCAGCCTTATGTAACGCGCCGTGCTTTCCGAGCATCGAAGCTAATAGCGAGGACCACAAAGGCGGAGTCGCATTGCTGACGGCGGCGAATTCTTTCATTGAAAAACACAGCACCGAACGGCAAGAAGCTTAGCAGCGAACGTCGAAGCAGCTAGGCCTAGCGCTGCCGCGATGGTGGCTACAGCTGCAAGCGGATCTGCGTGCTAGAGCACTGTTCTAGGCGGCGAGGTAAGCAAAATTGCAGCGGTGGAGGCTTTGCTTGATTAATGAAATTTCGGACCTTGGTCACGGCAATAAGCCCGGAAAATCGGTGGGCGAAGGGTTCTTGCGTCCAAAATGTCAGACATTGACTCTATGGTGTACGCGGTGGTGCCGCGAAGCTGTCAGAATTATCGGGCGCCCCCAAAGTCGGTCGTTGACTGTACACTGGCACCTCCTCCAGCCGACGACACGGCGTCAAAGAAGATTCGTTACGATTCCTCTTTGTTACTCGAACCAGCATTACCGCGACTTTCGTTCCCATTCAATAAAATTAAAGCTAATTTCCCTTATAGAAGCACGAATACCCTGAGTTTCCACTGAGTGTTCCCAGACTATTCAAAATCCCTGAGAATTCCCGGTTTTCCCGGCCGGTGGACACCCTGCAATACCTACCTATTTGTGAAAGCAGAAAATTTTGTCTGCTGTAGTACTGCCACCGATGACACAAACCGCACTAGGGCAATGCGCGGTGAGCCAATGTGTAACAATCGAGAGACGCTAATGGCGTGCTACATAATCCATATAGAATTGAAACGATCTCCACAGGAATACATACCTGCCTTTAGACAACAGCGGTGCCTCCATATCGGTGTGATATTGGCCGAAAAATTCGGCGTGGAAGCACAGAACAGTCACACCACAAGGGCGCAGTTTGCTAACGAGGCCTTTATTGCGAGATTAGAGGCAAGTGACGAATAGGTGTTGCGACTTGCACTTTCCGGTGGCCCACATTTGTAGACACTTCGCAATGTGGTTCATATAGCAGATTCTGGGTGGGCAAGAACAAATGAATTTTTTCACCGCTTGAGTGCAGCCCATTGCTCGTCCATATTGTTCCATTCTCACAGGAAGCCCGCAGCTGCAATCACCGCACTTTATCTGTATGAGCGCACCGTCTATGGAACTTGGGTTACCCGAGATGCCTGTACCTAATGAAGACGGAGAGAATTTATTTTGCAGACTGAATGAAGTATCCATTTCTGAAATACGCAGTAAACAGGCCGGAAATTGTACGTCAGCTACTGAGGCCTGTTGAATACAATTGCGAATGAATTTTCGCGTAAAGCTCAACATTTTTTGCAAGCGGTATGGTATTTGCCGGTATTATGCGTGAATATTTGGTTTAAAAAAACATTATTTTTCAGCAGAATCTAATAACAGGATCTTCATGCGCAGGGCTCCATCGCTAAGCCATAAATAAAGTGCAACTGCTGGGCGCAACACCATGTGCATCATCCTTTTCCTCCGACTTTTTCATCTTCTTCATTTACGCCCAAGAGACACGCACGTCTGCAAGCCAATTTTAACTGACAGACTTTATTCAACCGCCATATCATCAGTTGTGCAACATACTTCCACGAATATAACCATAAAATTTTCTCATATCCAGGTCCTAAATGTATCCCCATTAAATATCTGCGCATGGGCTTTAATAACAAGCACTGGGTGCCGACACCTCCAGCCGCAGCTGTTTATGTGTGGGGACTTTGTGAGATCAAAAATATATTTGCAGTCAGATATATATATAAGAATGCAACCAACGATCACAAAATATTTCTACTTGGAGTTCAGCCGTAGTGTGCTAGATTTTAGAGTGTACTTTCGACTTGAAATGATTTTAAAACATTAGGCTATCAAAAAACGATCTCAGAAAATAGTGGACCTAGTGCGTTTCCTAAATGTAAAAGAAGTAAATGTGCCTAAATCACACTGAGTGCGAACGAACCGCAGCTACAAAGCACTGGCAGCTCTGCAATAACCTGATCTGAAGAACCACGCCTTCACTATTTAAGTGTTATATTTGGAGGAATGCTGCCAACAAAACGGGGTAAAAGGCTATACTCACCGTTATATCCAGTGTCTGGGCCTTCCGCATCGGGGCTGGGAGCTAAGCATATATAAAACATATATACTTTACATGTGCTGCGTGTGAAAATGTAAACATTTGATCGCCTAAAGAAAGTCAGATAATCCCTAGAAAGGCAAAGGGAAATGCATAGTTGAAACAGGTTAACATTACATAATATTGTTGCGTCCAGAAGACTCATCCTGTTCAGAGGTCGAAGATATGCAGGCACTGTTAGCTAAACGGGAATGTTAGTGACAGAAGCTCTGGAATCGGTGACGCCAAGCCTATTTCTTAGGTAACAAAGAAAAGGAAAAGCGCTTCATTGCCATAACATGTACACCGTACAACGGATATTTGAAAGAAATTGTCCGTATCGCCATTCAAGGATTATTTGGTACGACACTGGCCGCTTGCTAGCAGACCAAATCTGGTGCGTGATGATCCTACTCTCTTCAAACCAAACGGAAAACGTTGAGAACAGCTTTCGACATAGGAATATGCTGCTACTGAACGCTAGCGCAAGAAGAAACCACACGACAAGTACGGGGGGTCTTTACATATGAGACCCTGCTACCTTGACTCACACCCCTAAAATACACATTGAAATAAATTTTATGTACGGCATTTCCAGAGAGTTCTCCGTAGTTCACCACAATTCGTTGAGTATACCTTCCACTCTTTTTTTTACATCTGATGTGTATTGGACCAGATTCGAACTTTATCTGACGAACTTTACCGTCTTCTAAACATCCTTCTCGAAAACCCTCTGTCAACCTCCTTAACCTTGCAAAGCACACACAGCGTGCGACATAAACGGAAATTGGATGGACTTATTCGCTTCTAATTCCGACCTCGCACAGCACAGTATAAAATAAGTGAACTGCTCTATAAATCAAACTTAATTTTTATAGTAAGTAAAAAGCTAATATTTGTTTTATTGAATTATTCACAACTGAGCCTTTCCACCATCCAAAAACACAACTTTAAATTTTCATTTCACTTTGCAAGGCTTATGGGCAGCTTGAAGCATCAAGCTCCGCGTAGGATGCATGATACAGTGAGCATTGCTTAGGTACCCTGCAGTTTATTCCTTTATATAATTTGAACATTGCATTTCCACCACATTGTTCATTCTTTTAAATTGTTGTGGACGTTAAAATCCCAGAAAAAATGGTGTCAAGGGTCAAAAGCAATAAAATAAATGGCTTCATTGCGTTCATGCAACTTTTTTCATTACGTTTCTCCGGTGCATGTTTCTTGACGTCATGATAAAGAAGGTAGTGAAATCAAAACCTCGCAAATGTTCAACAAGTATACGACAAAAGTGGGAGGCAAGAGTTACCATGATGATCATAATATTAACTGCATATTCATTGATCTGGCATAGTACGCCGGAAAACTCACCTGTTTCCACTAGTTACAAATTGCGCTTTATGCGCGAACTTGTATTTATGTGTTTTCTCACTTATTGCAGCATTTCTGGAACCCACACAATGGTTCTTTACAGTAAAAATTCCACAGCGCAGAATTAGGTTACCGCTCAATTGTGCCGCAGCAATCCCATCCAGTTTATCCTTGAAGAGCGTACAAGTTTAACCTATATTAATTCTTTAAATGTGTACAGTTTAGACACTTCGAAAACATCCACCCGACTTATGTAAATACTGGCACTTTCCGTGCCTGCCGCGGAAGTGTGAACTGTGAGGCTAACTCTGTTCACCTAGAACAGGCCACCCAGTAAACAACTTTCTTATGCGCATGCGCATAACCAAAAAGCTTCACGTAGATGTTGAAATATATTTGATTGAATGCGTGCACGCTTTAGCTTATAATGTTACTCGTCCTTACGCATGCTCTGTTACGGTGCATTATTTGCCGAGCTGCCCATGCATAGTGCTTTAGTGGCACTAACGAATAGCATCCTCAACCATGACAGCGCCCGTGGCTCCTGATTCAGTGAGAATTTTCCTGATAGCCAGACTTTTGCCATCGTTGACCGCCAGCAAGTTAGCTGTGAGGTTCCTCAAACGCTGAATTCCCCTGATTCACAAAGAATAAGCAGCGAACCGGCGCAACATGTGAAATTGTTCAGCAGTTTTGGCGTCTTCATGAGCGGCGAAACTCACTAGTGCAGAATTCCATGCCTGGCTTACTGAACCAAGTTGTCTTTGACGTGTTGGCACCAGCACCAAATACCGCAAGGCATGTTTATGGTTAAGTTGCGTAACTCTTCCCGTACAGTATAAGCTAAACATAATCAAATCACGCAACCTTAACGCTATAAAGGACACCTTCATTGAACGTGCGTAAGTGGCCATTCGCTTTTCTATGCCTGTCTGGTAAACGTAGCGAAGGTAATTGCAATATTTTGACGAGACTGAAAATATGTCACTTTGTGTTGGCCTGGAGATTTTTCTCCTTATGCATGGCTGCAGAGTAGCGTAATTTTTCGATATTTAGTACACTACGGGGCAAAGTTTCTTATCACCACATCAACGATTAGCTCTACTGTCAGCGGAATTAACTACACCTCGATACCTTAAACGGTCAGGCAGCAGATGATGTATGAAACGCCGACATTTTAATTTTCTATGGCAGCTGCTGCTGTTCGCCATTCATTGCATCCTCACAACTTTACTCCCAGAAATATTTTCAAGCAGCGTTTTGATCACAGCCATCGTTACTTGTCAGAAAGCCTTTGAAGGCTGCAATGCGCCTGCAACAGCACTCCAGCTTAGAAGCACGGCAAATGTCCCGCCAAATATTGCTAAGCCAGTTGGCTTCGGGAGCCCACGCTAAATCCACAAATGAGGTAGGGCAAGGATACGTGGGTCGGGCCTCTTTTAAAGTCAGAAACGTGAAGAGGAAAGTTAGTTTTGAAGACCCAGGAACGCAGATAATAAAATAAGTGGGTGGCTGAAGTCCACAAGTATCTGTACCCGAACAGCGCGCAGACAGAAAGGAGGAAGAGGTGAAGAAAGTTGGCAACCAGATACAGGGTAAATGAATGTGTAAAGAGACAACCAGGAGTCATCAAAAAGAAAGTTAAGGAGGCAGAACCAATTAATTGGATTCAACGAATGGAAACAAATCAGACCATGGAGATTTACAAGAACCTCAAAAAAGAAATTAGAAGGGAAAATATATACGATAAGACCAAGGGATGCGCCTTTCTATTTGAGGCTCAGGCTCCCTGCCTATGGACAACACACCAAAGCAATTATTCGTAACAAGATGAGGTATCTGAAGCAAAAATACATGTAGCACGGCGTAAGGTGGTTTTTGTTTTCTATAATACGCTCAGAAGCCAAGTTCTTGCTCTTCTCAAGGTACAGCATGACAGAAGGCTTGGTGCTGCTATTCCTAAGTTCAAGTTCGTGTTGCTCACAGGTTAATACTTTAGAAGGCTTGAACTGGAAATAGGAAGAGAAACCTGTTCGCTGAAGGGCAGGCAGCAGTGTTTTTGTGTGCGTGTGTGTGAACTGCGTGCGCTGCACTTGGAATTGTATTTTAATCTGCTATGTGCTTTTTGAAATTTGTTGTCGTACTTGCCAAAACATCTTCAGCCTTCATAGAATAATTTCGTCGACCGTTTTTCAACACGTACGCTGACTCACTTGTGTATAATACTCATTCTTCAATTGTTCAACATGCGTAATATTTATTCGCATCCTATTTGCGTGAACGAAGTGCAAATTCGCCTCACTGTTTCTTTAGGATTGCTTAAGCATCGAAGTCCTGCTTATCCTTTCTACGGGAGTTTTCTTTCATCTGGAGCGCCGGGTAGCATCGGAGGGATAGTGTCACACATTAATTGCAGATGCACACTCGGAACCTGCATGATGCGTTCAACGAATTGCTCCTCGAAGTGGCGCTCACACACGGTTAATGCGGTTCAAACTTTTTGTGGACATGACACAATGCAAGCTCACGTTTCTAGGAATGTTCTAGGTCTCGTGGTGTCAAAATCAATGACATTTCAGGTAATGGCATGCATTTGTCTATCGATCATACGGCTCGACGCAAAGTAATTTGTGCTCTTGTGGTTGGTTATCTTTTGTACAGGAAGATTTTCACTCTGTCTCGAAGGCTCCCAAGCTTCACATTCACCAGCATCACCACAGTATTCACCTCGCTCCTTAAATTGCTAAATAAATTCTGGGAAATCTAAGAACTATCGTGATTACTAGCGTAGCGCACCGTGTGGTGAACCAACCATCATCATCATCATCATCATTATCATCATCAGCCTGTTCACCATCACCAATGCTTTTCGACCTGGTCATGTCAAAAGTGGCAAAGGGATTAAAAGGGATAGAGGGCATTCACTTTACCATTTATGCAGACGATGTGACCATATTGACCGCTGAAGGAAGTATGGGACATTCGGAAAGGAGACTTCAGAGGAGCATTTATGAGGTAGAGTCTATATTAGAAGACATGGAACTCAAATGCTCTGCTGCTAAGTCTGAATTCCTTGTACTCAAGAACAGAAGACGGGGTAGAAAATCGAGGGGACATGTTCACGAGGAAGAACCCAGGTTAATACTAACCACGAAGGCAGGCGAATGTATTAAGAAAGTAGTATCCATTAGAGTCTTAGGGTTATTCCTGGAGGCAAACGGGGCAAATGGAAGCACAATACGACACATCACAAGCAAGACTGAGGAGGTAATGAGACTACTACGGAGAATCACTAACAGACACAGAGGGCTGGGAGAGGAGAGCGCCACGAGACTGGTCCACGCTTTCGCCTTGTGTCACTTCTCATATGTAGCTGGGATGCTCAGTTGGACACAGGCAGAGCTAAACAAGTTGAACAGATTAATTAAACGTCTAGTCAAAACAACAGTGGGGTAACCGATTAACACGTCGGATAATAAATTAATGAAACTGGAGCTCCACAACACAATAGCCGAGATAATTGAAGCTCAGCAAATTGCCCACAGAGAGAGGCTCTCTGGAACAAGGACAGGTAGAGTAATACTAGAAGAGGTAAGGTGGTGCCCAACCGAATCCCAAATTTCGGGTGAAGGCACAGTAGAACTAAAAGATAGCATAAGAGCGATAATCAAGACGACTCCTTTCCCCAGAAATATGCACCCGGTGCACAATCTGGAAATACGGAAGGCAAGGGCCAAAGCTCTTCTGCAAGAGATAGAACACGACAGAGAACATGCGGCTTTTGTAGATTCTGCATGGGTCAGAGGAAAGAATGCCTTTACGGCAGTAGTAGTAGATGCAGATGGTCTCACTCGGGATGCTATTACAATCATGACTAAAGACACGACAGTCGCGGAACAAGTAGCGATAGCATTGGCTTTAAGAAATAATAAGTGGACGAAGATTTACAGTGCCCCCTAAGATGGGCTATTAGACACTTTACCAATGGCTTTGGAACCAAAAGGGCTGCCCAGATGATCGGTGAGTTGGACTACCGAAGGATCGAAATCCGCTAGTTTCCTGCGCACATGAGGTCTGTCGATCCATCTCAGAAGAGTTTAAACGAGATGGCTAACGCAGCTGCACGAGGACTTACTATCCGTGCACTACGCGACCAGGACCTTAAGAATATACAGGAGGAGAACAGCGACCAATTACTTACATATAATGAAATCACAAGGCATTACTACATGAACAGAAGGTTAATCCCCCTGCCACACGCTAAGCTCAATAGAGCTCAAGCGGTGACTCTGAGATTGTTGCAGATAAGAACTTATCCAAGTCCCAACTTTATTAACAAGATATATCCAGAAAGAGAGGTCGTAATGGCATCATTACTCTGGATCACATGCTTTGGCAATGTCCTGTGTCTTTCACAGACTGTGACAGGAGAGAGGCTGATGGCGGCGAGTCCTACACAGTGGAGTTCTCTTCGATCAAGTACAGGCCGTCCAGAAGGCCTACGATACAGCGGTAAGGTTAAACCTTGCTGTCCCGACGTTGGAGCCGCCTGCATCAACCTAAGGGTTGATCTTCAGCACATTAATAAAGTTCATCATACCATACCATACCATAGGCCACATTATGCGCCATTTAGTGGTCAAAGCATTCTGCGTTGGTTCCAGCCGACACGTTGGAGCTTATACTTCGATTGCAATGCATCAAATAATGTAAAGGATCAATTTTATATGTTTGTGGACGCACTTTTTGCCGCAGTTGTTCTGCTAGACAGCACATATTCATGTAACGTAGATTCCGCAGTTTGAATAATACTTAGTGCGCAGTTGGTTCAGAAGAAAACAGTGGGCGCATAGACGTTGGATAAAACTGGAATTCGCATCTATGGTTTCCACGTGCTGGCTCCAATATTTGTAATGCACTGCACATTACGTGGGACGATATATTCTAAAATAGTTCACATCTAATTCTCCAATCATTCGTGAACTGAAGCGCGGAAGTATATTATTGATATCTTATCTTAACGCACTCACCATATTTGAAAGCTTTAGGTTTTTCCTCTTAACTTTCGGGAGCAGCGTAACATTCATCTGTTTAAAGATGGAGGAATCGATCTTCGAACCGCGATTGGTGGCTACTGCCAGTTAATTTGCCGGCTACCGCTAGCCTTTTGTTTCTTGCCAGTTTACTTGGCACAATAACTAAATATAGGCATTAACCCATTAAGGACCGGTTTCTTTTTATTTTCCTGCTATATTGAAATAAATCTTATATATTACCTTCCCTTTACACTAATAATTCACGTGCAAAAAATTATTACTCTTGCCTAATTAGTTTTTGAAATATAGCCCGTGACCATATGGTCACACTGGGCCCTTACACTACAGCAAAATACGAGAAGTGAAAAACATTTATTTCAAGCCATCAAACACCACAGAAACATACATAGCGAATAGTCGAGCACTTATTTAGTGTGATAAGGTTGAAATCATCGAATACAGATGCCGACGTAATACATTTTGTATTGTGTGTGCACCGCGCTGTTGCGATTATCTCATTGACAACACCACCTCTTGCCATTAGGTATTGCTGCAACAAAGTGGGCCACTTGGTCACACTTTGTACCAGTCAGGACACCACCAGTCTTTGGGATTCTGCATTGACCAGGTTCTCTAGGCTTATTGTCCCATCGCATCAAGTAGCCTTGGGCAATTTGCCTGCGTAATTCCACCTGCGTGACGTTGAATCCTGTGCTACGTATTAGCGCCCAACGTTTCTGATAGACACATTACAAAGTCAAGTGAAAGTCGGCCACCACCACTTTTTGCTACGTATTGCAATCCTGTAGGCGCCTACATTTGCATTGATCTGGTCCGTACTTCCCATAAAACTTGTACTGAGCAGCATTGTTTGGACGGGCCGTCTTGATTCGCTTCTCCTGAACACGAGAGTACCTGTCGGCAGATGATATTGGCTCTACGCCTTGAATTGTGCTTAGGATCGTTACTACAGAATTGTACATTCAGCGGACAACAAACATCCCATTGTCGCTCAGCACGGGCTCTTCGTGCCCGCAAGGTTGGCGCTTGACGAATTCTGGCCGAGTGATAGCGCACGCTTTGGGAACACGGTTCTGCTTCTCTGTGCCCGTGCCTTCGTAGCCCTGTGGCTTGAGATACTTCAGTAGCTGCGTGCTTGTGAATAAATTATCGAAATAGAAAAAAAAGGAATGTGGTGCGTCTCTGCTGCGAGTTCATCGACCATTTGAAGAAGTGGTGCCACTGTCTTTCCGAAATCCTTCCTATATTTTCCACATGTTCCGGGATCCAATGCTTCCCTTATTTATTTATTTTGTTTATACATACTGCAGCCTCTTTATGGGGCTATTGCAGAAGTGGGTTAAACAAAAAGAAGTCATACAAAAAACAATACACTTTGAAGTTTGGAAGGTATCCCTTGTCGCCATTTGGGCATCATATTTTATACCCAAGGGGGATAGGTTTTCCGCGTATAAATTGTTTGCAGCCATGGCGATCATAATACTCAATCATACTTTCGTCATAGCTCGGGTGACGCACAGGTTGAAAGTGCTCCAGAAACCTTGCTTTCAATTGTTCCATCAATGGACGCAACTTTGCCAACTTGTCACTAAGTGTTAGGCTTGTATTTCGCACAGTGCAGGAATCGCATTATCTGTACAAAGCGATTTCATTGTATAGCATTGTAGGACATCGTGTTGCACATATCCGTGCCGCTGTCCCAATAGCAGTTCTTCCCTGGCGAGCCGTTATAGAAAACTTATCTTAATTCTTCTTTGGTAATCTCCGGTTCGGGCGTATTCAAAAATAACGCATACTTTCTTCTTTCTTCGACTAGCAGCTCCATGACGGTTTCGTCGAAAAAGAGTTCGAACAACTCAACAGGTGAAAAGTCCCTCTAAGCAGCAAACTTTGGGTCAGGATATATGCCAAGGCTCTTCTGCAGATCACCCTTCATCCACTTAGAAGCAGTGAATAATTTCGCAGGAATGGCCGCATCAACTACAGCAGAAGAAACCTCTGATGTTCCGTCACATTGCCCGCCGGGGCAATGTCACATCGTCCGAGTCGCATCCACCAATGCGGCGACTGTCAGTGAAAACAGTTTCAGCGCCGGCTGATAGCTGCCGCCCGCTTAGATTGTCAATGAGCCCGCCTGAGTCTTCATCGGCCGAGTCTTCATCCCAATGAGTGCTAGCCTCTGGCGGCTTAATATAAATCACCCACACAGTCGTCATCTTCCTCTTCGCGTATCATCGCTATTTCTTCCAACCTCAACCTATTCAGACAATAAAATGAGAAATAACTATTGCTGGAACGCGCCAGCAGCCATTCAAGTGATGAGAATGCAGTTAAAAAATAAAATGAAAAGTTAGGTAGCCTAAAGGCCCAGCATGACCGTATGGCAACGCGCAAGATAACACGCTTGTTCATGGATAAATCAAACAGCAATCTTTCACAAATGCTCATCGAAGGTTACATATTCAAAGAGCAACACGGAGGTAAGGATATCCGAACGTTGATTAAACAAGTAGTAAAAAAAAACACTTGCCCCTTGGAGTGTTCCATGGCTACGCTACTCGCAGAGCAACACTTATTCCCGCCTTTGCGAGGGACTCCCACAAAACGACTGACAGCTGCTGGAACTTCGTATCCCTAAAGCGAACTCTAATTCGTCAAAGGGCATGTCAAAGGTGATTTTGGTGCCGTTTTGTTAATCTTAATTGAAATCCACTGCGCAGACAAACGTGACCATATGGTCACGCTGGTCTTTTTAAACAAAGACACCTTCGTGAAAAAGAAATGAATCACTAAGAATAGCGCAGTCACCGACAGAATATGTCCCTAATTCACCTCATTTCGACATACTCCTCTTTAAGAGCACCTTCGTCGCCGTTTTATTTATGCCAGTACTTCCAAATAATCCCATTACCGTACCATTCCATGCAAGATTTATAAAACTTGCCAAATCAAGTGTTTATGGCTCGTAACATAATATGGTCATTGAATTAGGGAAATAACTGTACGAGAGGAATGTGCAATACAGAAAGGCTTTATCTCCACCTGATGGCTACTATCATCAAGTACTTTGCAAGATGCGATTTCATAGCAATAATAACTTATGAACTGTGACTTACCCAAATCCAGCATTACATCAATTTTCTGGTCGATGTGCGGGTCGATCTTCTGCTCTTTGACTGCTGAACCTAGTGAAACATAAACGAAAAGATGCCACACATGGCATAAATGAATAAATAAAGCAAGAAAGCAACATATTATATACATATATATATATATATATATATATATATATATACATATATATATACATATATATATATATATATAGATATAGATATATATATATACAGCTTGCAGAATAACTAACAAAGTCGCTTGTATAACTTTGCAGTCATTCATCTGAAAGATCGCACCAAATTGTGTAATAGAACCCTAACTGAACCCAATCTCTTGATTGCCAATTGCGCCGCTGATATCTCTAAATTCAGTGGATGGTAGGTTAATGGTTGATGTCGAAATCCCCGTGTGAATTTTATTAGTTGGGTTTTATAGAATTTCAACGTATTATATACAGAATTTATCATATAAGTCATATGATAAGATACTGTGACATGCTCTAAACCAATCATATACGCAAAATATTGCGAGGTTGTATCTCTATTGGTAGTTGTATTCCAAGTAAAGAAAATCGGCCAATAGAGAATGCTTAAATACTTTTTGGCTTCAGCTGAATGTCGACAGAAGCACGATACAACGAAATATATATACAGAAGGCGGCTAATCAGAATTCTTTTTTTACCTAAAGCATCACTCTAGTTCAGCAGCCAAGCAATGCCTCTTTATTCAAGTAACCCAGTTATCGAATCTGACAGAATATTGCTGTGAGTTTTCTGCTAAAATTTCCAGCGTGCTCGTTGGAGCGATGCGTGGCGCCATGCAGTGTGCTGCAGGAGGCTTGGTGTGCTGCGGATGCAAGGGTCAGGTTGTGAAGGCCAGCCGAGAATTTTGGCATCTTAATGCGGGCGCTGCGTCCCGACTCAGCCAGTGTTGGAGGTCGGGTTGTCTGCTGCATTTCGGAGTGGCGGCCAAATTGTTCGAGGGAACGGCAACACGGAAACATCTGCTTTGTGACAGAAGATCACACTTCCATTGCCGGCTCTCACCTTAACCCTGACTTTGTTATGACGTGTAGTCACGGTTCACGAGTTAACTCTATTCCTGTGGCGTATTTGTCAAATTTAAAGCGCAACGTTGTTCCGAAGAAATAGGACGAGAATATTTCCTGCTTGTTACAGTCGGGTATGAAACCGAAACCTCCTTCACGGCTTTGGGAACAATCTACTGTAAAAGCCGTAAGATGCGGCGTCATCATCATCGCAAGATGGCGGCAGAGCTCGCTCACTTGAAAGTTGCTGAAGGTTCCGTTTGTGCTTGACAATGATCGTTTTCGAAAATACTCTCACTTTGGCGAGATTTCACGTGACAGGGCGTCGGATGGGTTGCCGTATACGGCAACAAGCGTTTCTGGCGCCCTGCCAAGGTCGCTATCTGTGATGAGTTCCATGAACACACTTCGCTGCCTGCTTCGACAAGTTCCTAAAATCTCGTGGAAGTGAAACTCCTATCTCAAAAAATGATCGCTCAAGAATATCGCCTTGTGTGTTTAATGTCTGAGGCCACGAAGCGCGAATGGCGACGATGACGCACTGCTTTCATTAAGAAACATAACTTAAAAAAAAGATCTTCCCATCTGTGAGAGGAAATTTCACCACTTGCCTTCGTGAACGATATGACATGCTATATTTCTTTATAAATCATGGTCCCGTTATATACTACCTCCCTTTTGTTTACTTAGTTTATGCCCACGAGAATTAGGTGCGTATTAGGTTCGGTGGCGTGTTGCAATAGTACTAATATGGTTTGTGTAGGTGAGTGACGCCACGCGTATTTCTTTCGTGCACAAAGATACGGTAGCTTTTGATTCGAACCCCACGAGACAGACCAAACTCCTACACATGACGGGAGCTCCCGCCACCTTTCTTGCACGCTGAAACGATCAACGGCACAACCGCCAGCATCGTTGTTGGATCGAGAAAATGGAGCGCGGGATCGAGGTTTAGACTCTCGGTCTGGCGTTACAGCATGGGAATATATACGACAGCATGAACAGGCAGCTGGGTACTAAAAAGACGTTGCATTTCATACATTTGTTTGATCCTACGGAATCAAAGATCTCCCTGTGCGACACTTTAGCGCACCTCTTCGATCAATTCCAAAATATTGACACAGAGATGCTTGCAGATTTACGCCACCGCTATCTATTCACAGCGTGTTTACAGGAGGTATTCAGAGACCTAGATTGGTAAGAATTGGGGATAAAAGTTAATGGAGAATACCTTAGTAACTTGCGATTAGCTGATGATATTACCTTGCTTAGTAACCAGGGGACCAATTGCAATGCATGCTCACTGACCTGGAGAGGCAAAGCAGAAGAGTGGGTCTAAAAATTAATCCGCAGAAAACTAAAGTAATGTTTAACAGTCTCGGAAGAGAACTGCAATTTACAAAAGGTAGCGAGGCACTGGAAGTGGTAAGGGAATACATCTACTTAGGGCAGGTAGTGACGGATGATCCGGATCATGAGACGGAAATAATCAGAAGAGTAAGAATGGGCTGGGGTGCGTTTGGCAGGCATTCTCAGATCATGAACAGCAGGTTGCCACTATCCCTCAAGAGAAAAGTGCATAATAGCTGTGTCTTACGGGTACTCATCTATGGGGCAGAAACCTGGAGGCGTACGAAAAGGGTTCTACTTAAATTGAGGACGACGCAATGAGCTACGGAAAGAAGAATGATGGGTGTAACGTTAAAGGATAAGATAAGAGCAGATTGGGTGAGGGAACAAACGCGAATTAATGACATCTTAGTTTAAATAAAAAAAAAGGAAATGGGCATGAGCAGGACATCTAATAAGGAGGGAGTATAACCGATGGCCACTAAAGGGTTACGGACTGAATTCCAAGGGAAGAGATGCGTAGGAGGAGGCGGCAAAAAGTCAGAGGTGGGCGGACGGGATAGAGAAGTGCGTAGGGACGACATGGCCACAATTAGTACATGACCAGTGTTGATGGAGAAGTCTGGGAGAGGCCTTTGCCTTGCAGTGGGCGTAACCATGCTGATGATGATGATGATGATCTGAATATGTCACACACCGACTCTATACCCTCCTGTGAAGGCCTCCCAAACAAGGCCCTCGATGCAGACTTCAGCGAGCTGAAGTGCGCTACTCACTAAATTAACGTCATACCACGTCGGCCCCGGACCCCGGCGGGGTCTCGAAGCCCTCCTGAACTTTAACCTCACCTCCCTATCGACGTCAAGCGACCTTATGAACCACCCACTTGGGGGAAGGCAAACACCCCAAACCATAGGATATGCTCAAGTCATATTTATTCTGAAACCCGGTAAACCCCTCTCGAGCAAAAAAGCATTTCGTCATGTAATCCTCTCCTCCCGTCTACCGAAGTTTTAGAGCTCGTTTTCTTCAACCTATTCCAAAATCACTTGCGAAACCACTACTTTCTCCCCCACCCCCACTATGATCCCATTTTGCACCCAACTGTCCCCGCGGGACATCATGCTTCAAACCTTGCGAGAAGTTCGTGACCCCGCCCACAACGTGCACGATGGCCAAGCTAACCGAAGCTTTCGACATCAGGCATGACGCCCTCCTCACTAACATCTCCCTCGAAAATCTCGGTGAATGCTCGTTCAACTACGTATTCCCTTTCCTATCCGGTCAGACTGCCGAGATAAGGCTAGGCAGTTTGAGGTAGGGTCCAGTACTCCTAGGCCGTCGCGACCTACCACAAGGTTCGTTTCTTTCGTCATTCTTCTTTAAACGTCACCCTTATGATACTTCCCCCTAAACTCGCCGTCATTCTGGGCCTGCAGCACTCCTTCTATACGGACGACATCACCCTGTGCGTAACCGTGTGGCATAACAGCCAAGTAGACGAGACCGGGCGGAACGCGGCCGATGTGATCGTGCTTGACATCTCGGAGTAGGACTCGAGTGTTCCCATGGTAATTCCAAATTTCTATTCACCACGGGCTCATCACCAAGCCTTGCCCCCCTTCCTGCCCTCCAGATAACTGCACGCCGCCTCCCTATAAAGTAGCTCACCACATTGTGCGTTCTCGGAAACCTCCTCAGAGAAACCGTGTGAAATTCTCGTTAAGCTCACCACAACGATTACTAAAACCTCCCGCCTCTAACGGGAAATTGCATAGCAGCATCACGGCATGAAGGAAGCTGAAGGAATTTTATTGCTGCATTGATATTTTATATCTCCCGACTTTACCATAAGTGGCCACTACGTGCTAGCCAATACTTCTCACCTTCGCCTTCGTAGATGAGGTTTATACTGTCTGAAGACATCAACTTGGGATTTTCTGTTTTATTCACACGCTCAATAGAACTCGCCACCTGTGCCTCGCTCGTGAGATTTGGCTTTTTTTAGTAATACCGAGATATTTCTCTACACCTGTTGCCATCCTACTATGACCATTTTTTCTCCTTTTCTTCAATAAAACATTTCTATGATAAATTTGAGGACTTAGGTTTACCTGTCGGTGAGTCTATTTGAGTCTGTACCACACTTTCCTTCTTGCCGAAGTTATCTAGAATGACGTCTTTCATGCACCGCAGCGGGTCCTCTTCCTCGAACATGCTACCGCGTTTATTTTTCAAGCCGTTAGCGAATTTCTAGTTAGGTCTCCAAGTTCTTCCTCACTCTAGAATCTCTTTTTTGAACATTTGACTCTTACGCGAATGCCATGCACCCAATGTTCGTTTACACAACTACAGCGCAAGCGGTTATGGGCCCCTTCGAATAGCCGTTTGGGTTGGCGATGCTGTCCTCCGCCACCACCGCCACCGCCGGTGTCCTTAGCAGCTATCGCAAGGATTTAGAAAAAAAATGCCCTGTTATAACCGGTATTGAGTCCAGGCCAGCTACGAGGGCATCAGCTACTCTACCATTGTGTCAAGCCAGCGCTTGGTGGCACTCAGCAGGAACATGCCCTATAAATATGTCCTAGCACGAAACGAAATACGCGATGTAACATGCGTGCCGCGTAACGCCGATACGTACACATTTTGCATTGTAGTGGCATATTATTACAGCAGGATAGAACGCCATGCAGTAGATGCACAGGTAGCGGTAAAGTCAGCTAAAGAAGATTTGAGAAAGAAAAAGAAGTTTCAGGAGATTTAGAGAAGTTAGACATAGTACAGAATATAGAAAAGCGATAGCACTTGGTTCTGGTCAAGTATCTGGCGGTTTTCTTTTGTTATTTTTTTACCTAATTGATTTCGACCATTTGTACCAAAATCTCTTTCTACCAATATCTCTTAAGAATATATTTTGTTACAATATCTGTAATTACCTACTGATCTGCAATGTGTCTGTCATCGCCAGGCCAGGAAGCTTCCTCGTGGTCAGCTTCTCTTCCTTCCCCTGACTTGCCCGCGGAGCTTTTCTTACGCAGTGGGACGAGCAACATACCTGCGGCTTTACTCCCGAGTGATGGCGGCAATTCAAACCGACTTCAGGATGGCCTGGGCCAATTTTCAACAAATCCGCGAGGTTCGACAATGTGGCAGCGGGGCATTTTTTGCTCTTCGTCAGACCGGGCTTCTGTTCAATACTTACTGAAGTTCGATGCTTTTGCGACACATCCGCTGAGCAGTTTCATTCCTGATCACCTGAATGTACTGAAGGCCTAGCACGCGGTGTAGACATAAGTCTAAGTCCTGCACAAATGTTGCAAAAATTTTTCAGTGGTAGCCGTGTTTTTTCTGTATTTTTGCAGCCGTGTCGTTGATAATAAGTGCATGCCCAAGGAAACAGTCATTGCTACATTTACTGGACTGAACCGCGCATCGAAAATCAAGGCATGACGACTGATATACAGAGTTGAGCCTCAATTACACTTTGTCCTTCAATGTATAAAATGCTGGTGGTTTGGGAACTCCATAAAAGGTTCCAGGTCGAACACACGGTGCCGGATTTGTGGAGAAGCTCATAATTCAATTGGCTGTTCTTCACTTATTGAGTCCTGCTGACTTTGCGATGGTACTCACCCTACAGATGAGCCTAACTGCCTAGCATGGTCAACATAAATAGAAATCCTTGAAATAATTGATAGACGTAATCGCGAGGCCATTGGTTCAATGCAGAGCAGGACTCAAAGGTATGCTGGTCCCGTAAAACTGTGTAGATGGAAACTCAATCTCTCAGTCTGTGGTAGTTTGCGTTGGAAAGGTGTCGGAGAGACAGGGAGGAATACAAGAAGGCAGGGATATTAACAATTCAATAGCCCGGTTGGCTACCCTACGCTGGAGTAAGCGCGAAGGAGAAGAGAGAGAAGGGAAAGAGAAGGTGTAGATACGTGTAAGGACAGCACTTGAGTGAAAGCCGAAAGACGAGGGAAAAAGCAATGGGGCCCATTGTGACAAATCGCACCGAGTCGCTTGTTCAGAGGATGTCCTTACAAATAGTTCCCTGGTTAAAACTTACTAATAAAGCCAACATTGAGGATCATGTGCCGAGTCCACCGGGGAATTCACCTAGTGAAGTGTCGCCCGTGCAGCCATTGACCAATAACGATTTACCAGAGCCATCAACTTCTGAAAAAGTTGACCACATCCATGTGTTGAACAAAGATGGGAGAGCCAATCAAGATGAGTAATGGATCCCCGATCTCTTAAACTAAAGAGATCACCGATGGAGAAAAAGTCTAGCTGTCCCAGCAACTTCAAAGCAAAAATGTCCGTGAGAGAGATTTTTACTAAGAATGAATTCTTGAAAAAGAGCGTTATAGACCGAGCAGTCTCGGTTGCACGGATTTGTTTATCATAGGAAGTTTAACAGCAATTCCGAGCAACTGTCGTTCCATGCTTTCAACTGCAACAGCTTTATTATATACTGCTTCTAAATATTATCCGGGTATTTTTATATTACAGTAAGCTTGGCTTGCTGCTGGCGAGACTTCTCTTCTAAAAAATTGCGATGTTCTCGTTTGGATCGCCTTTCCCGAGGCGGTGGTTTAGTTTTTTTTATTTAAGCAATGATCTGCCATAGCGCTACTATAGCGCAAAGCATATAATTACCAAACTGTGAGCCATGAATATAACATTTCCTGTTTGCACGCCTTTTTTCTATAATTAACACGAACTTCCCCGCTGGAGCGTAATACACCCGTTATCTCGATACCTCCATTGCTTGCTATCAGATGAACACCATACTACTAGGCGATCTTAATTCTCATCATGTATCATGGGGTTTACGAACAGACAATTGTGGCAAACTGTTATGGGATTGGGTTATATTAAATCACTTCTCTTTTTGAAATTCGAGGGTACATACTTTTGTTCGGGGTCAGTCGCGATCTCCCATAGGTCTTACATTTGCTACCTCGAACATTTCAGTTACACTCTGGAACACTGATGAATCCGATAAAAAGTGATCACCTCCCTGTAATTTTTGAACTACCCGTTAAGACGCTTAGAGAGCTAGAAGTTAGATATTTATTTAAAGATGCGGTAAAATCAGCGTTAAACGCCCAGGAGGGCATGGAGAGGGATAGTAAAGCAATGAGCCCACGTTCAATGCTAAAACAGTAATTAAAAAGGCTAAATTTGTTGTACCACCTACTGCGGGTGCGTCATATTGTGCCTGGTGGAAGTGTGACTGTGAGAGAGATTTTATGCGTCGAAAACCTGCATGGAAAAATACTTCCATAACCAATGCTCTGTACCTTTGGGCGGATTGTACATATACAGCTAATACATTTAAGCGAACTCTTTCTAAAGCTAAGGACGATAATGATATTTTGATTCAAGCCCTTACACATATCTCTCGAAGTTTAGCAATAAAGAAGCCCTGCTTAAATTTCTTCGAAACCCGTAAAATTATACCGGCGCCCATGAATATCAATTCCATCGTTCTATCAACAGATGATTTATCAGAGTCACTTGAGAAAATTGCTCAAGGACTTGCACGATGCCGATAGGACTATTGAAACCTCCTTCGGGAGACGACTTTGTGGAGATTACAGTGGCAGAGCTTGCGGGCATTATTATATCCTTAGCCTTGTCAACCCCATGTCCAGATGGCATTAAAACAGGAACGATAAAAGGCTTGTTTGATTATGCGCCTGAGGACCTAGTTAATATTGTACATCTTTCTCGAAAAGATTCCTGGACTCCAAGAGAGTGGAGAGTAGCTAAAATTATTCAACTGTTGAAGAAAAAAGCAGCAAGACTTGACCTATGCAACATAAGACCCATTTCTCCTACTTCCAATGTCGTCAAATTACTAGAAAGATTTGTTCGGGTCCATATAACAAAGTTTCTGCAGAATGCTAAACTTCACAATGCTTGCCAAATTCGATCATTCCGGGCACTCCATTGGTGCGACCGCGTAGATCTAGAAGGCAGGTTAAAGCTTGCTCGGTTGGTGCAAACAAGAGTACGCAGCTTTGGCGACGCTAGATGTAGAAAACGCACACGGCTGCGTAGAATATCGTGTTCTATTCGATAAGCTACAGTCCATGAATTTCCCGAAGTATATCTGTGAATTTATGAGATAGAGAGTTTTGCTGTTATCAACGAAGTATTTCCACGGCTAAACACAAGTAGACATGAGGTGTTCCACGGGGCGTGGTTCATGCCGTTAGATTATTTAACGTTTTGCAAAGTACAATTTTTTTGTCTCCGGGAGTACACGTTTGTGTTTATTTGGGCGATATCGCAATTTTTTATATTTCCAAGTAATATACAGTCCCTAAACTAGATTGCGAAATTACTTAGAAATGCTGGAGAAATAGCTAGAGGGATTGTGCATGCGGTTATATGTTAGCGAAAGTGCGGTACTAGTCTTTCCGTTATTTTTACAGATGCATATAACTCTACAATAGCGCCAGGAAAATATTCCTCAAGTTGACTCAGTCAAGTACGTTGGTGGTATTTGCGATGCCAAGCTCACTTACACAGTCACATTGAACATACTAACAGAAAGGCAAAACCTGCCATAGCTATGTTCTGCCAGCTCAGCCAACGTCACTCTGGACTACTCAGGGATACCTTACTGATGATATATCAGATGTTCGGACTTTATTAGAATTCGGCAGCGTATTATGTTCCGGCGGCCCCACCTACAAAAGTGAACCTCTCGTACTTTTAGAAAGGGAAGCTCTACCATTCAGGATAGATGCTTTGGGCTACATTGGGCTACCTTGGACCTTGGGCTACCTTGGGCCACTTGGGCTACGCCTTCGGCTAGTTAGATTCATTGCCACCACCGTTTAATATCACGAAGCTCATAAACCCACCCTAGATTGCCCATTCAGCATGCTTTCGCTTAAGATATTCTCTTTAATTTATGACTCTTTAAAGAGGCGTACGCAATATGTATTTACACTGGACCATCCGACCTTTTTGAAGTATCGCGATCAAGATTACACAGGTCTCAGATAACATTTGTGCAGTCACAGTTGCAACAACTGGATATGTCCTTACGTCAAGTGTACCCTTCAAATGATGTTTTTCCGAGACCTCACAATTGAGTTCGAGCACCTATTTCCAAATCATGCAAAACTATTAGCAAGCAGACATTAATACTGTACACGACCACCTACATCAGATAGCAATTGACAATATAATAGCTACTGAAGCTTCTGCGTTCGATGAGAAGGCAGGAGGGGGAATCTTCTCTGAATAGCTTCAATGGACTTGCGGTCTTCGCTTTCCAGACTTCACATCCATACTTGAGGTAGAACTATTAGCGATTGTATTAGCGTTACGAGAGCTTTCCCAAAATGACCCATCAGCTGGTATTGTGACCGACTGACAGTCTGCATGCGCATCACTTACTCCATCTTCAAATTCAAGAATTCAGCGAACATTTTGTTCGATGGTACGTCCGTACTTACGGCAAGTATGCTGGTTTTGGGAATCGGGACATCTTGGTTTGCACTTGACTGAAATGGCTGATTCGCTCGCACAAGCATCTCTCAATGTCCCTATCATGTCTCATTTGCCAACGTCAGGTCATGTCACCAAGGCTAGGTATGGAAATTTATCTATACCTCAAAATTCTGCAATATCCATGCTAACACCATCTTCTCTATTTCACCATCTTGATTTCCCATGGAATATTAATTGGTGTCCTTCAAGGCAACTGGAAGTTTCCTTAGCCAAAACTAGATGTCGTAGGCGAACCCCAAATGTTTACTTACACAGGCCTGGTCTCGCTGTGTCTCCTCTGTTGTTCTTGCAATGCACCTGAATCTATTGAACCTTAATTTCTCACGTGCCACCTATTCTATAGACAAAGAAAAGTCAGAAACTCAAACAAGAAAACTTGCACCTTGCTCTTTACACATTCAAGCATTAACCAACTAGCCCAAGCAACAGTTTTATTTGAGTATATTTCTTTTACATTCGTGCCTTTCATTCAACGAAGCTTTCGCACCGATCGTGCCATTTCGTGCGTCAACTTGATCGCCGCCTCAACTTGCGAGTGGCGCCGGTCCTGTCGTTTGTACGGATACGTATTGCATACGGCAGACATTGTCAGCTCCTGACTGGAAGTTTACCATTATGATTGAAAAGGTGGGCGTATAATCAGTGCATTTTACCGGTGCAGACATATGGGGCAGAGACTTGGAGACTGACAAATAAGCTTGAGAACAAGTTGAGAACCGCACAAAGATCGATGCAACGAAGGCTGCTAGGCATAACCTTGAGAGACCGAAAGAGAGCGGTGTGGATCAGAGAGCAAACGGTTATAGTCGATATCGTATTTGACATTAAGAGAAAAAAGTTGCACTGGGTAGGTCATGTAATGCGCAGGTTAGATAACCGTTGGACCATTAAGGTTACAGAATGGATACCAAGAAAAGGGAAGCGCAGTAGAGGACGGAAGAAGACTAGGTAGTGTGATTAAATTGGGAAATTCGCGGCTGTTACTTGGAATCGCTTTGCGTAGGACAGGGGTAATTGGAGATCTCAGGGAGAGGCCTTCGTCCTGCAGCGGACATAAAACAGGCTTATAATGAGGATGATGACGCTTTCGTTATAGTAAGCCGTGCGCTTGACGGTGTCTTTCGTTCATAGATAGTCTGCGACCACTCAAGTTACGTGGTGTCCCAGTGCTAGTTAGAAACCTTGCCGCAAACATTCAGTTGCACGCAGTAAGAAGTCAATTGGGTGGCGTTATCTTCAATTTACTGAAAATGCATGAGGAATTAGTATTTTAGGCTGAATAAGACTGAGCTGTTTTGCTCATGCATTGAAATGGTGTGAATATATGCGTGATTATGTCTCCTGCTGCAGTTTTTAAGCACGATGGAAATGTTAAATTGGGGTTATGTTTACGAACTCAATGAATTGTCAAGCGGGGAGTTATGCATCGGAATCGAATATAAAGCCTACTGTGTAGAAATACAGTTGCAGGGTGTTTTGCATACGCCTGCTGTTTTGTATACGCCTGTGCATTTCCTAATATGAGTCGGCGCTGCAGAGTTATGTCATATGAGCAGTCACCCGTCCTGCGGGGTCACAAGCGTAAACTGTGCGTCTTGCTATTGCATGGCAGACCACAGTGTGTTCACCGCTTTAATATTTTAGTGGAAAAATAAAGTATCAAAATAAAACGTTGCCTTAGTTCTGTGTTATCAGTCTTCTGATAAACACAATACAAAGAATTGGTCTTGTAAACTAATAACTCTGGTCTGATCGCCACTTTTACATGCCTCCGAGAATGTAAAATCCTAGATTTCATGCTGTAGCAATAGTCGAGTCTATCAAAAATGAACTCCATTTCGTACCTCTAAAAAGAAACAACTTCGTGCCTTTTAGTATTCTTAGATGCAGTCCACAGTGAATTGTTTCTTGTTAGTCTTTGAATGTGGGTAAGCTTGCCGTAAGAACCCTTGTTGCGTATTCTTATAGGCACACCCAGTAATATGCATTCAACTGGTTGACCGCATTTTCATCCCTGCTAAGCGTCATGTTTGCCGATATGATCCTCAAATTTGGCGTAAGCTGTAGCACAACCAGAGATGGTGTGGGGCCACATTGGACACGCATCGCTTAGGATGTGTCTCTAGTGGTGTTTATGAAGCACCAGACTAATCACGGACTTATGGCATCAGACCAATGATCAATATTCTATTTATTAGTAGGAGTGTTTTGATATTACTGCTGAACTAGGATGAATTCTTGGTTATTTCTTTTTTCCATATATATATATATATATATATATATATATATATATATATATATATATATATATATATAGTCACATCATAAGAAGCCCACAACCACTGACTCCAAGAACAACATAGGGGAAATTACTTGTGCTTAATAAATGAAATAAAGAAACGATAAATTAATGGAAATTAAAGCGGAGGAAAAAGAATTTGCCCCAGGTGGGAACCGAACCCAGAACCTTCGCATGTCGCGAATATATATATATATATATATATCAAGCTAATTTAGCAGTTGACTATTGCAGTGATTTAAGCGTTGTGCATGCATTTCAATAAGCAGACTAAGCGCTAAGGCTTTCTTTTCGTGCAGTGACCTTACTTCTTCATCTTCTTGATGTTTTACACCATGTTCTCATTTAGACTTCTGCACGCGATATTTCTCAGACACCCACTTTATATAATACAAGAAGGCAGCTGCAAGGACACAAGATTGTCAGAGAGCCACGCAAGCACGACTCTACATTGTGCAGAGGAATACACTCCCAAGAATGAAATACATTGCCATAAAACTTGGGCGTGAAAACTAGAATGTGGGAATATTGGGTGCGCCATTTGAATAAATATCACCAAAAGGTTGCAAGGAAAGTACGTCAGACAAAGGTGAAAGTTTTCACGTGCTCTTGGCAGTCATTGGCAGTCACTAAAAAAGAACATTTCCATGCACATTACCCGCCACAAAGAAAAATGGAATGTTATGACCCCTCGGGCTAACAACTCTACAGAAAAACTGACATTCACCCTGCCCACTCTCCTGAATAATTACAACAAAACTACCGCTGATATTTTAAAAATAACTAATGCTGCAATACGGCAACACTATGTATAAGGTATCTAGTCTTTCTCATTGGATGATCTTTGTTTTGATTCCCAGTGTCCATTTCGGTGCCTATGTATGTTTTCGGTGTTCTTTCCTGTAACCTTTTTACTGCCGCTTTGTAGAGGAGGCTGCGGGCCCCTGTCAAGCTGCCGTTCTTACGTGCAGCTTTTACCTGCAGCCTCCTCCATCTATCTTGATGGAAAATAAACATTATTATTATTATTATTATTATTATAATTATTATTATTATTATTATTCTTATTATTATTATTATTATGATACAGCATTCTTGCAATGCCTCTAATTGGAAAGTTAAGATTAAGTCTGCTCTCTGGAGACAAACACATAGGAGCAAGTGTCAATGAACAGTTAGATATGTGTCTTACAGAAAAGTTTATGAGTTTTTTAAGATGTGACCGCTTTTTGTCTTGCCGCTTCAAAACATATATCCAAATGGCACAAATATAATGGTACATTAACATTGCAGGTTTGGCGTCTTAATGACGCAATACATGTTTGCACAAAGTACGGTGCGTGCCTTGACGATAAAATCAACAGATCAGGCTTTGTTAGCTGCTGACATAATTTAACAGGATGTAAACGCAAGGGTACAAGTACACACCACTGTCATTCTCTATTTTAAACGTTGACATGAAGGACACAGATTTTCCTCTCTCCTCTTTGATCTGTTTTTTGCACCTACCTTTACAAGTATGGCTTCCTCCTAGGTTTTAGAAAGGGGAATCGTTGGGAGCAGAATTCCCATGCTTTAAGAAGTAATTATCGCATACTTATATGCTCACAGAACCATTTCATACGAACCACTTGCGACTCCCGAAGCGGGAGCAAGGAGCGAGTCCTCTAACTATGTACACCGTGGTGAGCATGTTGCATCTTCATTAGAAGCCGCATGGCCGCTCGCAATTTAAAAAAAAAAATATGCGCGGCTCAGCTATAGCAAACGCAAGAGGCCAGTGAAGCTGGGTGAAGGCCAGTAAAGTAGTGCCAAGCCGCACACAAGACCCTCGACGGCCGGCAACGTGAACCTACGGCGTCCGCCAAAGGCGTCTACAACGGTGTCCGTGATTCACCTGGACAACGCCGTAGTAGACGGCGCGTTTGGCTCCACTCTGTATGGAGCATTGGGTGAGGTGGACATTGAGGCACCCTAGCAGCTGTCGAAGTACGCCCCTCCTCCATCGCGTGAATCCCCTGCCTCGTGCGCCACAGAAGAGGGCACGCCCACACGCCGCGTTCCTCGCTCGCGTGCGCGCCGCTACTTCACCCTCTCTAGGCTGCATCCACCCTCGCCGCTTCGCTATGCTGCACGAGGCTAGTTTGATACTATGGTTTCTCTCTCTCTCTCAGTTCACCCTTCGCCAGCTTGGCGAAGCTGCGCGCATCAAGAAAAACGCAGCGAAGTTCTAACAGCTCAACTGTAAAATTAATTTGCACATGTACAACAGGTATCCCCTAGTGCAAAAAAAGTCATATGTACGCTTCTGGCTGGTATTTCAGATTTTGATTAGGCCGGCGCAATCTACTTGCCAGCCAAGTATGTTAATGGAGGCACGGATCTGTTTAATGCAGAGAACTGAGAACATCTGCGTGGAACATTTGTTCATCACTTGACGGATGCGAGCAATAGTGTTAATCAAGCAAAAGCCCCTTAGAATGATGGCTTCTGCAGGCATAATTTTTACAAGGCAATATAAAAAAAGCATTTTTGCACATAGTGAACTTCTCGATTTAAAAAAAAGGGTGCAGTGAGCTACTGCATTTTCTTCCCAGATACATATATAAGTTTTGAGACGAAGACAAGATTCTCTGAAGCCTGATAATTTTTCTTACTTTAGTGTACCTTAACCACGTCATTAGGAGGAAAGCTTTCCTTTCAGGTGCCAGTATATGCACAGCCAGATGCGAAATTGACGGGCATGGAAGGGATATGTAATATAGGATGGTGCCGTTTCCAATTGATGATTTTCTTCTTTGTCCTTTCGTGCACTGCCCGGCATGTACTTATGCTGATGGCGCTTTTGATGCGTCATATTCATCACATTTCATTTTTGGATCAACCTGAAGCAATGGTACTTTATTTACAATGCATTTTCAAATTGTCACAATAACCGATCGTGTAAATATGCAAGCTGCTCCTCAGACGTATAGCATTCATACCGTAATGCCGAACCGAAAGCTCCAACATAAGACAAAAATGATCTGGAAAATGTTAGTGCCCGTGCTCCTTGTAGCTTTATACTGATTTGCTACACACTAGACAATACTGCAAATTTAATTTGATTTATTGTACGAAAGTTCAACGGATCAATCCCAACAGCACCAGGAAACTTTCCTGAGGACGCCAAAAGAACAGGTAAATATGACATGCCTCTGCACCGCTTTGAGATCGAGTTGGATATTGCTGCATAACCAGTATCAGACACACGCTTAGAAACAATTGGGTGCAGCCCACACTTGAATTACTTTGTATGAGTATTGATAACCAAAACTACACCTGCGGCCTCACATAAGAATATACGACACATTTCTAAATGCATTGTATTCTCAGTCAGGGACATCCATACGTTGTAGAACACGTTATTAAATGAGCTTCTAGAAGGCCCAAAAAGCATAGTCTTGCAGAATTTAGGTTACCAGCCCCATGCTTAGCAACTCATCTGGTAACCTTTGCCATATAAGTACATGCGTTTTGTGCTAGAGATGAGTTTGCTGGCCAGTAATGCGGCGCATATTTTTCTTCGATCGTAGTGTCAATACTTTGTGACTTTGAGCACATTTGTTCTGTTTAATTATTCATTGTATACTTTATTTTTGAAAAGATGGACCCAATTGAAGTTAAAGGATATTTCTACACTGAAATACTGATGAAATTTTAGAGAATATGCTAGTGTTCTTTTAGCATATATGTTGTAAAATTCATGGACATCATTGTAACATAATTTTATGTGTGTGTGAGTATGTTTATCGAACTCAGTTTGTCTTGTGACTAATAAATGAAGATTTCGACCTTTTAAGAGAAAAAATGTCTGATTTGAGTAACTCGGCCACTACAGATTACATCCACTTCACCAAGTATAAGCTCAGGAGCTGCTTATGAAGGAATGAAATTATCCCGACATGTAAGTATTCTGCACACCTTTTAACGCGGCCGTGGCTCTACATCGTGAGTTCTTTCAATTTATTGGGAAGAGTACTAGCATCTGTTCTGAAGAAGTAGAACCTCTCTGTTAGGAGGAGCGCAAGTTCTCTGTTTGTGGGAGTAGAAGAACTCGGTTTGGAGCAGTAGAAGCACTCGGTTTGGGAGAGTAGAAACATTTTGGTTGAGTGCTCTTGCCCTTGTGGTGAGAATATTAGCACTCTGCGGAAGAGTGCTAGAACTCCCTTGCGGTGGAGTAACTAAACTCTGTACGGAGGAGTTATTCTGCTCTCTTTCTAAGGAGGATCTATTTTGGAAAAAGGGAGCGAAATATGGGACAAGTAGATACTCCTTCGATGAAAGTTCTCAGAACTATCTTTGTGTTAAGAGTGTAGGTGTCATGCAGGGCTGCGCAGCGAAAGCGTAAACAATATTTGCATTAGTTATTTTTGCTTCTGCTCTCCGTCGAAAACCTATGTCGTTGTTAAACTACTGATTAGTTCGGTTACTTTGTTTCGCATAGGAAAAAGAGTAACCAGACTTTAACAGTCATTTGTTGCAAAATGTTTAGTTTGTATCGAATATCTTCAATTACCGTATAGTTTATGTTTAAATGCGAAGATTCAGTGCGTAATATTCGATTTGTATTTGAAACTTCAAATATCTGGCAAGTACAATTTCTTTTCCTTCTGAAATGCAAATGATTTGATCTTTTAAAGAGGTAGCAGTGTACTCACCAAAGTTGCGCACCCCTTTTGGAATTTTTGGCATTTTTGGCATTTTTGGTAATTTCTGGAGCACTGCTGACCCGGCCACTAGAATACATATTGAAAAAGGTGCATTACGTGCCATTACCGTAAATTGAACATATTTATTGAGGCGAAAGCATCGTGCGGTAAATTGCGTGTAATTGTTGGAAGCAGGGGCGTAGCCGGCGGGAGGGGGGGGGGGTGCTTCTGAGGCTACAGCCTCTCCCCCGAAATTTTTTCATGCTGTCTTACACAGCCGACCAATACCAACCACGGCGCCGGAAAAAAAATTCTAGATTTTGTCTAGAATGGGTCTTTTTCACGCTCGAAAAAGCACAGACATTTCAGTGTGATCATTGCGAACTCGGACTGAATTTCGGGGCAATGCCCACGCACATGGAATCATATAACTCAAGGAGCCCCACCTAAGCACGAAGTTTCAAGGGCGTTTTCAATGCGAGTAGGCTCGTCCGGCATCTCGTAGAGGCTGCAGAGTCTACGGAGCACATGGATTTCAATACTGAAACATGATGGGTGTAATGTTCCCCATAAACTTTAGATGTGATAGGTGCATTGTCATTTCTATAGTCTTGCTTTAGATTCTGAATTCCGGAACATTAAGGGTTTAATGTTGTTATAAACATTTCACGTCAGAGGTGCATTCAGTTTTCTAAAGTCGTACATCGGACCATACGACGAGACAAGTCAAATAAAAAAAATCTATCAGAAAAGTTGAGAAAGCATGCAGTGAGGTACGATGAAACCAACCTTTCGCGGTGGTTCATTTGTGCCGTCTAGCAAAGCCGTCGTGCAATGCCATCAAGAAAAGAATATCAAAATTTTCTTCATCTGCGCCAACAAACTAAAGCCAGCTAAGGTAGCTAAGTTCTTATTTTTTTGTACTTTGACTTTACTCACGAAGACACATTGAGCCTCTTCGATTTTCTTGTTCACGCTACCCGCAGGCTGCCAGAGCCGGCCAGAGCGTACGCGTTTTTCCCGTGTTGCCCCGTCCACCACGGGGCCACTTTGGTGCGCGTTCGTTTTTCTCTGGCCCAGTGAATTTTCGCCTGGCAAAGTTTTCGACGCTTTCCGGCGTGCCGACGAGAAAATAAACAATGGTCGCTCGCCACCATCCCTCTGGGGTAGACGTACTGCAACGCGCTCGCTGAACACAACCTCTCCGGGTAGTTTTGTATCGCCGTTGTAGGGTACCGAACATGAGGCGTATGCTTCTATGTGGACCAAGCGTTTCACATTTTATTCGGTATTTCTTCGGTAGCCACACATTAGGTGCCAAAGTAGGCATTTCGTTGTGGACAACATGCTTTCGTCAGTTTAAATTTTTTTTTCATTTCGGTGCCACCGTCTCAGAAAAGAAAAAAAAAAAGACATTGTTGCCGCGCAGCCATTTGTCGCATGGTGAATGTTCGATTTTCTTGCTCCTTCTTTTGCGGTAAGTGATGTGCCGCGGGACGCTTCAGTTGCCGGATATTCCTAACATACTATGGCCACAGCAATTATAATGGACACTCCAGGCGCATTCCTGCCATCACCGTCGCCCTCATGTTCCGACGGCGATAACGTAATGACTGCGCGCCGCATGTTGTATGTGCAAGTGAATGCGTAGGGCGGGAGCTGGGTCTTGCGTGCGCAAGGGAGAAAAACGAGGAGGATGCGCACCGCCTTCCGTCACACCCGATAAGTCAGGGGAGTCGACTCAGGGGGGGGGGAGGGGGGAGGTGGGGGTGGCGAGCTTTAAGCTGCTGTGATCTGTGAATGTGTGATTGCACAAGATGTTTATTTGCCTTGTTTGACGCATTATACACTGTGACTTTTTCTTAGATACGTAGATTTAGAGGAGACATTTTCCCATATTTAAGTATCTTGTAACGAGGTTTTGTCTATACGTGCAGTGAGCTTTGCTTCCAGTGACAGTTTTTTGTCCTTTATCAAGCTGTATCTTCACATTTGTGTATTTAATTGTATCTCCAGATTTGTGATGTATGAAGGCGAGTCAATTGAAAGTGAGTGAACCCATCCCGTGCAATACCGGTTTGGTTCATTATCTGCAAGGCATGCGCGTCGCACGCAGGCATGTCTCATTTGCAAAAGGGACACACGAGTGTGATAATAAATGTCCTTTAATGCTCTCATACACTGTGTTGAACATGTTTGAGAGACATAATGGACGTTCCAAAAGTTGAAGAGCATGGTGTTGTGAGGTTTCTGACAGCTGAAGCTTTTTCTGAAAGAGAAATTAGTCGCCGTAAGGCTGCCGCGTAAGTTGAACCTTGTATTTCATTGGGCACTGTGAAGCATTGGAGCAAATTGTTCAAAAATGTAGTGAAAACTGCAAATACGCTTCAAGACCGGGCCAAATACACTGTGTCTGAACACAATTACAAAGGTTGACGAGCTGATTAGATAAGAACGGAGGACAAGCATCGACGAACTAGCACAGCATGCGAACATTAGCCACGCTTCGCTTCACACCATAATTCAAGAACATCTCGGTTAGCGGCTCTTGTGTGCGCAATGGATGCCTAAGATTTTGAACCACAGCCACAAGACGGAGAGGTTCGGCGCTGTTTTGACTCATCTGATCCCGTATCACAATGAGGGCGAGAACTGCTTCTCTGCAATTGTGATCAAGGGACGAATCATGGTGCCACTACTACGAGCCTGAAACACGATGGCAAAGCTTACAGCGGAAACATTCGAGTTCACCACTCCAAAGAAAGCAAAGGGCACCGTTTCCATCGCAATGTTATTGTTGGCTTTTTTTCGATCATCAAGAGCCATTACTGATCAAATTTGCTAAACCTGGAGAGACAGTCAATCGTTTCCGATATTGTGAAACGCCGGGTCAGCTGCGTGTCGCAATGAAGAATAAACGACGAGGAAATTTGACGAATGGTGTCAAGTTGCTCCACGACAATGCCCGTTCCCCCGTCATTGATGTGGTTAACACAACACTGGCAAAGCTCAAGTGGGAAACGCTGCAACATCCGCCATACAACCCAGACCTCTCACTTGCAACTTTCACATTTTGGGGCAATTAAAAAAAACAGCTCAAGGGAACCAGATTCGTGTCGGAGGATGACGTGAAGGATGTGAGTTAGACTTTCTAAAGCAGTAACTCACTATGAGACGGGAATCACGTGACTCGTTATTCAGTGGGACTAATGTCGAAATGGTCATGCAGACTACACTTAAATAAAGTATGCCATTTGTCATATGTTCGCCTTGGCTCACTGTCATTTGAATCGCTCTCGTATATTTGCAGAACACCTACCTTTTTAGAAGCTCTATGTTGCGAACATAATTTCGGTGTATTTACTCAAAATGCGCGACCGGTGACGGCTGCTCCGGTGGAATACATTGGAACAAAGAACAGCGTCATTCATATGTTACGGGGTTGTTGCGAGTATAGAAAAACTCTATTTGCAATATATATACAGGATGGGTCGGAATTGTTAACATGGCAGACCACAAACAACACACAGCAGCTAGCGTCTCCGGTTTACTCCTCTCTGTTATTTCATTCTTCCGTAACAGGACCCCCGGGTAGCGAAGAACCGTCTCGGGGCATGGCAGGCGAACAATTGCGACCGAAGTATGGCTTCAGCCGCGAAGCGTGCACGACGGCGATAGGCGCCTGTCTTAAGGATGCATCAAAGTTTATGGCGAAATCTTGTAATTTACGTCGTTAACATGGAGTAAGATTTCTAAAGGCCCTGTGTAGCGAGAGAGAAGCTTCTGGGAGAGGACAACTCGGCGACATGGTGACCAGAGGAGCACCCAACCACCTGGTGCGAACATAAAATCGCAATGGCAGGGGTCGTAACGCTCTTTTTGTATGTGATATGAGGCTAATAAACGAGATCGAGCGAATTGACGTGCCATATTAGCGCGATCGATGACATTACGTGCGTAGTGAGTTACAACATGTGGCACAGAAGGGAGGATGGTGTCGAACGGCTGTGTTGGGTAGCGACCATACAAGAGATAAAAGGGTAAATGTACTGCGGTGTCATGTCGGGATGAGTTATACGCGAACGTCACGTAAGCCAGAGTGGCGTCCCAGTCGCGGTGATCGTTGGAGACGTACATCGACAGCATCTCTGTGATTGTTTGGTTGAGACGTTCTGTAAGGTCATTCATTTGTGGGTGGTAGGCTGTGGACATGTTGTGCTTAGTGGCACAAAAGCGCAGGAGATCATCGACAACTCCAGGTAAGGACCAGCGGCCCCGGTCTGTGAGCAACTGTCGAGATGCAGCGTGGTGGAGAATGACGTCGAGGAGGAAAAAATTGGCGACGTCAGTTGCGCAACAAGTTGGCAACGCCTTTGCTATCGCGTATCGTGTCGCGTAATCAGTAGCGACGGCGATCCACTTGTTTCCTGTCGGGAAAGGGCCGGCAAAGGGCTGGAAAAGGAACAAGTTGTTGAAGGCCAACGCGAAAGAACGGTTCAGAGGGAACTTCATGAGATGGAGCCGTCCGACAGGTGCCAGGGGAGTTTTCTTCCGGTGCTGACACAATTCGCAAGTTGCGACATTACGACGCACGGAGCGGTAGAGACCCGCCCAGAAGAACTGACGTCGTACGCGGTCGTATGTAAGCAAAACTCCAAGGTGTCCCGCCGTTGGTGCATCTTGAAGTTGTTCAAGAACGACGGGTCGCAGGTGACGAGAAAGGACAAAGTGCAACTCAGGGTCGTCAGGGTTGATATTGCAGCGGTAGAAGACGCCGTCATACAGCACGAACATGCGGCACGAGCCGTCAAGACTGCGAGATTGCACTCCGGCGATTATGCACTCTAAGGCTGCGTCGCGTTGTTGTTCGGCGCGCATGGCGGTCATGTCAGTCAAAGCCATCACGCAGGTCACCGGATAATGCGCAACAGGATCGGGAGGATCCACAGGGTGTCACGAGAGGCAGTCAGCGTCCTTTTGGAGACGTTCATTCTTGTAATGAACACCAAATATGAAACCCTGGAGCCCCAAAGCCCAGCGACCAAGCCATTCAGTCGGGTCCCGTAGGGAAACAGCCAGCAGAGTGCATGGTGGTCTGTGACGACCGAAAACGTAATGCCGTACAAATATGGCCGGAACATGGCGGCAGCCCTCACTAAATCCAAGCTCTCCCGCTCGGTGACGGAGGAATTGCTCTCAGCAGGTGACAGCAGGCGGCTAGCGTAAACTATCACGCACTCGGCACCATTGTGGTATTGGGCGAGAACAGCGCCGATACCATAGCCGCTTGCGTCAGTGTGGACTTCGATCGGTGCAGACGGACCAAAGTGGGCAAGTATGGGACGGGTGGTCAGAAACCGGATGGGAGTAGCGAACGCGTGAGCCTGCTCTGGGCCCCATGAGAATGTCGTGCTCTTCTTTAGAGGATTTGTCAAAGGCCGAGCAACGTCAGCGAAGTTTTTAACGAAACGGCGAAACTAAGAGCACAGGCCAACGAAGCAATGCACGTCAGAGGCAGAACGTGGCACAGGGAAACTGCGTACGGCGCGAACTTTTTCAGGATCTGGCTGAATACCGGATGCGTCATCAAGGTGTCCAAACACGGTGATCTGACGGTTCCCGAATTTACACTTCGTGGAGTTCAGTTGAAGGCCGGCTTTTCGGAAGACCGCTACAATTGTAGCGAGTCGGGTGCAGCTGCGATCGTCTCCGATCTTCTTCCTCTCTCTTTTTTCGTTCTTCCCTAACAATATTTTCCTCTGGCCGTCAGATTTGTACAAAAATGCAAACAAGGTTCTTGAATGACAAAGTGCCATTAAAATATTTCTCCTCAACTCGTTGATATCAGGGTCATGACATTTGTCACATAAGCGGAATGCACTGCTTTGGTGGTTTCCAACTAATATAGTTCTAAACTTCGTGTGATATTTATTTACTTGCTAAATTGACAAAAAACATATAAGCATGAATATCAGTTATTTCGGGCAAAATTTTTGTGACATACGAATATATTCTTTCATGAAAAATGCATATTCTCATTGACTTCACAGTGCGTAGCGTTCAAATTCAGCTGCTCCATCTTTTGCAATGGCAATGCGGTTATTATTCGCTTACTTGATCCCTCAACAAATTCCATAACGGTGAGGCCGAAATGCAACGTGAGCCCCCCCCCCCCCCCCGAACAAAATTTCTGGCTACGCCACAGGTTAGGGGGTACTTATTTGGTACAGCTGTGAAGTCTGCGTTGTAATTTTGAATCATGGATGGTTGTGCGATGGATCTATTCTGTACATAAGTACCAACCACTATTTTGTTCATTACATGAGTTGGGGACTGACCCGTTGAAACAGAAAATAATAAACGTTTGAATAAACCATGACGAAGTCAACAAACTGTTCTCGCTTTATAATTGTATAAGAGAGTAGAGGGCCTGATACGGTGGTGAACACAAAACAACTTGGCTGATCGTACATTTCAACCCTAAATTTCCATTTGAAGAAGTTACCTCTAATGGTCTCCCACCGACAGGGAAAGCTGTGTCAGCATGGAGTGTTACATATTAGCAGATGATGCGCCATCGCTGTGTCGTCTGCTCCGAGACATTGCCAGACTACATCGGACGTCTTCCTATGCAGGGTCTCGCGCAATACGACGAAGCGAGGGTATTGGCGTTCACCTGTGCCCGCGAGTCTGCCATTCGCGAGGTAAAATGCAGGAGCAAACTGCCAAGACGAAAATGCAAACACAAGACCACGTATGTCTACCGCGACGTATTTCAAGTACCTGCAATTATTTCCGGTGTCTGCAGCACGCAGAAGCCTGTCCTTCGATACCGCTTCGGTTTCACATGGGGAAACGTTTCAGCAGCTGCTAATTCATTTGATCAACACTTGGTGTGTCCAAGCTGCTGCGTAGTTCAACTGCGGCATAAGAATGTTATTGCGATAGCAATAATATGGACACCCCAGGCTCAGTTCTGCCGTCACCTTGATTTTCCGCATAAAGTCGAAGGGTGATAAAATCGTCGCCGTGCGCCGTATGCTGTATGTGCGAGTTAAAAGGTGCGACGGTGAGCAGACGATCGCAGCTCAATCTCGCACACGCAAGGAAAGAAAGCGGGGACGAAGCCTGACGTCTTCCGTTCCATGCAAGGCTCCGGGGAGAAGAGGGAGGGGCCGGTCGCGCGCCCGCTGCAGGCGCTTTATCTTGAAAGCCACCTTTGACGGTGACGGAATCCACCGTGCGCTGTATTCTAGCGGCCTATTTTGCGTTGGCACGAGACAGCACGACGATAAATTCGTTCGCTGCAGCTGCCGCGCTTGCGAAACACCAGTGTTTTGAGAGCGAGTTTCTGTGGTCATCTACTGAGATGTGTTTATGTTTGCTTGTGCGTGCGTAAAGGCGTGCTTGTTAATTTAGTTAGTATGCCTACGTTTACACTTTTACATGGCCCGTGTAACTACACTCCTTACTTATGATATCTGTCCACCAATTTGCTATCGCAATCGATGTTTCCCCTTTCGGGAGAAAAATGCGCCTTTCTTCTGTTTTTATTGCGATAGCAATTTCCAGCTCCCAAGTCCGTCACTTGTGCTGGCAGCTGCCCAAATAAACAACCGTGGCTACGACATCCAGAGTCACGACGACCATTTCACTTCTTGCTGCGCTCAAGTTTATCGTTTGTGGCGTCCAAACAAGCTGTTTAGTAGAAGCCCAAACGGCCCTGGTGCCGACCCAATTATTTTGATAGGTCTCAAGGACTCCAGCGAAAACACCGCACAGATAGTGGCGCAGTGCGTACAAACGTCCGGCTTGGCTACCAAGCCGGGCCAGATTTTTTAAAGACAGAGAGCGTTTCAAGTGACCAGGTGGTTAAATAAATTTGCGGCAGCTTCGCCCTACCGGCGAGAAGACTGGGCATACAACAAAACTAGGTGCCCCACCTAGGTTATTCTTGGTTCGACTAAGTTTATGGGTGGTTACGCTTGCAGACTCGTATAAGGTTTTGGCGTAGTTATGCTTCGAGACCCGGTCAAGTTTTGCGCGTGTGTCGTCCTTAGCCCGCGAAAGAGCAACGAACACTAGATCATTACAGTATGTACGATGTGTTTTTTTTATTACCAGTAAATTTTTTTCGTCCTTGTCTGATGGCACAACTACAAAGGGCAAATCTTCGTCCAGCGCATCTTAACCCCAGTAAACCTCGACCTCAACGCGTCTGGTTGCAGGCACGCTTTTTCTCGCTAACGCAAGCTCGTAACACCGAAACTTTTGCAACTCGCTTATGTTTTCCCGCTGTTTCAGCAGCTCGGTGGGACGAAGACGAAGTGATTCCCGTAGAGACGACAGTTCTTTGGCGCTGCAGTAGTTTCGGATTCGTCCCCTGTTTTACTGAGAGACGCCGCTCCCATTTCCGCGGCAATGGAAGTGGAGTCGGCAGAATGCCGACGCGACATGACTGCTTCGGCAGCAACCAGCCCGAGGAAGAGAAATTGCCCTCCTAGTCAAGCTGACAGTGAGGACACTGTGTTGTACACCTGTTCAAGCGATGACTCGTCAGATGACGAAGGCTTCGAAAGAGTGGTACACCGGAAGGCCAAGAGCAGAAACATCAGCGGGCGGTCTTCGCCAAGTAAGTCTACCGTCGTGCCACAGCGAAGGCCATTGGCGCACACAATTATTTTTCTGCCGGACACACCTGCCGGCAACCTCAACCCCCTTAAATGACAAGCGATTTCCGTTTCTCTGGAGGCTCTTGTCCCAGCAAAAATCAAAGATATCAGAATTAATACTCGCAAGAACGTCCTGGCTATTGATGTCCACAACCGAAGCGCAATCAACGCTTTGATGGCAGTAAAGCTCTTGGGCAACATCAATCTCCCCTACCTCATTCCGCAGGACAACGAAACCACGGCTAGTGTTGTTTATGATATTGGTACATCGATTAGTGACAGTGACCTGCCAATTTTATTGAAACCTGCGACAGATGGTGTTGCCTCACTACAAATTCGGCGCCTTGGCAAGTCGACCTGTGTAAGGCTCGTGTTTAAAGGTGACTGCCTATCATCACATGTAAAGGACGGCCACTTTCGGCATGTGGTACGACCTTTCGTACCCAAACCATTTCAGTACAGAAGGTGTCAATTAATTGGACATGAGAGTGCTGTCTGCCGAAATACAACAATATACCCACGGTGGTTCGAACAACACGATACTAATACTTGCCGTGCAGCAGAGCTCAAGTGCCGAAATTGTCAAGGCTCTCACACCGCATCCTCAAAAGGCTGTCCACGCCTACATAAAGAGCAGAAAATCATGAGAAAATTGGCCACAGACGGATCGTCACACAGAGATGCTTCTGAAGCGATAAGGCGACATCGCTCCCCGAAACGAAAGTCTAAGAAATCCTATTCCGGTTCAAGGGAAATGTCTAGTCCTACAACGCTGCCTCCTGTTCCATCTGTCTCCACTAAGAGCACGAATGTCAACGAAAGAAGTGGCCATGCTATTCATACTTCATCAAGTGAGGTGTGGCCATCACTGCCGAGGACATGCCACGCACCAGAGCCACAGGAAATGACTTGCCACTTAAAGCGGTATGTCACTACAGTTCTCCAAATGCAAGAGAAGGACTCCCAAGTGATTGCTATGCTCAAATCGCTCACGAATGTCATGCGTCTACTACTGACAAACATGGACACTCCGGCTGCTCGTAGCGCACTGCAAGTGTTAGACGCGCTGACTCCAGTACTTGAAAGCATCGCATAGCACCATACCCCATCCCTCGCCACCCTTCCACAAGGAAGTGAAGAAAACATCTCAACTGCAGTGGAATTCCCGTGGTCTCAAGTTGAGAATTTCAGATTTTAGACATTTTTTCTTCGAGTGAGTGAGTGAGTGAGTGAGTGAGTGAGTGAGTGAAAAACTATGTTGAGCTCTGGATTCGCTGGTCTTCTGCGGTCTTCAGATGGCTTCGTTTATTTTCTTGCACAACTGTCGGTTGCCCCTATAGTCGAGGGTTCCGCTGAATGCTGCTGCCACTTGTGCTCGTCGAATCACATCTTCATGGTCGACCCGGCGATCGCTGGAGAGCACTCCCTCCCATTGCTCTGCACTCGGGTTTGTTATAACGGATACCACGTCTATCTTCTGGCATGCCCACGTTATGTGATACAGCGTGCGCGTTTCATGGCACCAGGGGCATTTGTCATTGTATTGTGTGGGATACATTTTGCTGAGTACGTTTAGCCTCGGGTACGAGCCCATTTGTAGCTGCTTCCACGCGGCAGAGTCCTCTTTGGTAAGGGAGTTGTGCGGTGGTGGATACCGCTTTCTGCAGCCCTTGTAGTAATTTAGGAACGTCGAATAGTCTTGGGGTACAGGTTCGGTCCCCTCGAAGTCACTTACGTTGGATGCTCGGTAATAAGTTTACCCTCGAGCTATCCTGTCCGCCTCTTTGTTCCCTGCCATTCCCATGTGTCCCAGCGTCCATACTAGCGCATGCCTAATTGGTTCTTCTTTTGGTTGTCGTTGTGTTATGTGGTCTCCGGAGCGGACTATGCGGAGCGCTCCGTGCCTATTCTGCCGCGCAGGTAGTTGCGGCACGTCTTTTGTGAGTCTGTAAGGATTGTTAGAGACCTTTTAGACCGATATCCCTCCGCTGCCTCTAGAGTGACGGCTGCTTCTTCAGCCTCGACTATCGTACACTCTTGTAGTGATGCGCTGGTGACCGCGCGTAGGTTCGACTCAATCACAGTTGCTACCGCTTTGCTGTTGCTCTGCCCCACTGCTCTGGCGAATGTGGCTGCGTCCACGTGTACCGTCGTTTTTTGGGGTGCTAGTGTCTTTTGTAGGTATTCAGTCCTTGCCTCTCTGGGTGCTTTGTGTAGGTTGGGATCCATGTTCCTGGGTATGGGTGCTACTTTTAGCGTGTTGTGGTACTCGTCCGCCATTGTTTTGTTCCTCTGTATCTCTTGGAGTTCATCGGCGCAGCCTAGTTTCTTCAGGAGCTCCCTGCCAGGTGGGGTCTGCTGCAGCCTGCGCAGTTGGGAGAGTAGTTGCGCCTCTCTCAATTACTCGAGGGTGTTGTTTAGTCCTAAGGCTAGGAGGTTTTCTGTTGAGGTGTTGTGGGGAAGGTGGAGTGTGGTTGTGTAGGCTTTGCGCAGAATCGCGTCCGCCTGCTGTACCTCACTCTTGAAGGGATTGTAGTAGGGGAGTCTGTATGCCACTCGGCTGAACACCAGGCTTATGATCAACTTGAGTGTGTCTTCCTCTCGCATGCCGTGGAGTCTGTGGGATATGCGCTTGATCATGCGGGTCACTTGTAGGGTGGATGCCTTGAGTAGAACGAGGATGTGGGTGGAGCGTAGGTTTGACTGTATCCACATCCCCAGGATTCTGATGAGCGTCCTTTCCGGTATCGGCTTCCCCTCGAGGTAGACGTTGAGCTTTAACTCGTCGCTGGTGGGGACTGTGCGCTTTTGCTTTCCTCTCCAAACGCTCAGGAGCTCGGACTTCTCAGTGGAGCACGCGAGCCCTCTATAGCTATGACGTAATCCTCTACGCAGGTGGCTGCCTCTTGTAACTTCTCTTCTTTCTCTCTGAGCAAGCCTGTGTTCACCCAGATGGTGATGTCGTCGGCATACATGGCATGGGGTATGCCGTCGATTTCTTTTAACTGTTTTGCCAAGCCAATCATGGCTATGTTGAAAAGCGTGGGGGAGATGAACGACCCTTGAGGCATCCCTTTGTTTGGAGTAAGGAACTTCTCTGAGCGGACATCTCCCAGGCCAATCGTTGCCGTTCTGTTTGAAAGGAAGGCTCTGACGTAGCCGTAGACTCTCCTCCCGCAGTTCAGGTCGTTCATGCCCGTGAGGATAGCCTCGTGGCTTACATTCTCAAAAGCCCCTTGATATCCAATACCATTATATTCCCCCCGCACCTGGGGACGTTCCCGAGTACTTCTTTGATTTGAAGCAGTACGTCTTGAGTCGATAATTTTGCTCTGAAGCCGAACATGCTGTGGGGATACAGTTCGTTGTCCTCCATGTACTGTTGTAGTCTCAGCGTCACCACTCGTTCGTACAGTTTTCCCAGGCACGATGTTATTTAGATCGGTATGAGGTTCTCAATTTGCAGTTTCTTGCCCAGTTTAGGAATTATGACTACCTCCACATGCTTCTACTCCTCGGGGACGGTCTCCGCTTCCCAGTGTTTGATGAGAAAGTCGGTTAATTCTGCGACTAAGTCGTCACTCAGGTTCAGGATGAGTGCGTTATTGATCTTGTCTGCATCCACGGCCGTGTTTCTGTTTCTGTTTCGAATCACTGCGTAGACCTCTTCTCGGGTGATGGGTCTGTCCAGGTTATCGTTTTCCCTTCCCCGGTAGCGCTCTGCGTAAGCTGCTGGGTTTGTGTCCCCGAAGCACTTAAGCGTACCTTCTCCTGGAGTTCCGAGTCTGGTCCCGCGAACTGGTGGATGAACTTGAAGATGGCTTCGTTGTTTGCTGCCTTGGTCTTGATCGAATCTATGAGAGGCTTGAGGATATGCCACGTCCTCGCTGTGTTCAAAGTTCCGTTAAGGGAGTCGCTGAATTGCTGCCAATTTTGCCTTGCCGATTGCGCCGCGTACTCCTCTGCTTTCGCTGTGACGTCTGCGAAAACTGTGCTCCTATCCTCGTAATTTGCTCACTATCCGCTTTGGGGGAGTTTGAAGATGCACTCCAGGGGAAGGAGACTAGCATCCTTTGCGACACAGCACGACTGTTACGACCTCAGCGATGGTAGTCCGACATATTTACGCGGGCTTACGTACAGCAGCTGCCTTGACTTGACCCTGGTTTCTCGGCGTCTTGAAACAAACGTGCGATGGTTTCCAGACATCGAATCACATGGAAGCGACCATATTCTGACGTACCTTAAGATCAAGGGACTATCTAAATGCTCCTCCATGACCCTCCGGCGAATTCACTGGTCGGCGTTTGGGTCGCACATGGAGGGAGTAGGTCAGCAAGGGAACCATTCAAGTCTGGAACACGATATTCAAAAAGCGATGCAAGAGGCTACGCGCAGTTTTCAGCCTTTCCCGAAATATGAAGAACTTGAAGAACTGCAGCGACTACGAGGAATTCGCCGGCGGGCTGAAGAAAGATACAGGAGAACTAAATCCTTCCATGATCTCCGAGATGCAAGGTGGATGCAAAAGAAGATTCAACGTCGCATCGATGCACTACAATCTCAAAGATGGAAACGTTTCTGTGAATCGTTGGATCCACGTCAGCAAATATCTCAGATATAGAGAACCGTGCGTGGACTTCGCGTATCACTGTAACAGCGTGTTCCAATCTTTGTAGACTTGTATAACATGTCTGTGTCTATAGTCTGTCTATAGATTAATGAAAATTTGTTTGTGGACGAATGCATGCAGAATGTCATAGAAGAAAGTGTATCGGATTATAAAGTTCTTTTTGTAGACTGAAGTCTATAGACTATCTACAGACGTTCCAAAGGCATCAATCTACAAAAATGGAACTGTATATGTAGTTCTACTTTTGTAGGATGAATGTGTATAAAATGCCTGTAGATAAATGTCTATACATAGTCTATAGACATTCTATAGACTTGAGTCTACAATAATAGAACTGTATAACCTTATACACTTTTGTCCCTAAACATTCTGCGGACTTTTGTCTACAAACGTGAATTTTCATTAATCTATAGACAGTCTATAGACTCATACTTTTTATAGACTAGTCTATAAAATGTGTATGGCCATAAGTCTATAAACTGTCTATAGACTGGTCTATAGCAATAGTCTATAGATTGTCGATAGACATTCTATAGAGTTCAGTCTACAAAAGTTCTAGCTATAAGTCTATACACTTGCCTATAGAGATGCTGTGGACAATTGTCTACAAACCAATTTTCATTATTCTGTAGACAGTCTATAGACAGCCTATAGACTCAGACATTTTATAGACTAGCCTATAAAAAGTGTAAGACCATAAGTCTATGGACTATCTATAGACTAGTCTGAAGAAATGTCTATAGACAGTCTATAGACTTCATAGACAAATGTCTGTAGACTGTCTATAGACTTTCTATAAAAAATTTTGTAAGGGATAGCCAGTTGTAATGCCATTCAACTGTATGCACAGTGCCGCAAAGCAAACTACCGGCTCTGTGCGCAGTACGAGCACTCCATAATTGGAGCGAACACTGTTTGAAGTTGCTTCTAAATTTATTGCGAACAAATAAAATGACAGCTTCCGCCATTGAATGAAAAAACAGCATCTTTTTCTTACATCGCAAGCCTAAAGCACGCTATAAAAACGATATGTCGCTTCTCGACATATAACATGTGTCATGACCAACTTCGCACTCTGCGAGCTAGTTATCGTTCTTGCGACCATGCCATCGAAGACGAGTAAATTAACCAGAACATTCCCGCTGCGCAAAGTATTCGTAGCACTAATGCTGGTGCATAAGGCTAAGCTAACGAAATAAAATGCAGCGTAAGTGTGTCACCCTTATGCCTCGCTCCGATGCAGGTCGTCTGCTTATTTTGGGAAACGATGAATCATACACTGATGTCTTGCCTCCGCGACGACACGCACAATGGTTCACAGCAGGAGTCTTTCGACATCACGATTACTTGAAAACTGCGACACATTCTATGCATGCTGCTGTGATAGGAGACCATCTTTAGCCTCATGGCTAAGCGTGGATCGGCTGGTTCGCGGCACGGCCGCCAGGTGGTGAGCGATTACTTGGAGCCACAGCAAGAGCTTGGTGGCGCAACCCACCACCCCGTTCCAAAGGGGACGCTCATAACATCCATTCATTCATCCGTGAATTATATGGATAATCAAGACGAATTCTCGGCGTCGGCTTCGCGTTATGTCCTGTATATAATTACGTATGTGTGTGATGTACGCTTGCCCATGTGTTATACTCAAGGTACATATGAGATAATATTCAACTATCATTCCTGCTGTAACCAGTTCTGCTGTAATTGACAAAAAGCATGAAACCTGGGATCCACAGCGAATGTATTTATTTTAAACATCTGATTATGAAAAAGTGTAAAACACTATTAGTACTCGCTATTTGGAAATGACTTGATTTTACAGGCGCTGGCCTTTACGGGCAGCGTAATTGCACGGCTGCGATGCTATTATACGCCAGACACAACGCGTTAAAGTATTGATCTTGCCACAAATCCGATCACAGCTGCTTATGTTGCATTTGCGCATTTTTAGGACACCATCTGAAAGTTCAAGCGCAAGGCTACACTTAGTTCTTGCTGCCAGTGCTTCGCCCTTGGATCGAAACTTCCAAACATCGCATACATATATTTTACTATACCTAATGTGCATAAATTTTGCCACCTCGCCGTGGGATGCGATGCTTGATATACCATGAAAAAATCAAGCACGAAAATTTTTAACTGTCCCCCGTTCCAACGAAAATAATTTACTTCCACGAAACTTTTTTGTTCAAGGCAGAGAAGTCACAACCTGGCAAGAGCCGTTCAAAGAATAGACTGCATCTTATTATTCCCTAGCAGAAATGGTTTTGATAGCAGAAAATAACAATCGTTATTCTCATTAGCTCCTGTCTAGAGCCCCTACTTCTTGCACCAGAACTGAATTTGGAAAAGCCGCACTTCAAGTTTGGTATAAAAGGTGATAGCAAAATAAATTGAATATAACTCGCGAGGCAATATACGTCATTACATTTCGCGCTTGCCGCTTCTCTAAATTATTGAGGCCTTTCGCTGCTGAGCATACAGATATATGTGAAGTGATAAAACTTCCGTATAGCATCATAGGCGTACTGCAGCCACATTGAACGTATCAATCTAACGAAAAACATTTGGGACACGCTTAACCTTGACATTTAAGAGCCAAGTGCGATAGTGTTAGAAGGTCCCTGACTGCTCCTCTTTCTGTCGTTTCTCACCACGACCTGCTTCCCATGATCTCCACACAGAAAACGATCTGCTTTTCACCGCATATTAATGTCTTTATTTCGCACAATCGCTTATGCACACCAACATTTCCTCCTCATTGCATCGCTGTTTACTTTGTATGCTTTGATCTGACATTTTACTACCACAGCTCTTTGCTCCGATACACCATTCTCTTCGACATCTACGCCAGAAATGAATGACCAATCGCTATCGATCGCAAATCATTAGTCACCAATTGAAAATCAATCACTTATCTCTACTTACTTCGACACTCATGTACACTCAATCGCGTGACACGCTTATCTATATTCACAATAACTTCTCTACAAATTCAATGAAGCATCCAAGTACTCCCAAAACAGCTGTAATTATCTTACTATTTACCATAGAGACTCCTTAACAATACCAGATACTAGAACCACAACCATTTAGTCGATACATCGCACATACACATGCATGCAGTCGTTCAAGTTCAATGAGCCCCCCACGCCTTTACTTCAGTATCATTACCTCATTCCCATTAAGCTTACTAACATTTATCATATACGCGTCAGTACATTGCCCTAAGACAATTTACCAAGTAAGAACACAATTTACTTATCGATACACGCAGATTTACCTGTTTCAGTACAATGAACCCTCCCCCCATCCTAGAGCTTGCATTCCCTTCAGTCTAATTAGCCCATTTGAATTATCCTGTTCATAACTGCCATGCACGCAGCAGAAAATGTACCTAAAACACTTTACTACGTGAAAGATCACAAAGTATTTACTACTACTACCTTTAACACGCTTAAACCAACGAGCCTTTGCGAACGTTTCGCATTCCGAAGGAACAGCTTTTGTGACGCAAGCTAGCTTATGTGAACTTTGTGTCATGCCTTTCGGGCTTTGCAACGCCCCCGAAACATTTCAGCGTCTGATGGAGACCTTTTTGCATGGTCTCAAGTGAAAAAAGGCTCCCTGCAGCTTAGATGATGTGGTTATTTTTTGGGGGCTAATTTCCCCAGACATCTCTGTAGGCAAGAGGAAGTGTTATAGCGCCTAATTCCGGCTTCGGCATAACCAGAAAACGCCACTTTTGCGCAAGTGAGCTCACCATCCTAGGCCACGTAGTATCAGAATACGGTATCTTCCTGACGCCGCGACGCTCTATGTAGTTGATTTTTTTTCAGACCTTCCTCCATAAAGAACTTCGTAACTTCCTTGGCCTATGTTCATACTTTCGCCGCTTCAATCAGAATTTTCGAACAGAAGAATGGGCCTCAATGGCCAGGCTTGGTTTCGCAGTGACTGTTTCGCGGTGTTGCAGCCAGTGTCGCTGAGGACTCTTACTTCCTTGCCTCCTACGAAGCCGGTGACCACAGTTGGGCTTTCAGAGATTTCAGTGCAGCTTTCTGTGAGCCATGAGTTGAGGACGGGGACCTACCCGCCGTTCTTCAGTTTCAGTGATCCATGGTTGATGCAAGAAGTTGCCGACTCGTTACGTGGTACACCAAGTTTTGGTGTTTCATTCTTCCAGCACTTCCAACTGCGATGACCGGGTTTTCCACAATATTGACAAGACTTTTGTTTGCCCTCTTGCCGTTGTTGTAAACCCTGCTGTTCTCGGAGGCATGACTCGAGCGCGAGTACACGACAGGTCTCCACTCGGCCTATGCATTTTGAAAGAGAATGGCAACTTCAAAATTGCCTACATGGAAAGATCGTGGCTTTACCACCTGCATCATCACCTGAGAAGCAGTCTTCCTCCGGTTGACTACATTTGATTTTAAACCTGTCATACCCATACACTTTTGGACAGTTTTTGGGACTTGTGCAAACAGTTCATGTGAAGGGTTAGCCATTTTACATGGCTTGATTTCGTTTAAGATAGTCTCTGTTGAAAAACCTGAAGCGGTGAGGCCTAATATTCACGTGCTAGATGTTTGGTATGTAGAAGCGGCATGTTAGCTGCAACACTGAGAAGTCGTGCCTTATTCACGATTTTTTATCACCAGGGCAAAGCGCCGGCTTTATGTTTTAAGGAAGGCTTTTTTTGTCTTTGAGATCTCTCACTTGTATTTTGCAAAGCTGAGATGTTTAGTTATTTAAAATGTTGCCACTTGCTTTCCAGAATTTCTTACCTTTATATTTCGCTGTTGCATTGTTGAATCTTCAAAGTGTGTAACATGCTTGCCGCTACATGGTGCACAAAATTTTAGAAACATTTACACTAGCTTTCATGGTAATGAATTGGTAATGGATGAGTTATCCTAATCTACATAATGCCGGGGAAAGTAACCTACCTCGAGTGGGAGGCTTTTTCTGAGTGCTTATAAAGTGTATTGGTCACGATTAGCCTTGTATTATACGTACATCTGTGAATTGCCAACTGTATTGCTTTTAGTGTTCATGTTTTTGTTGTGATATTTGCCACGTGCTTCTGCCGAGCTTTCATTTGCAAATGTTCCATTATTTATTTTGGCTTCTACTGTATTTTACGTTTAATAACTCATTCACTACATTCTTCATTGGCCGCGTGATAATTCAGCTGTGTAAGCCCATTGTTTTATGCCTTGTTAGTACAATTTTCAGAGTACTCAATTCATTGGGAACAGGCATGCGTAAACTCGGTAAATGGCAGATAGGTACTTGAGCATTTGAGGTATGTTATTTCCTGTGATAAGCTGTGATGTGTCCGGTCACTTTTATTGCCCACTTCTTTAATAAAGGGGCATACGCGTGAATGCCACTTAGAGCCTAGCTTATATTCTTTTTTGGTATTTATTCCTTGTTGGCTAGTCATTTTTTATGAAATTTGAGACGAATTTGTCTTAAGTGTATGCAAAACTGCGAAACAATTTCACCAATAATGTACTATTCTGAAACAGTTGCCTAAACTAATGACAGATATAAGTTGTTGATACCCGAAGCATTTTTTGTACTACAAGAGCAGGCAGTGTTTTCTATGTAATTTACATAATACAAGGGCTCCTAACAGAACATACCTACGTTTCACGTTTTCACTGTGTAAGGAACGTGTGAGACAGGGAATAGTTGAGCAAGATGTACTCACATATATTTGTTAGGAAACCGGCGTCTACAGCAACGTGTGTGAGAGTGACGAGTACGACAGCGACTACGCAGCCCCTCATGATGGTTTGTTTTAGCTGAAAGGCAGCCTCCCTTCTTTCTCTGAACTTTTCTTGCAGGTGCAGGTACAGAAGTAGCAGTCTGCAAGGAGAGGTTGTAAGCAGTGGGAAACACAATACCAGTAAGATTATTTTACAACGTCGAGCTCCGCATTTTATTTTATGTCCTTCCTGATCAAGACATGGGTTGCTTATATTAGGCTCGAATGTGTCACAACATAGCGAAAGAATGCGGTGCTATCCCATACAAAATTAAATATTCAGAACAGTATATGGCTCGTTGTGTCGAATTTTTAAGCCTCTTCAGGTTAACCCTCTATTGCATGAATTATGAAAAAGTCGTTTTAAAAATTATTTTTTCAGCTTTTACTATTGATTGAATGAAGAAACACATATACAAAAAGTTTCAGAGTTATAACGACTGTATTAATAAAGATACTATTGCAGTTCTCAGCATTCGTGAAATGAGAAAATTCTTCAAGACGCACTTGGTTGTATATTGTTAACATGTGCAGGACGATTTCGCGATCTTTGAACAGTTCTACGTAAGACCGGTCTAGAGAGCACGTCTGGTACGCGTGCTCCTGACTCGACGTGGCTGGTCCAGTACTGTGGATCTACCACTAGAGCCACTTCAAGCTGCAATGCCATATCGATTTTTCTTTTGGAATTCGTGAGCAACGGAGGCATAGCGTTCAGATTCCCTTGAACAAGTCCAGCGGTTCCCATATGTTAGCTTTCCAACAGGTCATTTGTCGTTATTCACTTGCTGCGTTCTAAAGCTCCTCATGTACTCTATTGCAATTGTTATAGTTCAATTATATTTACCTCTACGGTTGCGAACGTTCACCAGTCGAAGGTTTTTTATGAAACTGCGGGGGTGTGTAATGCTAAAACCCATTCAACATTTTACTTGTGAGTCAAATATGAAGCCTGTCAGACCACCGCACTCGGAAGCACAAGCATAATGTCAACACCGTGGAGTGGGGACAACTACTGCTTCATCATGGTCACAGAACTCACGCACCGGAGAGACAATTTCGTTGACTTACTTGCTGATTTTTATATAAATTGGTATAAAAGAAACTTTCCCAACTTCGTGGGTGCTAGAACTTCTGTGTCTATTCTATACTTTCTCTTTCACATATTTATTAGCAAACCTGAATTCCTACACTATTATTTCCTTTTTAATATCCTTTGACAAAACGACGCCATCTTCGTCGCTATTTTTATAGCGTAGCTTTTAGTTGCGCGCTCCTTCAGCGAACTTCGGCGTAACCGAGCGAACGAACAAAGGATAAAAGCGCGAACGCTGAGCTTAGCTGGGGATCAAATACGCGAGGAGGAAAGTCCAGGGGGAGGGTGCAGCGAAAGTATAAGCTGAAAAGCGGAGGAGGAAGGTGGGGCGAAAATACGAGAAAAGCGTAGTGCGGCGACGATGGCTACGAGATGACGCCACAGTATCGCGCGTCGTCTTGGATGTCCATCTGCGGCGGCCGCTGTGAATAACGCCCACGCATCACCCATGCGCTGCCTGGTGATCTCTAGATAGGCGAGGAAGACGCCCCCCACTTCGCTCCTTTGCGACATGCCACACGAGAGAGATTGTTTGCATTAGCATATATATCACGAAATCAAAACACGTTTAGAGCTTCGCTCAAATTTTCCGTAAGGAAGTATCGTAATCGTCAGTGAATGTTCTTTTTTACACTGTGTATATCTATTCATCGTGAATCTGCAGCGTGAATATAGTTTCATATTCAGCTCATGTATATTGAGACAACAATATGTGGTTTGCACAGTCACAGATAGCACAATACCTTAGTATTGTTGGCGTATTGTGGTAAGCGCTGCTTTGCGAACGGCACAGGGGTGTTCTTGAATGTCATTTTTGCGATTGATTGCATGGTTGGCTACACTTATCATTGTCGGCAAAAATACTTTCTTATCAGCAAATAGGAGCTAACAGATAATTATAAACTCTTAAAATGATTCTTGGTAGCACAAACATCAGTGTTGTGCGAAAAAACAATCTGGTGGCCAAATATTCCAAAACATAACGAATATTTACTTTGGTAAACTCATAAGCTGGGAACGCTACTCGAACAGTGTTCTAACTAATCTATGTAACTTAGTCTTTATCATTCCCAGCTGTTATACGCCCATCCCTTACTTAATATCCCATTGAAACTCTGCATATATAAATAAATGAATAAATAGATAAATAAGTAACGAAATAAATAATAACATAAACACCGACCTATTAAGACTCTTTAAATACCGTTTATTGCACCATGCATTCTTAGGGCTGCACATGCGGCTTTGTTAGGAAATCCAATATGATGTAAAAAAAGAAAGCTGAGTTGCCCGAAAGGAAGGTATTCGAGACAGTCCCATTGCCCTTGAAAGAAAGGAAAAGAAAGTAACAGGCCTGCGCAGCACAGGCAGCATAGTTACAGCTTGGCCATATTGAAAAATTTGTATGAGAATTCAAGAAATAAAAGGGATGTATGCACAGCGCACACATCTTGAGAGAAGTGAACGATATACTGCGCACATTGGACGAAAGAGCGTAGAAAATGTGCGGGATCTGTATGTTGTGCTAAGAATACTTTTACGAAGTGCACGAGATCTATGCACCGTTCTATGAGAATGCGTAGAGCACGTACGAGATATGTGCGATGTGCTGCGTAGACCTAACGATATTGCGTATGAGGTGTGTCAGGTGACATGTGATGTGAATGCACATTAGTCGTGTGAGCAACGAGATCTTTGAAGATGACATCAACTGCACACAAAGTACGTGTACCCAGGTCGTAGTGCATACAAAAGCTCATAAATGACAGCGAGATCTTATAATGAGTCGTTTGTAGCACATGCAACAGGATAATCAATGTTCTATATCATGACATCGAACTATTGTGACACATATACTGGCATAAATTACAGAACGAATGAGAGATCCAGTGTTCCATTTCTGGAATTTCATGCTGTAAACACACACATCCCCATTAAAGCTGGTGTCGGTACTAATGACGCAATAATTTTCAGTCGGCGACGTGTTCGCGGATGACCACTTTGATGGTGCAAAGGCGTTCGCAGGACAGATTCTACAACCAGCCAGTAAGCACGCAATGGCAGTGATATCGTCGAAAGCCATTGTCCAGAATACGTACCTCGTTCAGACAATATCAGCCTAAGACTTTAACTGCAATATAGGAGTTGGGTACCTTCAAAGTTTAAGAACAAAATGCTATAGGTTTGTTTGTGTGCTCAACAAAAGAATCAGGCAATACGATTATAGCTCATTGGAAACACATCCAACAACGACGAGTTGACAAGGGAGTTTATTGCATGCAGTCTGATCAGTAACAGAAGATGCAACGCACTTTGTCACATCCTAATTATATAGCATTAGAGATGTTAGTCAGAGATAGTAATTCACGAACATCAAGCTGCACATTTTCCAAACAGCTCAGTCTGTCATCCACAAGATTGTCAAATACAGATATGCTAGTCGCTTTCTTTAGCAATGTTGAGAGGATGTTATTTCCTGTTCATGTCTTATTTTCGAAGTCTTGAACCAACCCACCACCTTGCCATCGCCGGGTTCAAACACCTTGTGGTGTTTATGTAAAACCGTAGCAGACAGGCATGAAATTGGCCATGTATGCCCACATGTAAAAAATAAAAAGAACCATAAAACACAGTGTCAATAAATTTCTCCATAAATAGCCAAAATAGCAGTCAAAATCAATCGCACGTTCTCATAAACAAATTGAAATAATGAAAACGCATAACAATCTATCACTTAAACTGTCATAGGATCATTGCATGATTACTGCAGTGAAAAATGACTTGCACAAAGTATTTCACAATTTGCTCACTGAATGCTGAGAGAGCTTGACCTAGTAAGCAATCCCCATATGTGCACAGCACCGGCGAAAAAAGCGAGATTAGCGTTGCAACTTGGCAACCATTATCTGCCTACATACTAGAAAAAAGTCAGTTTGAAATTAAAGAAATAACAAAGTAGTTTGCGTGAAAATGATGGTACAGCAACTTGAATAAGCTTTTTTCGGCGCAGTGACGGGCTTAGGAGGTTAGTTGAAAATTAAGTTGTTTAAAGATGGGTCGCATCAGAGGGCATTATTCTTGCTCTTTCTATCCATTGTAGCATTACCTGGGCTCAGTGACCCCTTACATACTATTCACAGTTCACACATAATAAAAAGATAAGGGGCAGGCAAATGGTCGAATGTGCAGCATGCTCATATCAAGGAATTAAGCGACACACAGTGCGCAAAAGAGGACAGTGCATTTTCACTCTCTGCAGCAACTGTTAAAACTAGCTCAATCTCCAGCTTTTGCAAATGGCGTTTTTGTCTAGAAACTACCCATATGTCAATGGTAGTGGTAGAGAAAATGGTAATGGCAGAGAAAATGTAAGCAGGGTGCTGTGTTATTGGCCAGTGCGGATATCGACACCTTAGTTGGTGCCACAACATCCAAGCACCACTGTGTTTTTCTTCATTGATAAAGTATTATAATATGGAGAGCTTGCACCTCTATATCAGTTTTGAGTTTGAGTTTTGAGAGATATGTTAAGGAAGAATAGTCGACGGTTGGCCTTGACGATAAATACAGTGGTGTTTTTTCAAGTGCCATTTTGCTATGCTCCTCACGGACATGTTTTAAGAGGAAGCTTACCCTCCTTAATTGTAAACTGCCGTTGAGCTGGTTTATGCCTCAAAGTAGCACTGTTTCTCCAAGAAAAACACTTATATCGTGCACAATTCATAAGGAAGGCAAAGAGCTGACAGGATATAAGACAGCTAACAACCATCCAATTTGACTGCTTGGACAGCAATGTAAAGCGAGAGGCGAAAGGGGGAGAGCAGATAAGTAAGTTTGCATTGCATGTTCCTTGCATAAGTGCGAAAAGGACCCATGAGAATGCTACCATGACGTTTCACAGTTACAAATAAACAGTGTTGCTATCGAATAATTATCTGGAGTGGCAGCTTACTTACAGTTCCTCTATCATATATATAAGGAAAGCCTCACAGTTCTAGCCAGCCCTATGGTTCTTATACATTGCAACATTTGCACACGTTTAAAACAAAATCGTGCAAGCGAGCTCTGCACTACCAGCGGATTGCCAAGTGGTCTGGACATCAAGTTAGCATGGTCGCAAATCCATTCTTTTATGCATTGGCCTGTTTTGTTGACGTAGCATCTAGGGCATCATAGTGGTACTTGATACCCATGAACGCTTCTGCGCGCTATGTAGTTGTGCGCTATGTACTGTGCGCTATTGTTCTACATGCTTTTCTTTTCCACAGGTAGTGATGCATGCTTCTTCGTTATTTAGGTGCCTACACAACAAAGCAAGCTTCTGCCATGCCGAGAAAGGATTCTAGGAAAAGCTAACGTGAGGCTACTTTTCTCATCATTGAAGAGGCTAGGTTTCTTGGTTTGGGTTTGTGTTCGTTGGTTCGATGGGTTTTGGAACATCATAGGGGCTCTTTCCTCGCACGAAGGCAGAGAAGCTTCTGGGATGTGCTTCTGCAATTTGTACAGCACACTGAAAGTGCAGGTGTGGGCCTCGTCTTCGGAAGAAAGTAAACCGACGGCACCATCCAAGGCGCAGATGACTCATCTTGAGTCAGAAAGGGGGTTAACTGAGGGGCCCGATCTTTATTAGTGATATAATGAGAAGCCAACGAACACTGACACCAAGGACAACATAGGGGAAATTACTTGTGCTGAATAAATGAAATAAAGAAACGATAAATTGGTGGAAATTAAAGTAGATGAAAAAACAACTTGCCGCAGGTGGGAGCCGAACCCACAACCTTCGCATTTCGCGTGCGATGCTCTACCAATTGAGCTACCGCGGCGGCGTTTCCCCATCCACTTTCTTGGGTATTTATGTGTACTAGTAGAACCCTGGGAGTGTTAGCCAGCGCCACCACTCATAGACCTTGGCGGCCGACGTGGAACGTCGTTTTTGCCGCAGGCGTCACGAGAACGTGATCTTTTTGGGTGAAGGCAACTGGTCAATAAACCCACATATGCTACCTGAAGGCATCAATGTTGCCGGATTCGATTGGTAGAGCATCGCACGCGAAATGCGAAGGTTGTGGGTACTGGATGTACTGGATTAAGAAAAAGAAGCAACTGGTTATTGCTCCCTAAGAAGCCCGACAAACATACAGTGCGACGCAACTGCAGCAATAATAATATTGAACTGTCCAAGACTTTCGAATAAAAGATAACGAAAGGTTGAGTTATCGCGACGGAACATCAGAACTCGTCATCACGTCGTAGTCGTTGAAGTCCCTAGTTATACCGAGATTATTTTTGAACAGCGTTGATAGTTGCCACCCAAGAATGGTTGCTTCTGTACTGTGAAATGCTCATATGATAGGGTCAATAGCTCTCTCCATGGTGCAAAAACGCGCTCGCAGCGACAGCGAAAGATTGTACACGGACATGCATGCAGACGCGCAGTCGGTCACCGGGAACCCATGCAGTTTCTGCGTTGGGGCTTCATTCTGTTATGTTCCACATGGTTATGCAGAGCACATTATATATGAACACATTTCGCATAGTTCACTCTGAGCTATTTTCGACCTTTCACTCAAGAACTGGTTCGGGTGACTCTATCACGGTGACCGCGCGCATCGGGCGTTGACTGTACGTATTCGGTGGAGCCTGTAAACCATTGTGTGCTTTCTGCTTGCCGAAGATTATTGCTTTGACGGTAAAAGGTTTCCTTCGTTTGGAGAGTAGGTACAGAAATGTGCAGGAGGGCTCCCACGCATGGTTTTATTCAGCGCCGACAGCGAAATTTATGAGGAGCGCGCCATGTAATTCCTCATACTGTAATTCGTCAGACCGATGGCGACTCCACAAGTCATCGCTTTCACTACACGCGTCTTTTGCATATCATTCAATCGTGCTTCGCACTGCGAAGGAGGCCTGTAGGGGCGCGACTATTGCCACCAGAGCCCGTGAAGAAGATGGGCTAACGTTCATGTAGCATAAGTATAGAACACGCTAGCGCGCGACCGAGCGTCCGCGGTATTGGCCGCTTCCGAGATGACCGGCCGGTCTGCAACCGTCGGTACCCCGGCTATCTCTTCGCGGTGCCTACCACAGAGGCTTTCTTAAATGTTTTGGTGATGGTGCAATAAAAGTCATTGCGAGGACCACATGTAGAGCTGACTTAGAGCCTTGTAGACACCACCAAAACTCCGCTTTTGCTAAAATTTGATTCCAAACACGCCTCACCTTAAAAGCATTTCTGTGGTCACGGGAGGCGGCTTCGGTTGGGGCGTTCATTCACCTATGAAATTGTGACCAATCTCTGAGAGCTCATGTGCTTCGCGTAGCGCAACACAGACAGATAAGCAGACAGTGAGTCGATAAAGTTGATAAAGAGTGATGAGTGGTTATACGGGTCTCATTGCGGTAGATAATGATTCCACGGGGATGGCTAAGGTGCTGAATAGCGATAAGGCCTTATAGGGGTAAGAGCATTGCGGATAATGTTTATAACGACCGATAAGGGTTGATAAAGGTCCGGGCAAGTTCTATAATGTGGCTAAGAAACTACAAAGATTGCTAAGGGATGGGTTATGTACTATAAGGTTCATAAGAGTCGGATAAACTGCGATAAAATTGACAGCGACCGACACGGGTATAATCGAGTCCAACAAGATTGATAAACGATAAGGATTGAAGGGTCGCATCGAGTCCCATAAGAGTTATAACCACCAATAATAATTTGCAGGGGTTTTTACTGATCAAGTGTGATAAGATTAATACCCAGGCTGCATGGAGTTGAGCAAGTGACACAATACTTACGCATACTTAAACAACTCCAGTGCAGTTTCTACGTTATTTTTGTTCATTGCTGACAATAGCTCTGTCGGACAGTGTCGGCGGCGGCGGTAGGCAACATGAATAACTGAAAACGCTTTTCAAATGAGCTCATAGAACCTTACGCTCTAAAACAAGTTTTTAGAAAGCGGAGAAACCACAATAAAGGAAGAATGCCAGCGTTATTCCTTTATTATTCATATTCATTCGCTTTTATTGACGTTTGTGCAAGTGTTTATTCCCGTGAGTTCTAGTAACGTCTCCCATTTGTCTGACCGCGTTGGCAATCCATATCCTCAGTTAAACCATCCTATGTATACCTACAAACTGTGCATTATATCTGTGCAAGAAAACATATCACTCGGGTACTGCTATCGTGGTGCTGCAATAGCTTGAATCTGTAGTACACATACATCAGGGACAATATGAAAAGTTTCGTGGCTATCCTGCTAACTGATACTCAGCAAAATACACACAGTGCACTGTGGAATAAACCAGGATGACCAGTTTTCATGACAGGCATACGCACACCCGGAGTAACGTGAAAGAAGACGAGTTGTCATCGACCACGGAGCATATATAAACTGAAAATAATTAGCACCTTTCCCGAATGGCAAAACGTTGGCTTTGATTTTTATTCAACTGCTGCACTTGCTTAAGGTTGTGTTCAGAAAATTATTGGACAGTGCTTCTCACAAGACTGTAGCTATGGCCTCTGTATTAGCAATGTCCTTCCAAGTGATTCACTGACTTCAGACCCCAGCCTTCAGTATTGGTAGCAAGAGTTCGGTCATCATCTATTTGAAAAATGGTAATGAAAAGAAGCTGATATTCGAATATTGCTGCAAGCTAAAATGTTGAGGGATGTCTATTCAAGATGACTACTCGCACGCGACGCTGTAGAAACGTAAGCTTCTCTCTGGGAAAGTGCGAAAGCCGAGAAAGTGCAGGATAATTACACTTACTTTATGACAAACTAAAGGTTGATAAAGATCTTTCCTTCTGGGATGAGATAGAAAACATGCACGTCAAGGCAGTGAGCCAACTCTCCCGGAAGCCTGAGACCTGACACCACTCTAAAGAATGCGACAAGCACTTGCGCATAATCAACTTAAACGCTCGTAGCGTATTCAACGAAACGGAACCTATTGAGATTTCCCTACTAGAAGAAGACGCACATGTTGACGTCATAACCTTAGACGTGGCTATGAACTGAAATATGCTACGAGGATGTTTCCCCACACCGCCATCCAGTTTTCCGCAAGCTACAGCCTTCCAGGGGACGTGGCGTGGCCGTCCTTATTGAAAACCGCATAGGTGCTGTTCCCTTGGACGGCATTTTTGGCATCAAACGTTCGTGCATAAACTTCTCGAGCTCGGGGCATCACTTTTTAGTCTGTGCCATTTACAGACGACCCGTTGGTGATTCTGAGTGTCTAGTCAAACTGTAAAAGCACATGTCTCAATTCCCCCCCCCCCAAAAAAAAACTTCTACAAATAGCGGATGCTAACTTTCGAGGTCCTAATTGGGAGCGCTTTGAATCACTTCCCATAACAGCAATCATTAAGACAGTACACTTACCATAATATTATTTTATGACCTAATAAATATCACTCAGGAACGAACACGCGTGCAAGGAACTTCGAAATCTGCACTGGATTTGGTGTTTTTAGCTAGGCTATTGCTTAGATATACAATTGAAGTTGTGTAAGTCACTTATAATCGCTTGCTTTTCAGTTTTTGCTTATTCGTTGCTACATTTATCAAATGAAAAATCCTGTGAAGTAGTCTACCAAAGCCTACTCACGTCGGAACCATCCATCTAATATAGCACATTTGGAAACTTGCCTTATTGATTTTACCGAAAATGATATGACCACACTTTGACGTCGTTTCGAAGGTATATGCCACTGCTGTATAAATAAGTTTGTGCCGAGGAAACGTAAACTAATTCGTAGACGGACGCCGTGGATTACGGGTGAAATAATCCACCTGAAGCGAAGGATAAAAAGGTTAAAGAAATAGTGCATGCGTATCGGTCATATAAAGGAACTAAAATAAAACCGTTCACATACAGTACACTCTTAGGAAAAACACTGCTTTAATATAGTGCGGCCGAATTTCATTTTAGACGAGCCAAAAAATTTCCAGAATATGTAAGCGAAAAAAAAGGAAACGGCTGTCACAAATTTCTAATAATGGTTCTATAGTTACCGATAATGGTGACATTGCGTGTCATTTCAATGAATATTTTAACAGCATGCTCTGTAACTCTGGTATTCGTTCATCCAGTGATACGGTGCTCAATCCTTCCGATGTCAATTTTATTTCATACAATGGCGCATTTTCTGTGGTACTAAATTTTAGAACTGAATCATCATGTGATCCTGACAACTATCCTAACGTGTTTAAAATCGACATGCTGAGTCCATTGCAAAGTTTCCTGTTATTATTTATTGTATTTCATTAGTTCGTCGAAATTTACCTGATGAATGGAATACAGCCTGAGTTGTGTCTGTACACAAGTAGGGTGATAAGGCCCTATCACGAAAGTACCGTGCACAGAGTTTCATCATCACGCTGTAAACTAAGCGGCCGTATTACTGCCAATCAGATAAATGAATTTTTAGACGAACACTCAGTCCACCCTAATTACCAACACGAGTTTATAAAAGGCTGCAGAACAATTACAGAATTAGTTACTGCTATACATTTGCACACTTTATGCCTTAATAAGAAGGGTCCGATTAATGCAATATTTCGAAGCTTTTGATACAGTTCCTCATGACAAACTCACGCATTGAACTTCCAGAAATATTGAACACATCGATAAGGAACTATTTGCTAAATCGCTACGAAATTAGCAGAAGTTAATGAGCGCCAACCAGGCTGTCTTCCGGTCGGCTCTGGGCTCCTCAACGGAGAGTGTGAAGACCAATATTGTTTTTACTGTATATTAATGATTTATTCACTGTAATTGATCCTAACGTGCAAATCAGGTTGTTTGCCGATGACCGCGTGTTTTTTTTAAGAATAACTTCAATTAACGATCCGAGCCATCTTAACTCCGCTCTTGCTAAAACGTTTGAATGGTGTGAAACGTTGAATATGCAGCTTCATACTGATAAGGCCACCTTTCTTCGCTTGTCTAGCCAAAAAGCTCCCCTCACGTTTACGTACAGGCTAGGGTCTGCAGGAAAAGAATCATTATAAGCACTTAGGTGCTACTAGTACCTTATCCTGGAATATACATATAGAGAAGATTTGCGCATCTGCATTCTGTAAGCTATATATTTAAGAAATAAGCTTAAACATCTCCCTGCCCAAGTGGAAAATTACTTGCGTACAATACAACAATTAGACCGAGACTTGAATGCGCATGCGTTGTTTGGAATCCGTTTACAAAACACATTAGTGTTCGTCGAAAAGGCACAGAGGAAAGCTGTAAGGTACACTTATTCAAAATTTTCACCGTGTGACTCACCCTCTGAAATAATGCAGGCAAATTGCATTCAATGTATCGAAGAAAGAAAAAGAAACTTCACGTTCGCAATTTCTTTTTGGCTTTGGAGTCGGGACCTAGGAATTAATCCATCACCCTATGTATCGTCTTTAAATATCAAGGCATACTCGCCACCATCATCTGAATTCGTTGACACCGTACTTTGCACGAACAGATCTACTCAATCTTTCATTTTTTCCTCGTACGGTAAGTGATTGGGAGGATACTTTATTGCCTTTCGTAACACATAGATGATTGCTTTGCTTATCTTTTTTACCTACTGTGCTTGAAACTGTACATGGTTTGGAGTATTGAACAAATAATAAATAAAGAAAACTGCAGTTATCTACCTACATTTTTTTTAATGAAGCACACAATATAAATATGGCTGCGTTTGTGATGCTGTTCAAAACTGAGTTCGGATACGAATGTGGCATTTACTGCCCTTTTTGAGACAATACTTTTTGGAGATTTGCACACACAATTTCGGGTGCGACTTTTCGACTTTCATGGCAAGGGAGGGGACTGCAACTGTTCCAAAATACATTTAGTTGTGATGCGATGCACTGCCCGGTTCCTTTCAATCAGAATTAATTGAACTGCAGTCACATGCCATTTGTATGTAAACGATGTGGTTTGACTGGAGATAACACATGCTTCCCCATTTGTTCATATGGCAATATTGAACAAGCAGAATAGGATAATTTACATATGTGAGCATTCCACCCCCCTCCGCATAACTTTGTTTTTGGCTAGAGTTCTGCTCCACGTTGCTTTACTCGCGTCGTTATCACCTTCAATATATTATTTGGATCGCGTGCTTTTGCTTTTATATATTGTACTTTGTATCCACGGCCATAGGTGCTATCTTAGGGCGGAAGTCACTAACGTGCGCTATTCGTACGCATTTTCTTAGCCAAAAATTTCTTACGCTAAGAAGAGGGTGCATGCCAAGTGACAGCGCACTTAACTGACGGCGTTGCACAAGAGCGAGAATGAAACAAAACTCGCATTTAACGACAAGAAATGAAAAAAAGCGCATTGAAATAGCATTATCACACATCATGCATCTGCTGTTGAGACTATATTCTCACGGCCAATCACTACACACCCCTCTACGACAGCTTCCTTTTCCGGGCGTGTACGTGCTACAGCGCTGACCAGCGTAACCACGCTCGGCCGTTCACCACACCGCCGTCTAAAGAATGACAGTGGAAGTGTCACGCGTTCCTCTCAAATTTCTGCGTGACACCGAACTAATAGGCACATGGTGGCATATTTGGCGCGGGAAACCACGTCCAGTGGAGCTATTGCCGGTCAAGTATGCAAGCCTAAGCCCGCCTTTAGCAACATCACCACCACCGCCATACTGCAAAGCGACTAAATATGTTTATTTCAATAATATTTGCGGGAAAAAAAAGAGCTTCATGTTATACAGTGTTTATAGCCTCGAGGCAAGACGACAAGCTCCCGTATTTTCATCGGTATGTTACGATCGCGCTGCACACGGTTGCAGGCGCTGTTCGTATGGCCTGCATAGCCTTCATATCGTCTCCCTCGGCTGCATCTACCGTCTGAGGGGTTGGTGGACGAGGCCGTCAAGCGCCAACCGACGAGGAAACGCGCCCTCCCGTCGCATAAGATCCCTGTCGAGGGCACTGAGAGCTATGAAAGCAATCCTAAAAGAGAAATGCGGCAAGAAGCCTTGGCTATGGACACTCCAAATTATGACAAAAAACTGCACATTGTAACATCCGCCCGGGAAAGTTTTGCTGCTTATCATACTTTGACATCGTATCAGCGTTCATCACTTCTTGGCTTCTCCTGTTCATGCGTAAGAACTTCATGTTCTCTGTGTATTGTGTGGCTATGTCTCCACAGGAGTGACGACTCCAGTGCTTCGGCATTGAAGGCGAACAGTCACATTTGTAGTCGTTATTTTGCCATCCTATCAGTGACTCAGTATTTTAGTTTGTTGTTATACATTTTTTGCTCGCGATACTCATCTCTGCTTGCGCCTGTACATGATCGACTTCGCAATGTTTCAATGTCTAATGTAAGCGCCGCGGCGTTTTCATACTCGCCGTCAACGCCGGCTCAACAACGGCCACGTGCAGCTCTCATCACGCTAAGGTGTTTGAAATAGATCACTACTTAAGATTAGGCTAATTTCCAAGACGTGAAAATTTACAAAACAACACAAGCGCTAAGGAGCTACACTCGACAGAGAATGGACATTCGATGATACTTGCACAATTGGCGAAACGTGACGAGAAAAAGAAAAGGGTGATGTGCGCCTTACATTTTTGTTCGATATGTTTAGCGTGCTCCGCCCCTTTAAATAAATATATACACGACGATGTTAACAGCTCCAGGAAACTAATATCCATAACAGCTAGAAATCTGCGCCCTAACTTGCCCCGGTAGGCTCTATTTGAGGAGTGCATTTGCATCGTTGTTGAAGTCGATTTCTATTATACTGTCACGAACAGTGGCTGGGTCAGAGTCTCCTCTGTCGGACTGAAAGACCTGCTAAGACCTCTGTGCCCTGTGAAGTCTTGCCTAGCGAAGTGCTAGCCGTCTACTGTTGAATAAATACTCCCTGTAACATCTTTTTGGTGTAGGTTTGGCGCTCTATTCCTCCCGGCGCTGGAGCTTCGAAGCGGACGCCAAGTTTCTCCCACCTCCATGGCCGAAGACTGTACGCCGTCGTCGCAGCCCGCGGCTCCGGCGACCGTCGTCCTTTCGCATCCCCTCGATGCTGGCCCATTTTGTGGTACGGACAACAACGACGTCGATGATTGGCTCCTACTCTACGAGCGCTTCAGGAATCACCGTAGGTGGGATGAGACGCTAACGCACGCGAACATCATTTTCTACCTACGGGGCACAGCTCGCGTGTGGTTTAATACGCACAAAGAACTGACGAGTTGGGACGTATGCAAGCAGATGCACGAATTGTTTGTTCGATCGGTGGTACGAAAAATGACAGCTCGGCACGAACTCGCCGCCAGAGCTCAGAAGTCGACGGCATCGCACGTCACATATATCCGAGACGTGCTAGCCTTGTGTGCACCCTTGACAAAGACATGCCGCAGGCGGACAAGGTTGGCCATGTGTTGAAAAGCATAGCTGATGATGCCTTCAACATACTCATGTGTAAGAACTGCCGAACGATTGGCTCCATCATAGGAGAATAGCGTTGGTTTGGACAAGGAAAAAGCAGGCTCATTATTCTCCGCTTTACCAGACTCCCGAACACGGGTGCGACAGCCTCATGCGAAGATCCCGTGACGCTCCCTCCGTTCTCGACGCCTACCAACCTAACCAGTTTTGTTCGCCAGCAGCTCAAAACCATGGCTCCAAGCCGCTTATCAGGCACCTGCACACGACCATTTGGCGACAATATCCCTGGCTCAAGTCATCGTTCGTCAAGAAGTTGCGCCTATGGGCATTGAACAAGCTACCTGCCACGACCCTCAGCCCATGTGCGCTTCCGGTTCTTTCACTGTCACTGAACACTTGTCTGCCCCAGTTGTTGTTGCTGCCACTTCCGCACCCCGGTTCACACCCCGCTACAGGCACCCATCTGAGTGGAGAACACCAGACAATCGACCAACCTTCTTTTCATGTCCTCGCGTCGCTTACATTTCATGACACTGCCGCAATAGTCGGTATTGCCGATCAAGCTTCCCTGGTCACCGCCGTCAAGATCGTGGCCCGCCTTCTAGCACATCTCTTCTCGACGACCACCTTCCGGCGTATGAACCTCACCTTCTATCTTCGCGCTCTGCACCGACGTACGCCGATATTGGCGCTCCAGGACATTGGTCTAGCCGATTGCAGTCACCTCAGAGTCGCCAGTCGCGCTCCCCTCAACGCCGTCGCTCTCCATCTCCCGCTTACTCTGGACTCCACCTAGGAAGCTAGCCAGTGCAGCTCCCGCAGGTAAGGCTGCATAGCCAACCAGTATAAAAAAAAACATCTATGGACCTCTTCTTCAAGACTCAATTTGCTCGGTGTTCTCGTCGACGGCGTGACCGTTACTGCTCCCATTGATACTGGCGCCCATATACCTGTTAGGAGTTCTACGCTCCGACGCCGCCTACGAAAAGTGTTGAAACCTGCCGTCTCTGCTACTGTGCGAGTAGCTGACGGCACCTGAACACTGGTTCTTGGTAAGTGAACTGCCCGCGTTACTGTTACACTTCAGTTTTCTTCGCTGTTCTCGACGCATGCCCACATGATGTCATTCTTGGTATTGACCTCTTAGACGCCCACTATCCCGTCATCGATTGTTCTACTGGCCCTTTCGGCTCGAACAATCATTGTGTCCTGATGGCGCCGCATCACGCAACACTGGTCTATGTTCTGTGAAGTTTCTACGACTACCTGCTCAGCCTGCTACCTACGTCCTTCTGTCACCGTTTCCCGCAGTCCCTGATGGTGACTATGTGGTCGCTCCCCTGGCATAACTGACCCTCTCGCGCAACATCGCACTTCATCACACCATACTGGTTGTTGCCATAACTGAGCTGGAGGCCAGCTCGGCAAAATATGTTGAGAATGGCCAGCAGAGGAGGGAGGAAGGGCTAGAGAAAGGCTCTATCGCGTCTTTGTCAAGCATTTTCTCTACCTCCTTTTGGATGACTCGGCGCTCAGAATGAGACGCTCGGTAAGGGCGCTTGTGGGGGGGGCTAGCATCTCCAGTGTCGATTCGGTGGGCAACGACATGTGTAAGGCCTATTGGACTGTTCTAAACACAAAAACGTCCAGGTAAGAAAATAGGATGGCACGGAGTGCTTGAGTTTGCAAAGGTAGCAGGCCGGGGAAACTCCATATGAGAACTCCAGCAACGTTACAACAGAAGGATGCTTCCAGCCCTCAACTTTTCTTCTTCGACTCATATTCTTTCTCAAGGAATTTCACTACCTGAACTGTCATCGCTGGAAGAATGTACAGTTTGTGCATTCGCTGCTGACACTGACACCATGCCCCAAACTATCATACCAGCAGCAAACAAGGCACTTCTGAACAAAATATCCCCCGACATCCTACCTTTCCACACTCAAGCACTCCATGCCGTCCTATTTTCTTACCTGAAGATTTTTGATGTTGAGAACAGTCCAATAAGCCCTACGCATGTCGTTGCCCACCCCATCGACACTGGAGATGCTAGCCCCCTACACAAGCGCCCTTACCGAGTGTCTCACTCTGAGCGCGAAGTCATCCAAAAGGAGGTAGAGAAAATGCTTCAGAAAGACGTGATATAGCCTTTCTCTGGCCCTCCTCTCTCGTCTGCCGGCCATTCTCAACATATTTTGCCGGGCTGGCCTCCAGCTCAGTTCCTCTAAGTGCATCTTTAGGCGCCGCCAAATCAAATTACTTGGACACCTGTTGATGCTTCTGGTGTCCAACCAGACCCTGACAAATCAGCGCCATCCACGAGTTTCCGGTACCGCGGTCCACGCATGAAGTACGAAGCATTCTTGGGCTCAGCTCCTACTTTCGCTGTTTTCTTCTCAACTTCACGGACATTGCTCGGCACCCCCTTAGACATATTAAAAAATTATGCGACCATTTATGGGGCAGGGACCAAGCGAATTCCTTTCTATCGCTGATTTCCGCCCTCGTATCACCACCTATGATGGCTCATTTTGACCCAACTGCTGGAACAGAGCTTCGTACCGACGCAAGCGGCCATGGCATAGGTGCTATTCTCGCCCAAACACAGAATGGAGTTAACCTTGTGATAGCGATGCTAGTCGCCTCCTGTCACAGTCGGAAAAGGATTACACCATTGCTGAGCGAGATTGCTCAGTAATGGTGTTATTGCTCGTCCGTACCTATATGGATGGCCGTTCGTGGTCATAACAAGCTATCATGCGCTTTGCTGGCCCTCTACTCTTAAAGAACCCACTGATAGGCTCGCCCGTTGGACGTTACCATTAGAGGAGTACATGCTCTCGGTTATGTACAAATCTGGCAAGTTACACACTGACGCGAACTGCCTATCTCGTCACTCCATTGAATCATGCGACTCCACTGAAACGGACCCCGACACCAAGGTGTTATGACAGACTTCATCCATATGGCTGACGAACAAGGCAGAGATCTATCCCTGCTCTCTCTTATTTACCTTCTGCAATCCGGCCCCCTCGACTCCTCACTCACCTTCTTGGTTCAGGATAACGTTCTTTACCGCCGCAACATGCACTCCGACGGTGCAGAACTGTTGTTACTTGTCCCGTATCGTCTACGCAGAGATGTCCTCCTCCAGTTTCATGAAGCCCCAACTTCCGGGCACTTAGGTGTCTCCAGAACTTATGATCGCATACCACGACGTTTCTTCTGGAGGGGCCTTTATCTTTCAGTTCGCCGCTACGTAACACCTTGTGACCTGCCACTTAACTTGCTGGTCTCGTTAAGCCAATTGGCGTTCAAACCGAGCCGTTTTATCGAGTTTGCCTGGACTTGCTCGGCCCCTTTGCCATTTCCACGAAAGGCAATAAATGGCTTGCAGTCGCTACAGGTTATACCACGCAATATGCACTTACTCAAGCGTTGCCAACCAGTTGCGCAACAGACGTAGCCGACTTCCTACTGTAGGACGTCATCCTCCAACATGGTTCTCCACGTCACCTACTTACAGATCGCGGTCGCTACTTCCTGTCACTTGTGGTTGACGATCTACTTCGATCATGTGCTGCTCATCACAACTTCCCCACCTCATATCACCCTCAAACCAAAGGTCTCATCGAACGTCTCAACCGTACACAGACCAACATGCTTTCCATGTACACTTTCTGATGATCACCGCGATTGGGACGTTGCCTTTCCGTTCGTCACATTTGCATATAACTCATCGCCTCATGACAACGCCGGCTACTCACCATTCTATCTTGTATTTGGCCACCATTCCTTATTACGCTTTGATATTTCGTTTCCTTTTGATCTGGAAACCTCCAATGCCCAAAAGGCCATCACGCGTGCGCTCGTCACGCGCACAGTAACCCGCGCTCGGCTCTCGTCATCGTAGACCACGCAAAATCCATTTGCGATCGTCGACACAGGGATGCTGTTTTCCACCGGGCTCTATCGTCCTTCTCTGGCTCCCATCTCGTCGTCTCGGCCTCTAAGAAAAGACACAGAGTCGCGGTATGTCGGGTCCTACCGCGCGCTACTCCAGGTGAGTCCTGTCACCTATGAGAACTCCCATGGCATCCACTTGATCGACGGCCACACTACGAAGTGACATATCGTAAATGTTTCCCGCCTCGAGCGTTACAAGTGTGATGGCCCATTTTGACCACAGCCAGTACCGGGACGGTGCTTCACCGGCCGGGGATAAAGTCACGAACAGTGGCAAAGGCAAAGACGTTGTAGTCTGGCTGGGTCACAGTCTCTTCTGTCAGATTGAAAGACCTGCTGAAACCTGTGCCCTCTGCAGTCTTGAATAGCCAAGTGCTAGCCGTTTACTGTCGATTAAATATTTTCCGTAACAATATATATTACCTGGAACTACCAGACCTGACTCGCACACGTCACGACGTTTCTTAAGAGCAGCCACACGAAAATACGTGTACCGGTACCTGAGGCATTAAGCCGCAGAGTGAAATTACTGGAAGCACCGTGTACACAATCGCCCCGTCATCTATTTCCCATACCAGTTCTCTTAGTGCTGCCGTTCGCGGCGCTGTTCACAATCGCGCCGCTGGCACCTTGCGCCGGCCGGCGGCTACCTATAGTTATAGAATATGCGGCCAGCTTTTACTAACTTCTGGGCCACTGCCGTTCGCTTTCGAGTTGTCGTTTAATTTCTTCCATCTTTTGCTGGCCATAGTCATAACGAGAAGAAACGCGTACAGTGAACACCGTTAAGGAACAAATTCGCCATTATTCTTGCTCCTAAGTCTTGTAGGTTTACGAACAATATTATTGATGCGTGTACAACGTCGCTTAAGTGGGGACCGAACAGTATGGAAGCAACATTTAGGCAGGGTTTAATACATAGTAGCTGGCTGCTTTTGTGACTGTGCGCATCTTATTTTATTCTTACAGTCTTTTCTTCGTTTGACTTTATGTAGTCTGCAATGCTACGCTTCCCACTGAGCGAAAACAATATAACTGGAATAGCATTAGATATCGCTATGAAGCTTCTGTCGACAATTTTTTTAAATATTGCGATGCACAGCACTTTGTGGTAATGTTTCCAATATCGGTATAGTTCAAATATGGAATTACGAACTGCTCCTCACTCATTACTGAGAAGGTAATTTGTGAAGTTCTCTTGAATCTAAAGACGACTGCTCGCTGCTGTCGACACTGCTATAGATCAGAACCATTGGAGACAAGTGCGATATATTTTGAACGAAACGGTGTAGTTAGCGCTCATTTGATGTCTTACACGATGATAAAACTGACGGGAGAAAGGTGCAGGTGTCTCAAGTCTGCTATACACAAAGAACATGCGCGAGAAATCGCAGTGCAGCAATGTGTACTCTCGTCCCAATGTTGGAAGTTTTCCTACTTCTACAACAATGCGGTGATCGCGACGAATATGAAAGCAAGCTTTTGGGCCCTCGTTTTTTCGCATAAAGAAAGAGCATCGAATCTGACAATCCGGTTGTTTTAAGAGACCATAACAAGACAAGGCGGCGACCGGATGTAATTAGCAAATTCCTTACAAGAGGTCTATATTTTTGTTTTGCGGTACTAAATATCACAGTCTTATTTTTCTATTTTCAATCCTGCTTCTGTCTGCCTTGGTGCGTTGGTTATGTTAGGCTCGGAAATACCAGGAGGTGGTGAAACAATCTGGGTATATCGTATGCTAAGGAATGTCAACAGCAACATAACTTCGGAATTGAACCTGAGGTAATTGTGATGTTGACATAGGTTTAGTGTGCGATTGTTGTACGTAATTTTACTTCTCAGCTTTCTCCGCCCGTTTGAATGTCCAAATAACATCAAGACCATTTGTTATTGCTGCCAAAGAGATAATCGCAAGGAATTCTAGCCAACTGCCTTACAAACTTCGACACTGCAAACAAAGATATCATAGTTCGAATGCGCATTTCTCTGCTGTTTTGTTCGACCGATGATCACCATAATTATCATCATCATCAGACTATTTTGATGTTCACCGCAGGACAAAGGCCTGTGTCTTGCTATAGCTATAGCGTCTTGCTATAGCTGATTCCAACTTGCGCCTCCAAATTTCCTAATTTTATCACCCCACCTCATTTTCCGCTCTCCTCGACTGCACTTGCCTTCCTTTGTCACCCATTCTGTTACTCTAATGCTCCACCGGTTATCTACCATACCCATTACATGGCCTCCCCAGCTCCATTTTTCCCTCTTAATGTCACTTAGCATATCGGTTATCCCTGTTTGCTCTCTTATCCACAGTTGCTCTTCGCCCAGTCTTTAACTTGTTCTCGAGCTTCTTTCTTGAGGTACAAGTTTCGGCCCTTATATTAGCACCGGTAGAATGCAATGATTGCACTCTTTGTATTTACCGACAGTGGTGAGCTCCAAGTCAGGATTTGGTAATGCCTGCCGTGTGCATTCCAACGCATTTTTGTTCTATAAATTTCCTTCTCAGGATCAGGCTCTCCTGTGAGTAATTACCCTAGGTAAACGTACTCCTACACATACTGTTGAAGTTCGCAGGCAATTATGAATTCTTGTTTCCTTGACAGGCTATTGAGCATCACCTGCATGTACCGCACCAAGTGCTATGCGTCACGTTACACTGACGTGCAGTGTAACAGCTTAACAACGGGGGCACCGACACCATCCGGTTCTGCTATTTGAGACATTTCTCTTAGATGCGTCAGCATGAGCAGCCGCCGCGGTTTTGTTGGGACCGCCAGCAGTTGCAATATCTCTTCCCGCCTCCGATGTATTGTAATGTAACAGAGATTTACACAATGTTGTTCAGGAAAATCTAAGTGTATTCAAATATGTGGATTTAAGGGTCGAAGCAGTTTTTATTCTCTGAATGATTGCCTACCACAACGATTTCAAACTTTCTAGCGTATGACTAGTTTCAATACGGGCGTTCTCTGGACTGCAAATGCTCGTATTCAAGCGTGATTAGCATATCTGTAACTGTATTGGTCCACCGGTATTTGGAGTAGATAATATATGTCGTCAGCTTTTGATTTTTCTTTATTTGAGCTTTCTCAGTTTTGCGGGGTGGGTACTATACCACGCAAGGGTACTTCATTTTATTTTATTTATTTATTTCTGAATACTGTTGACCTCAGGGTCGTTACGGGGCGGCTAAGGGTCGTTACGGGGCGGAAGTACATAATACAATATAGGAATAAGAAGCAGTGTTTTAGCCGAACATAAGATAACAGCAATCATAAGCAGATCTCAATGTGCAAGTGGGAATACAGTCCATAATATGCTACAGAGCAAATCACACGCGACACCAATGAGGAGGCAAAAAAAAGAAAATCTTAAAAGATTGCCAAGCAATCCGATGTATAGTGCTCCGAAAAATATTCGAAAATAAGAACAACACTGCCGAAATTTGTTGAAAATCAGCAGAACAAGGCATCTCTACAACATTAATGGCCGCAACGGAAATGAGATGAAAGCGGCTGTTCAAATTGTTTTAATGAGGCTGATTGAAGGACTGTCAGTATAGGGAATTCAATTCTTCTACTCCTTTAGGGAATAGCGAATATATAAAGGACTTTTGCGCGCAGTGAAAAGCCTGACACATTTAACACGCTGTATTTTAAGGCAAAAGCTTTAAGTGGCTTAATGCAATGGCCCCTACCCAAAAAACATGTCGTTCGGTCCAGTGGTAAAAAAATTACGGCCCATACCCAAAAACACGTCATCCCCACCAATGGTACAAAAACTATAATCCTCAGCTGTGGGTCATAACGCCCCCTCCCCCCCCCCCCACCCCCACCCTTAGCAAGCTGAATATGCGGGGCTCATTCCTGTGGTAATGCAGAGGCTTGGAGTACTCAGAAAAGTGCAACGTAGAGTCCATACATTCATTAGAATCATGCATACTGTTTGGGATCGGACTGCTGGTACGATCTGTTGGGAACTCGGCGCTGACGCCCGTGGTTGTACCTGGGTCGCAAGCCCCAAGGGTAGCGTTGGCCTGGCGGCCTGGGGTACAACTGGAAGCATCCGAAGGTCCCGGCAAAGCATGAGTCGACTGGTAACAACGAAACAACTTGTTTATTTTAACATCGCAAAGAGTTGGCGGTCAGGTTTGACCGAAGTAGAGAGACGGGAGAGCACTTCACTCAACAGAAGAAATCGGAGCCCTTCCTTTGGCGTCCGGGGGCAGCTGTTTTTATACTCTCGCAGTTGAGGGCAAGAAGGAACCCCTCAAAAGACGAGCACGTGAATGTACAATGGGCTAATGGTGACGCACACTGTCGTAGCGATGCCGTAGCACCATGTCGAGCACGATCTCGTAGCACCCTGTCGTGGCGCTGCCGGTCGGACACAATGACTGTAATGAGAGGATGGTCCCTGCTTTGGCATCGCCTGTTTCGGGCACAATGACTGGAACGAGATCCCTGCTTTGGCATCGCCTGTTTCGGGCCCAATAACTGGAATGAGATCCCTGCTTTGGCATCGCCTGTTTCGGGCACAATGACTGGAACGAGATCCCTGCTTTGGCATCGCCTGTTTCGGGCCCAATAACTGGAATGAGATCCCTGCTTTGGCATCGCCTGTTTCGGGCACAATGACTGGAACGAGATCCCTGCTTTGGCATCGCCTGTTTCGGGCCCAATAACTGGAATGAGATCCCTGCTTTGGCATCGCCTGTTTCGGGCACAATGACTGGAATGCGAGGATGATCCCTAGGCGGTCGCATCGCCGCAGTCGCGCCTGGAAACACCTGGCGATGAGTGTTGCGGCGACGACGATCGGGCCAAAATGTCTGCCGCCCCGCCGCAGTCGCGCCGGCAAAACCACGTGTCGCAGGCGAAACGCAACAGACCGCCCCGCCGGGGGAAGGAGATCCCGATGGACAGGGGACTGCATCCGCTGTCCGGAGGGATGTCGCTCGATGATGCTCATAACCGAAGTCGGGCGTCCCTCGACGTTTCTTGAGCGCAGCGCACAGAGAAGGCCTCGTTCTCTCGTTCAGGTTCGCACGGGACACTGCAAAGTGACTTCGGGAGAGTTCACATTTTTGTTCTCGTTCCCGGCAAGCGTTAGAACTACGCTGAAACTCAACCGCTCAGTCAGCAAGCACGGCACAACCCTCACTAAGCCCTGCCAGGCTCTTTCCCCTTTTTATACCACTGCCTAGTTCCTTACAGTAGTCTAGCATCACTCAGAACGCGTCGACAAATTGAAAAATTGCACTAGAAAGCATATCATCACTTTGAAACACTAAACAAAAGCAATATGTTAAAAAAAAAATCCTGCCTCAGGAAGAAAAACATCAGTAACAAACAATTTTGAGGCTGATTCCTACGTTAGGGGCTTCGACTTAAGCCATCGGCGTTACCGTTGAGACTCCCGTTTTTGTAACGCACCTCAAAGGAATATTGTTGTAAAGCGAGGCTCCAGCGCAGGAGGCGGCCATTTTTGGGAGAGATGGTCTGCAGCCATTGGAGAGGGCAGTGATCCGTCTCAATGATAAACCTCGAGCCGGCTAGATAGCATGACAATTTCTGAACGGCCCACACGAGACATGCACACTCTTTCTCGGTGGCGCTATACGCCTGCTCACGACTGGTCAGCTTACGACTAGCATACAGGACGGGGTGTTCTACTTCTCCATTTTCCCGTTGGCACAGTACAACGCCCATGCCTCGCTCACTAGCATCGCACTGAACAATGAACCCTTTTGTATAGTCTGGCGATCGTAGCACAGGCTGGCTTGTTAGGGCACTCTTTAGGGCGCTAAAAGCTCTTTCCTTTGTCTCGTCCCAGACGACTGTTTGAGGCTCTGTTTTTCTTAGAGCATCCGTCAGGGGAGCCGCGATATCAGAGTACCTAGGGATGTACCTCTGATAGTAGCCGGCGACACCCAAGAACGACCGAATATCGGTCTTGGTGCGCGGTTGCGGAAAGTCTCGCACAGCGGCCACTTTTATTTCAGAGGGGCGGCGACGACCCTGACCAATCACGTGACCGAGGTAGACAACCTCGGCCTGTGCTAACTGGCACTTAGGAGCCTTGACTGTCAAGCCCGCTTCGCGCAGGCGGGTTAGCACTGCCCGCAAGTGTGCCATATGCTCAGACCAGGATGCGGAGAATATCGCTACGTCGTCTAGATACGGTAAAGCGAATTCTTGCTGTCCCCGCAACACTTTATCCATGAGGCTTGAAAAACAGTATGGCGCGTTCTTCAAACCAAAACTCAACACTTTAGGACGGAATGTTCCCATTGGTGAAATGAACGCCGCATACCTACTAGCCTCTTCTGTAAGTGGAACCTGCCAATAACCCCTGACAAGATCTAGGGTGGAAATAAACTGAGCGCTACTAACTTTCTCAAGGCGCTCCTCGATGTTAGGGACCGGATAAATTTGATCCTTAGTGATGGAATTAAGCCTGCGGTAGTCGACGCAAGGACGAGGTTCCTTGCCCGGTACCTCAACTAAAATCAAAGGGGAGGTATAATCACTCTCACCTGCCTCAATAACACCGAGCTGTAGCATTTTCTTTACCTCAGCCTCCATAATATCGCTCTGGCGGGGTGACACCCGATACGCCTTGGATCGTACTGGCTCTGTGGAGGTAAGTTCTATATCATGAGTAAGTACAGAAGTCCTACCAGGCCTCTCAGAGAACAGACCTTGAAACTCTTGTAATAGCTGGTGTAGTTCGGTTTTCTGCTCGGGCGACAGCGGTGCTTTACTGATAAGGTCACTAATGACTTGACCGGTGTCTTGCCTGTTCGTCACTGAGCCTAGTCCTGGAAGCTCGACCGGAAGCTCTTCAGGAACGTTTACCATCATGCACACCACTGCTTCCCTTTGTCTATAAGGTTTGAGCAGATTACAGTGGTAAACTTGCTGTGCTTTCCGCTTTCCTGGCAGACTTACCACGTAGTTAACGTCCGACAGTTTCTGAACAATTCGTGCTGGGCCCTCCCACTGCACGTCTAGTTTGTTGTTTAGCGATGTGCGCAATATCATGACCTCATCGCCAACCTCAAAACGACGGGCCCTGGCTGTCCGATCATAATAAACCTTGGCCCTCTGCTGGGCCTTTGTCATTGCTTCACCTGACAACTCCTGTGCCCTTCTTAAGCGTTCGAGGAGCTTAAGTACGTACTCCACCACGACTGGGTCGTCGCCCCTACCTTCCCACGATTCTCGAAGCATGCGAAGCGGAGATCGAAGCGAGCGACCGTACACCAGTTCAGCTGGCGAAAACCCCGTAGCCGCATGCGGCGCGGTCCTTAAAGCAAACATCACCCCAGGCAGACACAGCTCCCAGTCAGTTCGATGTTCAAAACACAACGCTCTCAACACGCGCTTCATGACGGAGTGGAGCTTCTCAACGGAATTCGACTGTGGGTGGTACACTGAGCTGTGTAACAGCTTTACCCCACACCTTTCGAGAAAAGTTGTCGTCAAAGCGCTAGTAAACACTGTGCCCTGATCTGATTGGATTTCCGCAGGAAAACCAACTCGCGCAAATATGGACAGTAGTGCATTAACTATCTCAACTGAGCTGAGTTCTTTAAGCGGCACTGCTTCAGGGAACTTTGTCGCTGGGCAGATCACAGTCAAAATGTGTCTGTACCCCGTGGCTGTTACCGGCAGAGGTCCCACTGTATCAATAACGAGCCGTCTAAAAGGCTCCGTTATGATAGGTACCAATTTCAACGGCGCCCTTGATTTGTCCCCTGGTTTGCCCACCCGCTGACAAGTGTCACATGTCCTCACGAAATGGTCTGCGTCCCGAAAACACCCTGGCCAATAGTACTCTTGCAAGAGACGGTCCTTAGTTTTCTTAACTCCTAGGTGTCCGGACCACGAACCCCCGTGTGACAAGCGCAGCAGATCCTGACGATAGCATTGAGGCACGACCAGCTGATCGAACTCCCCTCCTCTTCGGTCTAGATACTTCCGGTACAGGACTCCACCTCTTTCCACAAAACGCGCATTTTTCCTGGCGATACCTTCCTTGACATTGCAGCGTATGTTTTCTAGGCTACCATCCTTCTTTTGCTCGGCTATCAAAGCCGACCGGCTGACTTTTAGCAACCTATCAAGTCCGTCTGACGTAGGCGCGATGAGCAAATCAGTAGATAGCTCTTCTAACTTTCCCGCGTCGGGCGTTTCCTCTCCAGTATCTGGCGCCTTTAACGTTACAGACTCAAGTTTATTCAGTTCGGGCGTGCTTGGAATATCAGCTTGCTGCGCCTCTGACCCTTTTTCGTTGTTTGATAACGTCGGCCCCGCAACTACCGCCTTTGCAGCGAGCTCCCGAACCTTCGATCTGGTTAAGGCCTGAACACTAGCTTCACCAAACAAAAGCCCCTTCTCGCGCAGGAGGTGATCGGACCTGTTTGAAAATAGGTACGGGTACTGGGGTGGCAGCATAGATGACACTGCCGCCTCTGTCTCAAGCGCTCCGAAAGGTCCTTCAATAAGCACTTTTGCTACCGGCAGACACACGCTATGAGCTTCCACGGCTTGCTTGATCCATGCGCACTCGCCCGTGAACATATGGGGTTCTACGTAAGACGGGTGAACTACATCCATCGTAGCTGCGGAATCGCGAAGCACTCGGCACTCTTTCCCGTTCACGAGGAGGTCTCGCATGTAAGGCTCGAGAAGCTTCATGTTCTCGTCAGTGCTGCCTATTGAAAAAAACACAACTTTTGGTGTTGTTTCCGGACACTGCGCCGAAAAGTGACCCGGCTTCTGGCACGTATAACACAAGCGCGCTCGCCTCATCTCGAACCGCTTTCTGCGTTTGGCTGCCGCCGTCTCTTTACGTTTGGTCGGACTGCTTTCGCTCGCATCCGCACTACGCGTGTCCCCCTTTAATCTCATGGGTGTGAACTTCGGCCTCTCAAACTTCGAGCCAAATTCACCCTTTTGACCGTCCTTAGCTCCGCGAGCTCGACGCGTCACAGACTCCTCGGCTAGCTCAGCGGCTCTAGCCACCGTACTCACGTCTGGCCTATCCAAGACCCAGTATCGCACGTTCTCAGGTAACCGACTATAAAACTGTTCTAGCCCGAAACACTGCAGAACTTTATCGTGGTCACCAAACGCTTTCTCTTCTTTGAGCCACTCCTGCATGTTCGACATAAGCCTATACGCAAACTCTGTATATGACTCACTTTTGCCTTTCTCATTTTCCCGAAACTTCCGACGGAACGCCTCCGCAGACAGCCGGTACTTTTTTAGCAGACTCGATTTTACTTTGTCGAAATCCTCTGCCTCCTCTCTATCCAAGCGAGCGACTACGTCGGCCGCCTCGCCGGGTAACAAAGTGAGCAAGCGCTGTGGCCACGTTTCCCGAGAGAACCCCTGCTTCTCGCACGTTCGCTCAAAGTTAACCAGGAACAAACCAATGTCCTCTCCAAGCTTAAACGGCCGCATCAGGTCAGTCATTTTGAACAATACTCGTTCTCCTGCACCGTGTGCCTGACTTCCATTACGAGCGCGTTCCATCTCTACCTCGAGACGCTTCATTTCCAAAGCGTGTTCGCGCTCTTCTTTTTTCTCTTGTTGCTCTCGCTCTTTCTGTTCTTTACGTTCACGCTCTTCTTTTTCTTTCTGTTCTTTAAGTTCGCGCTCCTGTTTCTCTTTTTGCTCTTTAAGTTCGCGCTCCTGTCTCTCTTTTTGCTCTTTAAGTTCGCGCTCCTGTCTTTTTGACCTCTCCTCAATAGTCTCAAGGCATTCCGACAGCTCGTCATCCTCAGCCTCTAACTCAAGAATAGCCTTTAGCAGTTCAGGTTTTCTGAGTTTGTCTGAGACATCCAGACCCAACTCTCTTGCAAGCTCCAACAATTTCGGTTTGCGCAACGACTTCAAATCCATGGCTGCTCTGAATGCTGCTTTCTCTACTGCTTACTATTGTCTTGCCGCAAACTAACCCGGCAGCAACGACAACCACAATTACCAGCTCTGTTTCTGACACTAACAAAAAGCCTGGCAAAGCTCACAAGAAGAAAGTCCCGCACTCACCAAACCTCGCAGGCAGGAATTCCGCGCAGTCGTTCCGCTGCAGGCAACCAGTCGTCACACAGGGCTCGTTGCACTGCTCCCGGATCGTCGTTGAGCTGCTCAGCATACAGTCAACTGCATCTCTTCGCTGCTGGCCTCCGTTGTCGCGATCTCACCGCTGGCAGACAGTTATTTGAAGTCGGAGGCGATCTCACCGCTGCCAACCAGATGTTTGGGATCGGACTGCTGGTACGATCTGTTGGGAACTCGGCGCTGACGCCCGTGGTTGTACCTGGGTCGCAAGCCCCAAGGGTAGCGTTGGCCTGGCGGCCTGGGGTACAACTGGAAGCATCCGAAGGTCCCGGCAAAGCATGAGTCGACTGGTAACAACGAAACAACTTGTTTATTTTAACATCGCAAAGAGTTGGCGGTCAGGTTTGACCGAAGTAGAGAGACGGGAGAGCACTTCACTCAACAGAAGAAATCGGAGCCCTTCCTTTGGCGTCCGGGGGCAGCTGTTTTTATACTCTCGCAGTTGAGGGCAAGAAGGAACCCCTCAAAAGACGAGCACGTGAATGTACAATGGGCTAATGGTGACGCACACTGTCGTAGCGATGCCGTAGCACCATGTCGAGCACGATCTCGTAGCACCCTGTCGTGGCGCTGCCGGTCGGACACAATGACTGTAATGAGAGGATGGTCCCTGCTTTGGCATCGCCTGTTTCGGGCACAATGACTGGAACGAGATCCCTGCTTTGGCATCGCCTGTTTCGGGCCCAATAACTGGAATGAGATCCCTGCTTTGGCATCGCCTGTTTCGGGCACAATGACTGGAACGAGATCCCTGCTTTGGCATCGCCTGTTTCGGGCCCAATAACTGGAATGAGATCCCTGCTTTGGCATCGCCTGTTTCGGGCACAATGACTGGAACGAGATCCCTGCTTTGGCATCGCCTGTTTCGGGCCCAATAACTGGAATGAGATCCCTGCTTTGGCATCGCCTGTTTCGGGCACAATGACTGGAATGCGAGGATGATCCCTAGGCGGTCGCATCGCCGCAGTCGCGCCTGGAAACACCTGGCGATGAGTGTTGCGGCGACGACGATCGGGCCAAAATGTCTGCCGCCCCGCCGCAGTCGCGCCGGCAAAACCACGTGTCGCAGGCGAAACGCAACAATACAACATACAGAAACGCGGCGTCAAAGCGGGGAATAAATCGGAGCCCCACTCGCATGGACGAGGAAGGGTTGTACCAGTCCATTACCATTCCGTGTTAAAATAATTTAACTGAACGATATGAGGATCGCTCACAGGATTTCAAATACATGCGCTCGGCCAAATATGCGGCGCAGTGTCGAAGACCCAACGATGCGGTTCGACGACATTTGCTACTTGATAGACCATAATGCCGTTATTATGGCTTTGAACGCCGAGACGCCACCGCGGAGTCCCAGTGACGGTGTGTGGTTAGAGGATCGCCTACTACCGGAGAGCACTTAAAATAGACTTCGACAAATAAACAAACATGAGGTACAACAATCATATGTGTCTTTAATTATGTTCGGGTTGTGTTACACAATCGTGACACTTACTGGCTACAAGCAAGCTGTACATATACGTAGTGCATTAAGTGCTCGCGCATGTCGTTGAGCAGGTCGATTTAAAGGGCCACAGATGTATTTCACACTGCGGTTCGTTATGTCTTGCAAGCAGTCTGACTCCGCAGATCGTATATATTAATGCGTTACCAAACGCGCTGCAGGCTTTCGCTTTCACGTGTTACAGGAGTGGAACATGCCGCCGAACTTTATTTTTCAAAAATGACTTTCTTTGTTTAACTTTCAAACAAATTGTTTTAACCTGTGATTGCTACCTTGTGTGTGGGTCACTACACCTATTAGATGCTTGAAGCTGCTTACATGCGATAGAGTATGTTTCACGACCTTGTAATGAATGATAGGTTAATTTTTATCGGGGGCTCATGTGCAGACGTGTTCTCTTATCGTAGTTGATTTGTGTGTAGCGTTTTTTACAGCACGGACTCACCACTTACAGGCGTTAATTTACCTTAGTTTGATATTTTGTGCGTGAAATTGGCAAACTGATTGAAGAATTATCAGGAAGAAACTTGATCTTTCTACGTGTAACAAGAAATGAGGAAATATCAGTGGCGTTTAGGTACATACGGAGATCGATCTTTATTAGCAAATAATAGGACTTCCCTGAGACCTAACTGGATAGCGGTTATGTGTTAGAAGGGGCGGGGGGGAGGGGCTTTACAAGAATAAGCAATAGCCCCACGAGAGATACTTCGTGTCCTCCTGAGAACACCTGATGTGGACTTACCGTGTAGTTATTATTCCGATAACATTTATATGGACGCTCCAAGCGCGTTTATGCCGTCAGCGACGGCGTCAACGTGAGGTTTCGTATGAAGTCTAATGACGAATACACCGTCGCCTCGCGCGCAACGCTGTATGCGCGAATGAAAGCGTGCGAGTGGAGACGACGATTGCGGCTCAGTCTCGTCCTCGCCAAAGGGACGGAAGCGCAGAGCAAGCGCGCCGTATTCCGTAGCGCTCGAGGCATCCACCCTTGTGAGGCACCTTGGGGAGGAAAGGGGCGGGGGGCGGCGTCCTACTCAACCTGCAACTGCGCATGTGGCGGCAGCACACGCTCGCGCGGCCGCATCTTAAGAGCGATCTGCGTTGTGGGTAGAGTCTGCGTACGTCGGCGCCTCGTATCTTGGTTGGTGTTGTGTGTTGTCGGCGCTCACTCTGCGCTGAAGCGATAGACAGCACGAAGATCACTTCGTTCACTGTTTCGGCCACATTTCCTCGCGCCAGCATTCTCACGGCGAGTTTCCGTGGTCACTTGAGTGCGATGTGTCCGTGTTTGCTATGGGCGCTGACACCATGCTTGTTAATTTAATTAGCAAGCGAATGTTTACAAGATGATATGGCCGGTAAAAGTACTATCCTTACTTCTTGTGGCTGTCTGTTATTTTGCTATCGCAATCGATGCTTCACCTATCGGGCGCAACTGCGACTTTTCTTATGCATACTGTTTGCTATGGCATAACAAAATTAGTTTATATTCGGTTTATTACTTAATTTTCAGTCTTAATCTAATGGCAAGGAAGGCTAACTTCCGGTACGAGACCTTGTAAAAGACTTTCCTATTAACTATTCTTATGATGTCAGCCTATTGTCACGCATCATTCGAGTCATAAAAATTCTGAAGTTTTTTTGTCAGCTCTGTCTCAGTCGAAAAGATGCTAACGAACACATATTGATTTCAAAAAAGTGCATCATATGTTTGGACGTAATTCATAACTTTCTTGACTAAAATAGGCTGCAGATGTTTGAAGCATACTGTCGTCAGCCTTTAAGGATCATAACCATTTATATCAATTCGGTTGGCACCTTTAAAAACGCGATGAAGTGCGCCACTACTTCATTCGATTGGCGTTGAATGTCAAGACAAAACTGCACCAACTGAGGATTAAATTTAGTGAACTAAGCTGTCATACTATGATATACCGCTAGTTTATCTTCTTTTTTTTTACCTGAAGCTTAAGCAAGACCTGAAAGACGCCGTCTCTGTGTAAAACACAGCGTTCAACGGAGAGTTCATGGGGGTTATTCCCTTCTTTATTTTATCACTCTTATCCTTTGTGCAAATTATCTGTTAAAAAGAACAATTAAATCTGGCGATGTGTTCCACGCCCTTTAGCAGTAGGAAGAGACTTGGCCTATTGAAAAATCTATACATGATTTCATGAGGCCTAATAAAACTTCCTCGGAATGAAATTCGAAGGACACAGAATACAACACAGCCACGGCAACTACAGGAAGCGCATGAAAAGAAAGAGCAGCTTCTTTCCAAGGAGATTGTAACTCACCGGCTTTTGGTAGCGCAAAAAAATAATGGTTAGCCTTTGTAAAAATTATCGCGATTAACACGCACCGCGCGATTTCGCGAGACAACTCTTGGGGTAAACCTTCTGGACTGCTCGTTCTAGATGTGTGTTCCGTTATATCATTTGTAGTGTTTGAAACAGGTAAGGCATGAAGTAGGTCACGTAGAAAAAATCGCTTCATTGTCTCTTTGTTTCGTAGTGGCGGCTAACCAAAAACCGAGCGCCTCGTTTGCCCTTGTCGAAAGGAAGCGTGTGAAAATACAATAGAGTCGCATTTATCGCACGACACTAACACCTGCGCGTCTGACGCACACAGCTAAGGAATAAGGGTGCTGCCATTGTCTTAATCCCACTGTGTATGGTATGGTATGAAGAACTTTATTTAGGTCCTGAGGGATCAGTCTGGGACTGATGCGGGCCGCTCCCACGTCGGTACAGAGAGGCCGAGCCCCTCTGCCATCACACGGGCCCTCTGGACAGCCCTGAGTTGGTCCGCCAGCACTTCACTGTGCAGCATTCGCTGCTACCACTGTTCACCTCGAGAACCATCACCGGCCAACGCTAAGCAGCGCCACAGCATGTGTTGTAAATCGAGCAAACCCCCACACTTACTACAATAGACTGAAACCCCGCAGTCCGGATTAATTTTATTCATGATGACCGGGTTAGGGTACGTCCGTGTCTGCAGAAGCCTTAATGTAACCGCCTGCGGCCTACTTAATTTAGGATGTGGCAACGGGAATGCCCTGCGCCCTAAGTAATAGTGCTTGGTGATTTCGTTGTAGGTTAACAGTTGGTCCCTGTACTCAGGAGCGGGAGATCCAGCCCCTTCAGGGAGTACACGGCACACTAATCCTCGTGCCTCCCTGTGCGCCACCTCGTTGAGGTTACGCGGGGCTCCCTCCACTGTCCCCATGTGCGCCGCGAACCAAGTAACTGTATGCGAAGTGATATCCCTACCCTGCAGCAGTCTGTTAGCCGGTTCCGCAACAAGTCCTCTCGAGAAGGCTGTAATCGCAGATCGCGAGTCGCTAAACACCAAAACTCTTCTAGAATCAAGTAGTGCTAGAGCAATAGCCACCTGTTCAGCAACCCCCGGGTCTTTGGTATAAATGGAAGCAGCATTTCTAACGCTCCCTTTGCCATCTACTACCACCACCGAATAAGCATTTTTACCATTAATCCATGCGGCGTCAACAAATGCAGACTCCTCCTCCTGATCCTTTGCCTCTCGCAACAAAGCCCTAGCTCTCGCGACCCGCCTCCCTACATTGTGCACGGGGTGCACATTCCGCGGAAATGGACGAACCATGATATTTGCCCTAAGGTTCACGTTCAACTCGTGTAGGGGCGCCCTATCGTGCGACACAGCCACCGATTCTTCAATTGACTGTAATATATACCTACCCGCTGGTGTACCTAGCAACCGCTCCCTCTGTGCGGTACGTTGAGCCTCAGCAATTTCATCTAAAGTATTATGCAAACCCAGTCGTAACAACATATCGTTTGACGTAGTCATAGGCAGACCAAGCGCAGCCTTGATGGCTTTTCTGATTAATGCTTCCAATTTATTTTTCTCCCCCCTATTCCAATTTAGCATAGCTGCCACATACGAGAAATGACACATAATAAATGCGTGAAGTAAGCGCATCGCACCTTCTTCTCCTAAACCCCTATGCCTATTAGAGATCCGTCTTATAAGTCTTATGGCCTCCTCCGTTTTCTTGGTAATACGCTGAATGGTTGTAATGTTCGATCCGTTCGCTTCAAGTACAAAACCCAGGACCCTGATTGCTTCAACTTTGGGTATCACCGACCCTTCCCTAGTATGAAGTCTAATGCAAGGCTCAACTTCCGGTACCCAACCCCTCGGCCTACGACCTAGCTTCTTAGATTTGAAGATCAACAACTCCGACTTTTTAGTGGAGCACTTGAGCCCCGTGAGACCCAGGTACTCCTCCGTAAGCGTTACCACCTGCTGCAGCCTAGCCTCAAGCTCTCCATCACTACCACCGACACTCCATATAGTAATGTCATCCGCGTAGATAGAATAGCCAATATCCTGGACAGTGTCCAGTCTATTAGCCAACTTCGACATCGCCAGATTGAATAACATAGGCGAGAGTACGGATCCCTGCGGAGTACCACAGCAACCCAATTTAACGACTTCCGATTTTATCTCCCCAAACCTGAGACATGTCTTTCTATCCGTAAGGAAAGCCTTGACAAAATTGAAAAGCCGCTGCCCCATATTCAAGTCCGATAGCACCCGTAGAATGAAAGAATGTCGGATTTTATCGAAAGCTTTTTCCACATCAAGTCCAATTAGTGCCTTAGTATCCCTTGTTCGCCGGTCAAGGATCTGATGCTTAATCGTGATCATACCATCCTGAGTCGAGAGGCCGGGCCGAAATCCTATCATCGAATGCGGAAAGACCCCATTGCCCTCAACATAACGCGTTAGCCTATTTAAAATGGCATGCTCAGCGACTTTTCCCAAACACGACGTCAGGGAAATGGGTCTGAGATTTTGAAGCCCTATGGCCTTGCCCGGTTTGGGTATCAGAACAGTAGTTGCCAGTTTACACTCTTCCGGGAAAGAGCCTTCCTTCCATAGGCAATTGATCTGCCGTGTAAGGAACTCAATTGACCCATCGTCTAAATTCCGTAGCATTTTATTCGTAATGCCATCCGGCCCTGATGCCGATCGACCATTAAGATTCTGCAGCGCCATCCTGATATCACTTTCAGTGAATTCCGCGTCCATAGCTGCATTGTCGTCTCCACTATATTCCAAAACCACATCAGGTGTATCGTGCCAGGTCTCCAAAGGAAGGTATCTCTGAGCCAAATCCTTTAGCAACTCCTGCTCCGTGGAGTCCCGACACGCCTGATGGACCAGCTTACCTATCACAGTCCTCTGATTAGACTTAGTGTTTGTCTCATCTAGTAAATATCTGAGCAAACTCCATGCGCCTCCCCTCTTAATGCGACCATCAATAGAATTGCACACTTCATCCCATTGCTGCTTGCACAGTACCCGACAATGGTCTTCAATTTCCTGATTAACCACTGCTATACGCTTTCTAAGCCTTCTATTTAATCTCTGACCCTTCAATCTCGCTAACATCGACTGCTTTGCTTCCAACAAATGTGCCAGGCGACTATCCATGTGTTCCGTGTCAATATCGGTCTGAACCTCTTTAGTGGACGCCTCAACGTCACTTTTAAGCTGACTAGTCCACTGTTCCAAGGTCAACTCATTTCCTTCGTCATCGATTCTCTGCGCTCTTCTTTTCCTAAATGCATCCCAGTCAACCATCCTGAATGTGCGCTCCTTTTTATTAGCCACTGCCAAAGTAATCATAAGTATGTAATGATCGCTACCAAAATCTTTATTAGAATTGGACCAGGACGAATCCACCACCCCCCGAACAAAAGTGAGATCAGGTGTCGAATCTCTACATGTCGACGTGCCACATCTGGTGGGATACGAGGGGTCTGTAATCACAGTTAAATTCAAGTCTAGTGCCTGCTGCCATAGTCTCTCCCCCTTAATAGTGCTATAAACATACTTCCACACATGATATGGTGCATTGAAGTCCCCTCCAATAAGCAATGGTGCATCCTTAGCCAGATTGGTTGCCTTGGTCAAGAGAGATTTGAAACTCTGCTTCGTGTCCCGGGGGCTACTGTACAGGTTAAGCAGGTAAACGTTCCTCTGACATGACCTTTGCCGACCTAAGATTACTTCCACCATAATATACTCAATCTTGCAATCTGCCATGTGAAGATTATGTCTAATGTATGCCAACCTCCTATTAATGAGAGTAGCGAGTCCTCTGCCCTGTTCATTATCCTTAACTTCCGCTTTGAAATTCGTTAAGGTCACGTTAGACGTCAGTGTTTCCTGTAACATGATAGCTTGAGGCTTAACACCATGCGTTCTAACAAACTGCTGCAGAGACGCCTTCTTATGATTGAACCCCCTACAATTCCACTGCCAAATACTAAATGAACTATTTAATAGAGCCATCTTGACCACGGAAATTTGGTGAACTATTTTTGAGCTCAAGTCCACTCGGCGACTTACCCTGCTGGGCTAGCGGCCGAGTGCACTCCCGCTCCATAACAGGGACCACTGTATCGTTTAGATATATTTCAATTTTGCCTAATCTCTGATCCGTGATATTTTCCCGTTCTTCTATCCGCTCCAGTCTACTAATGATCTGATTTACACTTTCTTGCAATGTCGCCATCATTGCATTAAGCTCGGAACCGACTTTACCCTGAATCCGTACGGTCGAGGATAAGGCCCTCTTTTTCGGAGCAGGCGTCTCTTCGTCCGCCATGTTCTGTTCTGCGACCTCCACAGACCTTGGTACCTCAACCGAGTCATCATGTTTCCCAGTCTGTCTTAAGCTATCGTTGTTACCGGAAGGTAAGCCGTTCCTAAGTACAGCTATCTCTTTGATAAGCCCGTCAATGGCTGCTTTTAAACTACGATTCTCTCTCTCCAATTGCGCAATCCTATCCCTATCCTTATTACCATCCACATGCTCCTGGCGCTGCTCGGGCGCTCGGCCGGCGCTGATGCCACCCTTGACCTTGTCAGCCCAGGTGGTCTGGCTCCCAGCTGCGCCGCCGCCGCCACCAGCTGCAGGAAAGCGCACCCGCGCCTCCATAGAAACGGATCGGCTCCTGGTCGTACGAGTCCCAGAAGATGGCCGCTGCCTCGACCTGGAGCGGCTCCTAGAGCGCGAGCGTCCCTTAGAGCGTTGGCGGGCGCTCACCAGCTGCACCATCTCGGCTGCCTCTTGTTCCGCCGTTAGCTCCGCCCTGGCTCTCTCCTGTCGTCGAACACGCACGACGTAGGGAAGCTGGTATCGTTGTCTGCATTGTTTATCCGCGGTCAGGTGTCGTCCGCCACAAAGCTTGCAACAAGGCACACAGTTGTGATCCTCTTCAGGGTTCCGAGCCCCGCATCCTCGGCATTCAAAACAATCGGGTGCTGGGCAGACGTCCGCCCGATGTCCAAGCTTGCCACACACATAACATACATCCAACTGCTTTCGATACAGGAAGCACCGTACCAGAGTTGGCCCATATCTGACGAAATTGGGCACCTTTAACCCATCGAAAACAATGATGACTGATCCTGTGTTTTTGATGCGTTTGGCCGCCATAGCCAGCGGATTGCGATCGTTAACAATGTTCCGCTCAAGTGTCGCGGGGCCATCCATAATGTCTACATTGCGAATGACCCCCTTACACGTAGTGTGTGGGGCCGTCTCGTATGCACTGATTTCAAAATCCTTGTCTGCCACTCTGATTGACCTGAGTCTCACATATCGTTCAGCGTTGCTCCTTTCTGGCGTACTAGCCACCAAGATATTTTGCATAAAGTTCGGGCAAATAACATCTTCCCGAATCTGTTCAATACCGAGGCCTGCCGCCTCTACGATTGCCTTGCCCACCGCTGTAGAGCTAACTTTCTCCAAATTCAGTCCACCCCGTGGGCGAATGACTATTTTGATGTGTTCTTGTGGCATCGGTGGCATGCGCGACGCCTTCACAATGCGATTCTTGATTGCCGAGCCTCCGCGTCGTTCACCTGCGCCCCGTCGTTCAGGCATCTCACTTGGCGAACCGCCATCACCTAATCCATGCCTCGTCGTAGTTCTAGATTTTCGGTTGGACACTGTCCACCATCCCAGGTCTTCAGTAAAGTCCTCCGCCGGGAGCACTTCCCCTTCAACGTGCATTGCTGCCATGCCGCGCTAGGTCTACCAGACGCTAGCTCTCGGCCAGCGTGGCGTGAGCACAAAAGCTCCAATGAAGTCCAAAAAAGGGGTGGCCCACCTCAAAATCAGGTATCCGCTGAATCTTCTCTTCTTCACAGATCCGATGATATCAAATTTACACCACTAGGTGACCAAAAAAGGCTCGGAAGCTTCGAAAAAGACGGACCCATAAAAGCCCACAAGCCTCCTTCGAACTTCGTCGTCGTCTCTCTCCAAATGTGTAGTAGTAGCAGCATTTATTATTAGCTGAGTGTGAAGGCCACCGCCGTGGGCACCGCAACTATCGCGTTGATGCGAACACATGAACCCTCCCGGAGCGGACGGAGGGTGAAGGAGATGGGGAGAGAAGCTTATGGGGAACCCGCGCTTCACATGTGACGCGCATGAGAAAAGAATCCTCACCACCGTCTAGTGAGAAAGCCCCTTGAGGTTGCACAAGCTAATGCGGATCAGCTAGGCGTGCGTTGTTCTTGCGCTTTCCTCAGCTGTAATTCTATCGAGCTTCGCTTGTGCTTCATTTCACGCAAGGGAGTATGCGCGCGTGTGAATACCGAACCGCTCAAGAGGCTACGATCGTCGCAGACGCATTTATTTCTTAAAACAACGTGCAGCTGTTGTGCGCAGCAATGTCGGCATCGGCATCTGTAAGCATGCCGCCGCCAGTGTTGCGGCAGCGCTTCGAGACGACTGATTTACTGCAAGTGTTCGCTCCGGCCAAGTCTTTCGCGGAGGGCGAGGATTGAATACAATAAATTGCTTTGGACGTTGAGAAAATGATCACTTACAACGGTAGGTCAATGTTACAGCCAAACACATTGCACGAGTGAAGATTTTTTTTTCTGCACATTACAGACGCTATTAGAGAAAGCCACTTGGCAATTAAAGCGCGCCCTCGTGGCGCCGCGGAAACTCACCGCACGCCGTTGGCATGCCGCGGGCTATTGTCTTCTCGAACGGTGAGATCTCGAGTGAAAGCGGGCTCAATCTTGCGTGCGCGAGGGAGTAAAGTGGGAAGGAAGCGCGCCAACTTCCCAAAAGCGGGGTGGGAGGGGAGGGTGCCTTATACTCCGACGGCTATTGCGTTTGAGTGGCCGCGCGAGCCCTGTCTCGAAGGCGATTTGCGATGCGGACAAGCCAGGCGCCTAGGCACACTGAAGGACGACAGCCTCGTGTGCGCTGTAGCACCCGTACGCTTGCGCGCCACCCGTGTTCGCGAGGTGACACTTTTTGTCGTCTGCTAGCCAGAGAACTTGCAGAGAGCAGCCAGAGCAAAACCGTCCCGGCTGATTCTGGCACCCTGCCGGTAGCCAGGATCGTCCCGCCCGAGCAAAACGAACGCTCGGCGGATGTGCATAACGTGGTGGTCGGAGAATCCCGTGAAAAACAAAGGTGCTCTGGTTGGTTCTGGCAGCCCGTGGGTAGCCAGAAGTGGAGAATTCTAGAGGCCCACTGCCTGTTCTCGGGATGCTCTTGCCCGGGCTAACATTGCCTGCCACATTGCGCGCGATCGCTTATCGGATTCACAGGTCAATTAAATGTGTCTTGATGACCACCGATACCGGGAGGTGCTCTTTCCTCCTCGATCACTCGTCATGCTGCGGTTAACGGCACGTCGCCTTGGCCTATGCAAAAAAACTTGTCTAACGTTATCTTGGCCCCTACCATGCCATACCCAGTCACAAACGTAACCTATCACATCGCTCCTCTACATCCTAAGTCACGGGCTGCCACAATCACAAGTGACATAGTCCATTGCTCGCACCTTGAACCGCACCCCTGTACGCCCGAGCATTATTAGCACCGGGCGGTGTTTCTTCCGCCAGTGGGTGCTGTCAAAGGCGGTGATCCCGTGGCGTGCACTTTCTACATGGTGTTTACCAAGCTGATATTTCCAAATTCCCCGAGTTTTCCAGGTTTTTCCTAAGTGCCTTTGCAACATACTCTGAGCGATACAGAACATTTGTTTGATGTCAAAAGAAGCTTACACCATGCCGCCCAATACTATCATTCTCGAGTAAGCATGTTAATAAATAAAAAAGGACGTAATCCAGTTTGAATGGTAAGGAGTAGTGTTTATTTTATGTAAAGAGAAAACAGAATGAAGGTGCTAGTAAAATGCACAGCGATTAAAATGTTCTCAAAAGATATGGTAAGGGCTGTTGAAAATACTGCCGAACAAATTCCAATGCGAATAAAAACAGATGCATACAGAATCAAACATTTTCGCATATAAGCTATTTCTATCAAATAATAGCTAGCTCATTCGCATGAGGCCCTAACTTTGTCACAAGTGAGATTCTGTCTCAGCTGCTGGAAAGTCAGCCTCGACTGTCCTCAGATACTCTGAGCCCGCGCAAAACGCCTCAGTGGTGCGTTTCGTTGCTTTAAAGAGTTTATTTTGTTTTCGATAAGGGGCACCTGCATCTCGGTGCCGGCCAACACCTTCTTCATTGAGCTCAAGCTCCATCAAAGAAGCGGCGGGAAACTTCCTTTCCCGTTCATTCCTCAATGTGTCGGTCCTCTGTCTTCTCGTCTTCCTTCTGCGGCGCATGCGCCCCACGGGCAGTTTCAAGCATCCTCTTGGTTAGTTGCACAGTCAACGCCCGAATTTTCGGACTCCCTAGGGGCCGCGAAGTTACACGAAAAAATGAATGCATGTCTTTTACTGCTCTTAAGGGCTCAAATTGCCACAGGCACCTCCGAAAAAGCTCTGAAGGCCTGCCAGCGCATATTATCGCTCGTAGTGAGAAAGGAGACAGCGGGTGCAGGCGTGTGTAGTTAATCAATACATACTGTGTCTCGTGACAATTGCCCCTTCCCGCCCTTGTTAAACTTCAACACAAAACTTTAAACGCGCTTTACCGCTTAGCACTGCCGTATTGGGGCGAAGCTAACTTTTGGAAACCGGAATTAGGCAACGTGTTTTGCTTTCTGAGCTTCGAAGCCAATCGCGAAAATTACAAATGCGGAGTCGGTGACACTGCCGACAGTGGCGATTTTTTTCATCTAGAAAGGTGGAACCGAACGGCTAGAACGTTAACAGCGAACGTTGAAGCTGCTGGACCTAGCGTTGCCGCGGTGGTGGCTGTGCGTGCGAGAGCGCGGGATCGAGGCGGCGAGATAATAAAAATGGCTTTGGCGGTGGCTTTGATTAATGCTGTTTCGGACCTGCACTCACGGCAGAAAGTCCAGAAAATCAGACGGCGAAAGACTCTTGCATGAGAAATTTGAGACGTTCTTATACATTGACTTTAGTAGGAAGAGGCTCTAGCTTTGCTATTGCTGCATTGTTGTGCGTCTTTTCCTTGCAAATATATATTATCTGTGTAGAGTTTTTTCGCGTAACAATGTGTTTAACTCTTTTAGTAGGAAAATATTGTCGGTTTTCTAGAAAGCTTTTTAGAGATTAAAGAATACTGTGTCCAGGACGCCTCTATGGGCCCGAAACGGTGTTTAATTATCTAAGAAATAGATAGATATGAAGCTTAATTAACCACTTTTTTAAAATCATTGCTCTATTGTCCTAGGATATTTTGTCATTCAGGAAGGAGGCACTTGGACAGAAGTGAATATTTATTTATTTTTTAAAGGGGAGCTTGCTTGGCAAGTTTGAGATGCTTTTTCCAATGTATCTGGCCTGTAACGCTAAAAGCCACGAAGGCATGCTTCAACAAGCGGCATAGAACGCCCTGAGTGCAGCGCTACACTAAGGATCGCCACTAAAGATTTTGACAATTAATATGTGTATGACGTACTGCGTGTGAATATGGCTATATAATATCCACCTTCTCTATATATACTTCACGGCGAAGAAAATCGTTTTTTTTTTCCGTATAACATGATGGTCTTTAACTATAAAATTTCCGCCTTATAATATTACTTCATACCTGGAAAAGCGTACTTCATGAACACACACATGGTTCATGAGCAAATTACACTAAGAAGGCTTCCCTTTATTTCAACTTGAGTTCAGTCTAGAGTGAACACAACTCGTGTTTTCGCATTCAATCTGCATGCTTAGAGACACGACTATTCCCGCGCTCCAGCTGATCCAATGCGCCAAGATGCCAAAGTATCCACGAGGCCTCCACTGAGTTTCTGCGAGCTAGTCGCCGATGTCACAAGGTCGTTCGTCTACCTGTGGACGCGGCGCGTTAACGGCAAATCCTCGTAGTCCCATCTCACACTTTGGACATCGGTAATAGACGTGGCCCACTTCTCCGCAATGCTAGCAGAACGGGCGGTGGTCGACGGTGCACTAAACGTTCGTCTTCTTTCGCAAGTTGCGCTGGGTGATGGCGCGCGCTACGGGCGGTGCATGTAGCGGAGGTGGACGAAGGAATTGCGGTGTATGGGGCCCTGGTGCAGGCAAAGAGGGGGAACCACACGATGGGTTATGGTTACGGTCAGATGTTATGGCAGGGGTTGATGAAAATCGGGTTCCACTTTGGTTACTCCGCAGTGACTGCTAAAATTATTCATTCGCGATGTCAGTGATTAATGCCACCTGGTGCAGCAACCTTGGGAGCTCATTCCGCACGGCCACTATCATAGTCCTCCGCAAGTCTTCGGTACCTATAGTATTCGAGCTTCGGCGTAGTTGTCGTCAGCGCAAAGAGGTTCTGTGCATGATCCGTGCCTCAAGCGTCTTCTCCATTTGGTGCACTCAGAGACAAACTCGTCGACGGTCTTTGGCAGGTTCCGTACCATTCCGGTGAAAAGTCGTCCAGTACACCCATACCTACCCGCACGCATCAGAAAATCAATTTTTTTTCCTGTTTGGACATCTGAAGGTTGGCGTGGCGGAAAATACCGCTCATATCTCTTCTGTAACGATGGCGACTACACTTGGGTTTCCAGTGGAACTTTGGTTCTGTCTCTTGGGTCGACTCTCGTGAAGCCGCTTAGGAAGTTGCGGGAAAACAGGTCCTACGCTGTTATATGCACTTCCAGTTCTCGAACGAAGTCGTCATGGCTTCTTCCAAGAAGTACACGTGTCGCAACTTGTCCTCAGAGTTTTAGTGGCTGAATGTTAATACTCTTTCGCTAGCCTCGAGCTAGGTTTCTGAGTTGCCCGACGAAGCTCCACGGAAGCTATGTGACGTCCTGGTTTGTTGCAGTACAATGGCTATGGGCGATGCAGGTTCCTTCGTTGGGGCACTTCCACATCCGTTGTGACACTTCCACATTGTCGCGTCCATCTTCCACGCCTTGTTGAGTAAGCGGACACATTCCGATGACAATCTTTGCACCCTGAGATTAGCTTGTTGGTCCGGAGCGGCGATGGCATTATCTTCACGCATTGGGCTCGGCTCACGGCTTGGACGTCCTGTCGCAAACATAAACGCCGATGCACCTGCAGTGGATGTCATGTTGCTGTGATGGTGAAGAACGGTACTTCCAAAACGCTAGTTAGCGATTGAACTCTTCCTTAGATGAACTCGTACACAGAAAAACATGCAACAAACAAACCACAACAAGAGCAGCGAGCACAGTCGTCGATTGTCGAAATATGATCTGAGGCAAACGTTTTAGCTATATGTAGGTGAGTTATCGTATATTCCAACGTAATCGCTGGTACTCACGTACGACCTAGACTGTAAAAAACTCTTCGCGTCGCACATGAATTGTGATCACAGACAACATTCCTTAGCGAGTGCAATAGCCCGCGAATTTCTAGCACGAAAGCAATTCAGACTAAAAAATAAAGAAAAATACTTTTACTAATGATGAACAATAATACAGCGCACATAAAAAGGCACACTATGAGCTTTATTTGGCTGCGGTAAACGTAGATTTTGTGCCATTATATTAGATTGATTCGATTTTATTCAGAAATGAAAATATTTGGCTTTAAGGGAATCCGGGGCAAACATATTTGTTGCCGTTACAATTGGAGAAAGGCTACGCTGGATAGTAATTATGGATTAGTTCCACTAGTGGGCATAAGCAGCCAGTTAGAGATGGTAGGATTGTCCCCATACTTATGCGGCGTCCTCGAAATTTTTGGGCATTCAAAGAAAAAGGCAGGCGCCTCTCGTGCACAGTTAGGTAACCAAACCTTTATTGCGTGATAACGCAAGAAGAGGTTCATGCTGAACTTGGCCCTCTCTGCTGGGAAGCGATATCAGCCATGCACCTGGTAACGTTTTGTGGGCTGCAGCTTTGGTTCTCGGGGCCAACATTTCAACTTCATAGTTGAAGCGCATCCGATTTTCTTTCCATATCAGCTGGCAGCGTAAGAGAGCCTACACCTGCGCTTACCGCAGGATTGTGAGAGTGAGCTAGCCTACATCCACAGTGCAATACCTGAGATTCCAGGTCATACAAAAGGTTAAAGAGAACACATTTGGCAGGTATTTTAATGTAAGCAGAATAACACTATATATAAGCGCCGTCAGTAGCTACACGATTGTCACTCGTCTAGTGAATGGTGTGTATTTCATTTGTAAATAAATTTGACATTACGGCCGGCTACTTGGTTGAGCCGTTCGCAAAGAGAGAATGTGTTCGCTAAAATAAAAAACTTCCGCACTAAAAGCCAGAGTGTTCACCTTTATAACCATTACTTGATATAGATACCACAAATCATTGCGCAGTAAAGACGCAGAATATTTTGTGCGGCAAAAATATTGCCGCACAATATAATTCATGAAATTGCGGCGTCCAATAGCGCTAACAACAACTCAAAAAAGCTTGTTCTCGTTCTGGAACAACCTTCCTCATTGGTCAATTCAGTTGACGTGGTTTCAACTTTCAGCACACCAACAAACCTTGTGAGGTACCAAACAGATCGCGCATGTGGTAACACAAATCAGCGTGCTGGGAGGGACCAACTTCATTGGCAAGAATATGTTCAATGCATGTGAAAAAAAGCAAATTATACCCATGGCCACACTGACGCTCGTTTAGCCACAGTTGCAAATCACCACCGACTCCGCTGCAATGCGAACTGAAAAGCATATGGTCGCTGTATTATCAACGCATACGGACAGCTTCTATAATCGCCGATACGGTAGCAGGTGCACCTACCGGTATACCCAGTTGCGTCGCCTTCGAGGCTCGCAGTGGGAGCTGGAAATACATTCATACAAACGCACATATGTACCCACATATATATAACCTTCAGGAAGGAAAATCAAAGATCTCGAATTCCGTTAGTCAGAGCCATATGAAGACGACATATTGTCAAGCCAAGGAAAGCATAGGGGAAATTACTCGGTGTTTTAATTGAGCCGGAGGAATAATGCAGTGTAGGATGAACACCGGAGAGAGGCTACCATGCGGACGTCGCTCGAAAACCCGTTTCTGTAATTAATGCAGTTTTTCATACTACTTCACACATTACATTCAACGCGTTCCCGTATATCCCTGGTTCCTGTCCTGTCACCGGCGCGCTGCCCGACGCAGCCGTACTTGAGGCCACAACTATCAGCAGAACTGCCGGATAGTCAAGATTGTCAGTGGGATCAACCGAATGCACTTAGCATAATGGTTCACCACTCCTTGCACTGAAGCCAACTTCAATTAAGTCATTCACCTGGACCTGTAAAAGAAGAAGGCCGCCTTTAGTGGGCACGTAAGAGCGGCTACCATGCGGACGTCGCTGAAACACCCCTTTCTATATTTCATGCAGCTTGGCGATTTAGTATCATTTTACCCTAAACTTACTGGCAATACTTGCACGCTGCTTAACCCCGGCTCAACGGTATTGTATGCAGCATTCTCTGAATGTATCCTAGCCGGGAAGCTTGTGATACTTTGCCGCGATGTGGAAGTAAACCCTGTCCCCCATCGCATGAAATTGACCAGCATAATATATGCTTACCCCAGTTGGTAATCCTTCAAAATCGGCACGCGTCACGGGGACAGAAAGACAGACAGACAAAGAACTTTATTAATGGTCCTGAGGAACCGGCGTTAGGGTGCCACCATTTTCAGGGAGTCGCCGTAGCCGTCGCGGGCCGCACCCACGTGGGGGTCGGAAGATCGTGGTCCTCCGCCCTGTCGTAGGCCCTCTGGACAGCCCGTGGTTGCTCTGAGAGGTCGCTGCTCTTAAGAGCTCCCTCCCAGTCGGTTAGAGTGATTAGCGATGATCTGCGTAACGCAGGGCATTGCCAGAGGATATGGGATAAGGAGCAGTACGCCTCCCCACAGTATGGACAGTGGGGTTCTACATTAGGCGCGAAGTGACTGAATCAGCCCCTGGAGGGGAATAGCCCGGTTTGAAGCATGCGAAAGGCCGACGTTGGTGGTCTACTAGGTTTAGGGTGTGGTAGCGGAAAGGCTCGCCGAACAAGTTGATAATGTGCCAATATTCCATGGAAGGTGAGAAGCCAATCCCTGTACAGTCCTAAGTCGCCGCCCGTGAGTCCACCTGCACCGCCACGGTGTGTAAGACCTCGCGCGCAGTCATGGGCCAACTCATTGTCATTAACAACTTAAGAGTGCACATTGATTCCCATATGGGCCGGGAAACATTTGATGCTATGAAAACCAGCAGCCCCCTCGCTGCCGAGGATGGCCGCCGCCTCCTTTGAGAACGAGCCGGAGGCGAAAACTCGGGCTGCACACCTGGAGTCTGTAAAGATATTGGGACGTAGAGGGTCCTTCAGTGCTATAGCTATAGCAACCTGCTCGGCTACTGTTGCAGAAACCTTCCGCACGGATGCTGAGTTAGAGTGCCATTGGAGTCAACCGAAACTACGGCATAGTGATAAGAGCGCTCGTGCTAGACGGCGTCAACGAAACATGCCAGATTCGGAGTGGCCGCAGCCGCTTTTAACAGGGAACGAGCCCTGGCTACCCGGCGCCCTACATTGTATTGAGGGTGGACGTTACGTGGCGTGGGATCTACCTTGAACGTATCTCGGAACATGGGTGATCGGGTCACGTTGCGCTCCGTGATTTCCTGGTGACCGCATGCAACGGATTCGAGGATGCGTCTCCCCGCTCGCCATGATCAGAGTCGTATTATCTGGGCCACTCGTCGGGCCTCGATCACCTCTGATAAGGTGTTGAGCATGCCTAGTTGCATGAGACGCGCGGTGCTGGTAGTGAGTGGTAAATCTAGCATGGGCTTGATGCTTTTGCGCATGAGGGCGTTGATTCTGGCCTCATCCCGTTTAGACCAGTGCAACGCGGAGGCTACATAGTTAACGTGGCTCATCAGAAACGCGTGGTAGAGTCTTAGGAGATTGCTCTCGCTTAAACCCCCTCTGCGGTTCGAGACCCTGAGGATAAGCCGAAGCATATTCTCCGTCTTGGAGGTAATGCGGGCTATAGTCTGTGAGTTGCCCCCGCGAGATTCTAGCAAGAGTCCGAGGACCCTGATAGTATCCACTCTGTGGATTTGTTGTCTGTCGCTCGTATAGAGGGCTATGGGAACTTGATCTAATGGTGTGGAGCACCTAACCCCCGTCGGGTGGGCCTATACAAGAGAAGTTCGGACGTGGTTGGTGACAGACTCAGGCAAGTGTCTAGTAGGAAGTGTTCTGTGATGTCGAGGGCCTCTTGGAGCGCACTCTCAACTGCAGCGTCAGACCCTCCCATGCACCACACGGTAATATCATCCCGTAGAGGGCGTGACCCGTTCCTCTTACTGTGGCCAGTCTGTCCGAGAGGCCCTTCATGGCGATGTTAAACAGTAGGGGAGAGATGGCCACCCCTTGCGGGGTGCCTCTCGCTCCCAATGTAAATTCCTTGGATTTGATTTGCGCTATTTTGACAGTGGCCTTGCGATCCCTGAAGAAGGAGCTAACGTACGCATGGAATCGTGGCCCCATTCCCAGATCCGAGATGGCGTCTAGCACGAACCGGCGCGAGATGTTATCAAAAGCCTTGGACAAGTCTGGAGCATGGATGCCCCGAGTGTCTCTAGTCTCGTGATCAGTGATTTACCTCTTAATAAGTAACATGACGGCCTCTGTGGAGAGTGTCGGCCGAAAGCCGACCATTTTGTCAGGTAATAACTCATTAGTTAATGTATGCCTAGATATACGGTTGTGAATGGTATGTTCGGCCACCTTACCCACGCAGGACGTGAGCGAGATGGGCCGCATGTTCTCCGGTGCAAGAGGTTTGCCTGGTTTCGGGATGAGCACCACTGAGGCTGTCTTCCAGGAGTCGGGGACGAGGCCCGTTTCCCAAATTTTATTGACCTCCCCGGTGAGCAGCGCAACTGATTGTTATTCCAAGTTGCGGAGGCGCTTATTGGCGATGCCATCCGGGCCCGGTGCAGAGCGACCGTTTAGCGTTTGGAGCGCCTCCCAGTTTTAGGATTCCGTAAAGGGGCCGTCGAGCTCCCCCAACGCTCCCCCCCCCCCTATAACGACGATAATCCCCGTCAACGGAGGGGCCCAGCGGAAGATAATTTTCTGGCAACTCTTGCAGGAGGACGTGTTCAAATACGCACGCCGCCTTTTGATTATGAACTATGCGATCAATCGCTTGTCTCTGATTGCTTGTGCTTTGCGAATCGTCGAGTAAGTGTTTGAGCAGGTTCCATTTGCCCCCCCATTCTCATCTGCCCATCAACCGAGGAGCACACTTCATTCCATTGTTGTTTGGACAGTTCGATGGAGTGCGTTTCTATTGTACGATTGAGCTCCGCAATTTTCTTGCGAAGTCGGCGGTGGGGTCTGTGCGTTCTCCAGCGGCGCAGGATGGAGTGTTTGGCTTCTAGGAGGTGCGCAAGGCGCGCGTCCATCTGATCTACTTTTAGGTCGGTCTTAACAACCTTGGTCGCAGCTTCTGCGTCCTTCTGTAGTCTTGTGAATAGACTATCGAGATTATCGTAGTCGGTCTGCTCCTCCTTCCACTTTTTCCGGAAGGCAACCCAGTCCGTCACTTCAAATTCGCACGACATTCTCTCCACACCAGATCTGTTCAATGACTGTTCAGGAGTAGGCTTTTTCAAGCACTGTAAGGTAAGCCGTAAGCTTTATTGTCGTCTTCGTCGCGCGCTCTCAATTTCGCGCGCTAAGCGCATAAAAAGTATTGCTTTCGCATTACGTGGTGAGGGCCTATATCACATGAGCCTTCTTTATTTTATGATTATCCTGGTCGCATGGCGTCTCATGTCTTTTTCTTGCCTAGCTCAAGGCCGCATTGCACAGCAACAGAAATTATTAAAGAAACCATCCAAGGCGATTTTCTAATTAAATGACCATCTTTATGCACATTGCAATAATCAGTTGCTAAAGACCCAGAAATTAGTATTTTCTTAATAACAACAAAGAAAGGCTTACTGCAGTGGGTTTCACCAGGAAAATAGATATTTACTTAAACACACCTCATAATTCATTTCTTGAAATCTTGGAGGTGTTTAAACGGTCCCCTTTTCCTACGCAGAGTGCAAATAAGCCAAAGTGTGCGTTGCACCAATATCCCCATAAAAGAACACCAAAAGTCAACCAAAGATTCAACAATGTCCACCTTTTGTAGCCGTTATCGTTCATGTGACTGCACACCAGATTTTGCATGTACTTATTTCTGCCTAACACAAAAGGATCAGCGCAAACGAGAAGCAGTTAAAATATATATCCCGAAGCAAGCGCATGTGTGTAGTCACCCTTGCATGCTTTAAGCAAACTAAAATGCTGATATCTGAGCCATTGTAACAGCCTGTGACTATGTAAAGCCGCTTTAATGAAAGGTATTGTTTGTGTACCCTCAGATTCTGTTGTGCTTTGTTCTGCTTTGTATATATTTGGAACGTGTCTTTATAAAACGTTTATTTGAAAGACAGCACTTTTGTGGTCTTTTCTTGTCCGCGTCGAATGTTTCTACTGCTGAGCGGTGAAGCTACTTGGTATTTATATTAGTACTTTAGTTAGGAGGAAGGAGTGGGCGAATTCGCACGCGAAAATAATTTTCTTATACAGATTTGCTCTAACAATCCAGTGCAAACCCTGAAATGATCAGAACGACTTCGTGGGTATAAGATGTAACCGTACACCGTAATGTAATGTTTTAACGAAGCAAAGATGTAATAGGTACGGTTCTGAGAAGACAGCTGATACAGTATTCCATATATCGGATCCAATATGCAATGGCAAAAAACACTAGCAACTTCTATTTCCTAGAGTATGTTGTCTCATTTAGATACGTTCTTCGGTGTACGCACGGCTTACCAAAGTTTTCTGGTAGAAGAAACTTGGTTTTCTCTGCGCAACGCGTCCATGGTTTAATACAAAATTCCGACCTTTGGTATTCGCAATAAATGTCTTAAGCTCCATTTCCGATGCGACTTATAAGTAGGAACGTTCTTCAAAGATCACATTTTTAGTCAGAACTACGCACTGCGCTATGGCATGCATCAAATGTTCAGCTGACCTTTCCTTCTTTCGGAAAACACTCCCTTAAAATGTTTTCTTTTCCCGACCACTTGTGCTTGAGCAAATGCGTTGACCCGCGTTCGGAGAAGATAAATAAGCTTGGATAGATGCTAGGTGACATTGCAGGAGTCGAGCAGTGGCGATGGTGAAAAAGGCAATATTTATTGAAATGTCCTTTATTGGAATCATATAGGAAACATGATTAATCAATAGTCGTCACACTACGATCACAAAGCTCCTCAATGGCTCCACCACTGGGGTTATTTCTACGAATCACCCGCCGTGGTTGCTAAGTGGCTGTAGCATTTAGCTGCTGAGAGCGAGGTCACACGATTGAATCCCGGCCACGGCGGCCAGATTTCGATGGGGGCGAAATGCGAAAACACCCGTGTACTTCGAGTTAGGTGCACGTTAAAAACACCAGGTTGTCCGTATTTCCGGAGTCACCCAATGCGGCGTGCCTCATATTCAGATCATGGTTTTGGCACGTTCACGCCCGTCATATTTGTTAATTCCTACCAATAACATCCTATTAATAAATGATGTGACGGACTCACGATAAATTTGATAAGATTACACTTTGGCTAGCTCCTTCGCATGATTATTTCCCTATAATTTGACAAATCTCGCTGCGGAGCGAGCAGTACGCGCGTACCGTGGACCCAGGATATAAATGCCCGGCATTTAACAGTCCTTTACGGGCTTTACGTCCTTTACGGGCTTTACGTAAACACGTGCTTCTTCTTTCAAAAGCTCTAGGAAGACCGTCCTTCTCGAAGAAAAATGCTTCGTTAAAAGGACTTCTTACCTAGCCGTATGAAGAAACATATGAAATGCGCAAGATGGCGACAAATTAAGGAATTGAGCTGTCTAAGTGAACAAACGCATACTGTGTTACTTTTTTATTTAGTATATTATGTTTATCTCGGAGTCCCATTTCTTGCTGTAATACATTAGCACGCTAGATGTGGCATCATTACTTTTCGTCGATATGTTTTTTAGACATTTGGGGAAGTAGCGACTGTTGGACACCAGCCCAACGGATGCGTTCGTGAACTGAACAGCAGAAGCTCTTGAGAAGGTCCTCAAGCCTGCGCTTGCACAGCGTAAGCTGTTATGGGCTCATTCCAATAGCCGTTTCGGATGACGATGGTGTCAGCCGCCTCCGCCATCGGTGCCAGTAGCAGCTATAGCCGGGAATCAGAAAAAAAAACCCATTTCCCGCAGGGTTTGAACCCGGGTGAGCTGCGAGGCAGTCAGCCACTCAACCACTGAACCATGCCAGCGCTTTTTTTGAAGAAGTTATTTTTTTACACTGGATGAAACTATTTATGTACAAGAACTATTTACAATAGCGTGCAAGCATGCAGCCGAATAAATGCCCTAGAAACGTGCTCTAGCGAGCTAGGAGACGCGCAGTGTGACATACGCGCCGCGTAGCTTCGATACGTGCACATTTTGCATTGCAGCTGCATATTATTGCACCATGTAGAATGCCGCGTAGAAGATGCCCCGGTAGCGGTACAAGACAGTTATAGGAAGTTTAAGGAGGCGTATACAAGAATGCTAGAAAAATATATATATTGTCTGCCTGAATAAATCAGCTTCGATAGATGACTATGTCACCAATGCCTTTCAAAGGAGATCCTATAAAATCATCATCGTCGTCATCATCATTACCATAGTATCCTAATATTTACCACCCGCCGCGGTTGCTCAGTGGCTATCACGTCGGGCTGCTGAGCACGAGGTCACGGGATCGAAAGCCGGCCACTGTGGCCGCGTTTCGATGAGGGCGAAATGCAAAAACACCCTTCTACTTAAACTTAGGAGCTCGTTAAAGAACCCCAGGTGGTCAAAATTTCCGGAGTCCCTCCCTACTGCGTGCCTCATAATCACAAAGTGGTTTGGCACGTAAAACCCCAAAATATAATTAATTGACTGATTAATTAATTAATTTAATACTTCTCTTGCGATGTGAGATGCGCGCTGCCTAGCGTCCGTACGTGCGCCCTTTGCATTGCAGTTGCATGTTATTTCAACAGCTGAAACGTTGCATAAGTAACGGTACAAGGTAGGCAGAAAAGTCATGAGGAAGAAAGGAAAATTAGGGAGGCGTATAAATATTGTTCTAATGAAAAACATTTATTGCATACCTGAATAATTCAAGCAGGCTCGGTGACTGTTCGTCAGTGTCTCGTTTCAAAAGGATTGCCATTAGTCATCGTAATCATCACTAGCACCGTATCGTGCCATTTGACAAACGATATGACATCTGCGTCGCGTAGAGTCTATACGTACAAACTCCATAGTGCATTTCTGTTATATTCCAGCAAATGTCCCGACCTGTAGCAGGTGCATATAGCAGTTGCGTGGTGCGTGTAGCTGGACCTGGCTAACTCAAGCAGGCTAGGTGACTGTTTGTCACCACCCCGTTTCCAAGATGATGTCGATAAACCTTAATTATCATCGTTATCATCAACAGCAGCATACTGCGTAATGGATCAAGGGGCGTGACATGTGCGCCTTGTAGTCTGTTTGCCTGGGTTTAGTGTTTGCTATGCGTACTGGCGCCTCTTTACGACTTACAAACTACTGCTGAAGACATTAATCGCAGAGCTAAGCCTGCGGCTGCAACCAGGCAAGATCGGGCTCACCAGACCGCTATGCAGAGAGCAGGGTCTAGCAGACCTAGTGGTCCAAGCTATAAGACAACTTAAACAACTGGGTTGGAGTGGAAGGTTAACGGGGACAGTGAGATAAGTGTCAGGTCACGAGGCTGGAATGATGACGATTGCATGACTGGATGATTGGATTGCATCGTGATGGTGGTGTAACGAGGGACGCATGACGAAAGTATGACGATGATGGCGTGAGAACTACGGCGGGTTGGGCGTGGGATGACGCCAATGCAACGATCACGAAGGCATCATATGCACGATCCTATTCTTGGTGCTCCAAACTATTAGACAACTTGGGACACTGGGTGGCGGGTAGAAGGCATGACAAAAACGGCATGACGAGAGTAACGTATCGACGCTGTAATGACGACGATCCCGACAACACCAAGCCCAGAATTTTCCTAGTGGCCCGGGGAAAATAGACAACTTTGGTCATTTGGTGGGCGAAAGAGGATGTGTATATATATATATATATATATATATATATATATATATATATATATATATGTATATATAATAGGGGCATAGAGCGACAGATTTACAGTTACATGTTATTGTTAGGCTCAAAAAGGCAGAAGTAGGTGTACGCATTATTGGTGTCCACGTCATAAGTGTGTGTGCTTCAATGCAATTAGCATTCCTCGCCAACTGTCTGTCTACCTACTGTCTATCTACCAGTCAATCTATCTATTATCTATCGAGCCTCTTTCGCTGACCCAGTAACCCAAGTTGTCTAATAGCTTGGGCCACTTGGTATGAGCTCTAGGCCTTGATGCCGTCGTGTTCACTGCACCGTTGTCATTCCAACATTATCGGCCTGTCGTCATGCGGTTGTCATCACACTACTGTCGTCATACAGACGTCAGGAATTCGTTGTCATGCTCCCGTGATACCATCATGAGTGTTGTAATGTCGTCACTCCATCTTCATCTGACTTTCTTCCTGCCGTGGTCATCACGCCATTATCGTCAGACACTCGATGTTGTCCTATTGTCCGCAATACCGTTGTCATGACATCGTAGTCATGTAGTCGTGTTCATGCAATAGCTGTCATTCGACCGTCATAATGTCATCTTGGTGGGTTCCATTTTCCGCATTCTTACTTCGGCATTCCGCACTCGCCATGCCTTAATTATTACGTCATTGTCGTAATACAGTAATCAGGCATTTGTTGCCGTACGGTCATCGTCATGGTGTTGTGGCCGCTGTATTGCGGTCACTTCAGCTTTGTTATCCGATTCTCTTCATGCCATCATCGTCAAGCTATCGTCACCTACCGCCTTCACGATGTAATAATCGCAGTAACTTCTTCGTCACGCAGTCCTTCTCATGCTATTGTCCACAGACCTTTTTCATGTCGTCGCCGGCATTCGGTCGTCGTCATACAGTCGTTGTGCCGTCACCGTCATACATTCACTGTCTCACCGTCATCGTGATAACTTTGTGGTTGTACAACTCTCATTATAATTTCGTCGACCCCTCCTCATTGTACAGTCATTCTCACGTCATTGTCGTCATGCAATCCTTGCCATCGTGTTACTATCACCATTGCACAAACCTCAACTGAGTGTCATCATACCATTGTCGTTGAGGCGACGTTATTCCTTCTCCCTAATTCCAGCGTAATCATCCTTTCGTCAAGTAATCTGCATTATGCCGCCATCTTCATGCCATCGTCACCATCGCGTCATCATCAGAGAGTCCCTGTCGTACGTGCACTGTCATACCCTCGCAATCATGCAGTCATGGCCGCCATTCTCGTAATACAGTCGTTAAGCATTCATTTCCATACCATCATTGTTTCTATCATCGCCGTATTAGTCTTGTGGCACAGTGGTTGACCCGCTATTTTCGTCATCCCATTTTATTCATACCATTGTCATGCCATCGTTGTCACTGCGTAGTCGCCATAACGTCATGCATTCGTTGTCACGCCGTCGTCGCTCTGCCATCATGCTCGTCGTATCAACATGATTCTAACTTCGTCATCCCTACATGTTATGCCGTTGTCGTCACGTCGTCGTCCTCAAAGAGTCGTTGTCATACTATTGTACTCATGCTGTCGTCACCATACTGTCGTTCTACCAGTGTCATTACTTCAGAAGAATAGTCTATTGTGATCCTGCCGACGTCGTCCATTCACGAAGTTCCGTCTCAGTAATTGTAGCGTTCTTATGCTGCCCTTGTTAAACCGTGAATATCGCGCCGTTATAATGCCTTTGAAATTATTACGTCCTACTCAGAGATTTCCTGTCGTGGATTTGTTTCCATGCCGCCATTGTCATTTGAGTTCATCATCTTGCCGTCGTCATAAATTCGACGCCATCTCGTCTTCACGCCATTTTCGTCACGCTGTCTTCATTATACCACCGTCATTATTTAAAAGTCGTCATGTCAATATCCTCATGCTGCCGTTGTCATGCCCCCTTTGTCGTTCCATCCCTATTGCAAAAACCAGCGCCACTGGGACCCAGTGCGCCGGATTATGGGCCCAGTACAGCGCACTGGACGCTGGGGCGCTGGGAAGGCGCGGCGTACTGGGAGGCACTGGCTACTCGTGCGAAAAACAGCTCTAGCGCGTTAAATATACGGTGCCTGGACACCGTATATATTTTTTGCATACAGAAAGCAAGAAAGAGCGCTTTAGTGCAATAAAAATAAGAAAAACACTGCTCCGACAAGGATTCGAACGTCCCACCTACAGATCCCACGCCCGTCATTTTACCACTACGCCGCGCCATCAGCGGGAAATACGCGGATAATTTGCCTTGTCAAAGCCGAGAAGCAGTTTGTTTCGCAGAGATACGTCTCGTACATACGTGGTTGATGCGCTATCGCCCAGCAACTAGAACTCACGCCTGTACCAGAAATAAAAAGTTGCTGTCCGTATTCAGCTGTATGCTTGGAAGTGCCACACCATCGATTTTCGCTTGCGATTGCTATTTTAACTACCCGCGCCAAGATCGCTCCCCACCGAAGCTTAGGCCTAGCGAATCCGCCGAGTCCGTCCTCTTGGCGTGTCTGGGCGCAGGAATCAAGAAATCTAACACCGATAAATCACTCTGTATTTCAGCTTTCGCATCGATGTTCTTAAATAAACGACTTTTTCATGTCTACAGTGCCAGCACAAGAAGCGGTGACCGCAGATGTGACGCGTCATAAACACAGGTATGTGTGCTATCGCCGAAGGCTCCCAGCACTAGCCCGCGCTTCTCTGACGAAGATCCCTATCCACGAACAAGGTTACCACGCGTGGTCGCAAGAATTGGTTGCGCACCTTCGTTCGGCGGAAACTCAAGTTCAACTATCGGAGGCCATGCCGGAGGTCGACAACCACCTCCTGCACCTATGGGAGGCGCGGCACAGCCTCGTCCGTAGGTGGCGCCGCCAAAAACACAATCGGAGGCTCAAAATTCGCATCGCCGAGCTCACCCAACGAGCGGCAGAGTACGCGGCCCAGCTCGCCGACTCGAATTGGGTGGACCGATGCAACACGGCCGCTAGACAAATGTCTAGCCGGAGCACCTGGCGTCTCTTTCGCGCCTTGATCGATCCGACTCAAACCTGAGCCGAGACACAAAAACATCTCCAACGGGCTATCCATAGCTTCGACGGAGACATCTCGAAATTAGCATGCAAACTACGCGATCAATACCTTTGTATACAACAGGACCCCCGAGGGCCAGCGTACTCGTATGCAGGTTCCGAGAACGCGGAGCTGGACCAACCGTTCCAGCTCCACGACCTGAAGGCGGCCCTCACTAAAATGAAGCGAGGAACGGCGCCGGGAAGAGACAAAATAACAGTGAGACTACTTGCCAACCTTCCCGACCCGGCCTACGAGGCGCTCCTCGCATACATAAACTCAATCTGGCTCGGTGAGGCAATCCTCCCAATCGAATGGAAGACCGCCCTGGTCACTTTCATTCCGAAAGCCGGCAAAGCCATAACCACGGACAACCTCCGCCCAATCTCCCTCACGTCTTGTGCGGGAAAGCTGATGGAGACTATGGTGCGAGATAGGCTGTCCGAGTATCTGGAAAACCAAAACGTTTTCGCAGACACCATGTTCGGGTTCCGCCCGCACCGGTCCGCGCAAGATGTTCTGCTTCAACTAGACCGCGAAATTCTAAATCCCGTCGAATACCCCCTCAATGACAAGGCAGTACTCGCCCTCGATTTGAAGGGGGCTTTCGACAATGTCACACACGACATAATTCTGACACACCTCTCCCAAACCAACTGTGGACACAACACGTTTCAGTACGTTAAACAATTTCTCTCCGACCGGCAATCGTACATCCGGATACAAGATGAAGAACACGGCCCCTACCAATTAGGCACCAGAGGTACCCCGCAGGGCGCGGTCCTCTCACCCCTACTATTCAATTTGGCAATGCTGAAACTTCCGGCTCAGCTGGAGAATGTAGAAGGCATACAGCACGCGCTGTATGCCGACGACATCACCATCTGGGCTAAACATGGATCGGTAGGAGACATTGAAGCCAACCTGCAGCAAGCGGCGGAGATCGTGGATGCCTACGCCCGCCGCTGCGGCCTTCAATGCTCCCCGGCCAAATCGCAATTTGTGCACATTCGCCCCTCGCCGAAGTGCACTACCAAAATCGAACTGTCCCTACCAAATGGACCCATCACAGAATACGATCAGATCAGAGTACTGGGTCTCTTTATTCATAAACACCGCCGAGTCGACACAACACTGGCCAAACTGCGCAAGGTGGGGGACCAGGTGGGCCGCATGGTTCGCCGGGTTTCCAATAAACGCGGGGGGTTACGGTGCAAAGACGCTTTGCGGCTGGCGCATGCATTCGTAACTAGTCGAGTGTTGTACTCGACTCCTTACCTCCACCTTCGCAGGTGTGACGAGAACGCCCTCGAGGTGATTCTCCGTAAAATTTACAAGCGTGCTCTCGACCTCCCGATCAACACATCCAACCAGCGCCTCCTCGGCCTGGGAATGGTCAACACCTTCGCGGAACTCCGAGAAGCACACTTGACAAACCACTACACAAGACTCTCAAAGACGCCGTCGGGTCGCCGCCTTCTTGCCCGACTACACATCCACCATCCAACACTGACGGAGGAGCGCGTGCGCATCCCGGAAATCTGGAGATACGCCCTGCACGTGTGCCCTCTTCCGGCCAACATGACACGAGACGACCATAGTGGCCGGCGCCTCGCGCGCGCGGAAGCGTTGGCACGTCACTATGGGAACAAGCACGGAGTATTCTACGTGGACGCCTCCGGCCCACACCATGGGGGTTGGTTTACGGCCGCAGTCGTCCACCAAAACACCGCGGTGAACGGCCTTACGTTCAAAGCACAAGACATAACACATGCGGAAGAGGTGGCCATCGCGCTCGCCGCCGCAGATCAGGACTCGCGGGTCATTATTAGCGACTCACGAGGGGCCTGCAGGAACATTGAAGGGGGCTTTATCCCCTATTTGGCGTACCGCTTACTTCAAGGCAGCAATTATCTCGGGGTCCCCGCGCCCCGCACGATAGTATGGACTCCCGCGCACGAGGGTCTCGAGGGCAACGAAGCGGCCGACGCCGCTGCCCGCGCGCTCACTCTCCGGGCATCGCCTTCGCCTCCCGTCGCTGCGGACTCCGACCCCAATCCGGTATTTACCTTCAAGGAAATCACCCAACACTACCAATATGGCCATGCAATCTTTCCTAAGCCCTGTAAGGGCCTCACGAAGGCGGATGAGCGTTTACTCCTTCGCCTCTATACTAAAACACTGTTGTGCCCGGCAATCCAAAAACATTTCGACCCTGCGTGCACAGGGAAGTGCCCGCACTGTGAGGAAAAATCTTCGGACATTTTCCACATGGTGTGGGCATGCCAATCAACCCCTCACCTTCCCCCTATACCCAACCCTACCCGGGAGGACTGGGAGGCGGCCCTGCTCGGCTGCTCCGACCTGGCGAGCCAGAAGGCCCTGGTCGGCCGTGCCCGAGCCGCGGCTACAGCCAATGGGTTCCTGTAATGAGGTGCCCACCTAGTTTCTATAAGGAACGGCCCCTTAGGGACTGCTCCACACGCTCCCTGTAAACACTTCAAACAATAAAGTTTTTCAGTCAGTCACTCTGACGAAGATCTATGACTAGACATGCGTGTTGACTGAAAGGCATCACTGAACTAAGGAAACGGTGCATATCCTTTGCGTAAAGAACAAGAAATGGCTATCGAAATCGGCAGTAACAGGCCATACACCATCCCGGGTCGGCGGTTCATTTAGGACTTCTTTTCGAAATTAAAATAGCAATCGCAAGTGAAAATCGATGGCGTGGCACTTCCAAGCATACTGCTGAATACGGACAGCAACTTTTTCTTTCTGGTACAGACGTGAGTATTAGTTGCTGGGCGATAGCGCATCAACCATGTCTGTACGAGACGTAGCTCTGCGGAACAAACTGCTTCGCGGCTTTGACAGGCCAAATTATCCGCGCATTTCAGTCTGGTGGTGTGGCGTAGTGGTAAAGTGACGAGATTGGTATCTGCAGGTCGGACGTTAGAATCCTTGTCGGAGCAGTATTATTTTTTACGTTTTTTTTTCTTTTTCTTATTGCTATAAAGCGCTCTTTCTCGCTTTCTGTATTCAAAAAAATATATACGGTGTCCAGGCACCGCATAAATAACGCGCTAGAGCTGTTTTTCGCACGAGTAGCCAGTGCCTCCCAGTACGCCGCGCCTTCCCAGCGCCTGCCCAGCGTCCCAGCGTCCAGCGCGCTGCACTGGGCCCATAATCCGGCGCACTGGGTCCCAGTGGCGCTGGTTTTTGCAATAGGGATCGGTGCCATTCTTTCTTCGGCATGCCGTCGTTGTCAGTGCGTTGCCGTCATACAGTGATCTTCATGCTGTCATTCTCATGGGCCACCTTGACAAACAAGTGCCATACCTAGCTACATTGGTACCGGAGGGACTGGGTGCCACATATAGCCGAAGTATCGGAAGTCTCAGAATGACCACCAGATAGGTTAAACAATTGCGACCTAAGCAATAGCATGTATCGCTACATTGCTTGAATGTTAATCGCATTATCGTCCACAGCCATCGTTAAATGAATTTTGTCATATTTTCAATTTTTGAGACGTTTTAAGGAACTACGAAAAAAAGGAACGTCCTACCACACCTCGCGGTATCCGGTGGCCTTAGTTAAAAAAAGACAATAAATGATACGCCGTATTATTTGTTTGTGATATAAGAACTTTATTCATCAAGCAGAATAAGCAGGATCAACAGACATGGTGAGAGACCACACTCGAGAAAGTCTATCTTAGGAGTAGAGGCTGCTCTAGTGCGTATTGCGCTTTGAATCTTCCATTTCCGGAGTGCATTTCGCATGTGGCCGCTTCTGTGTTTACTTGATTTTTGAACTATAATTTGACTGTGCAGCGTAAGTGCGTTTGCCTATTGCGCGTCTTAACGTACAAAAAGCTCGCATGGCATTACTCATATTTCTACGCAATAAAGGAAAAAAAAGAAGACTTGTCCTGGCCTAATCGTTAGAACACTGGGCTGCTATGCTCGGCGGTCGAGGTTCGATCATATATTATATTCTTCTACAGCAAAGCTGAATATGGCTAGGTTTTGGAAAAATTGCGTGCTTCTACCGAGCCGTGTGGGTGGATAATTTCTCCCCGTACGTGAATATCCCGCCGTTAGCGTGCTCTAGAAGATACAGCAATACCAGGCGAACCCGCGGCGGAGGTGAAGCAGGATTTAAGCACTCCACCAACTTGCAGAAATAAGTTTAATAATTTGGGTTCAAAAACTACCCGTGTCAGATATTAATCTGATCAGAACAGATACTAGACTTTGAACCGCGTCGGCCATGTCTACGTTCGCACCGCCCTCTCTTTGTCGGCGTTCCAAGCGCTTGCGTATCTCCTTCCCTTTCCTTTCGCTTTCCCGTGGTGGCGGTTCCGTAAGCGTGCTTCCCGCAAGGACCGCAAGGCGGGAAGAAAAGCCAACCGTCCATGCGGCTCTGATCCCGCAAACTTGGAACGTTTCACCGAAGCAACCGCCAGGTTTCAGTGGGACTTTCTGGGGAACCAATTTTGTGTAGCCTGTATTGTGTGTGGCTGCTTGTGGTTTTAGAGTGACCTCATAACCATTGTTGCACTGCGGGACGTCGACCAACGCATGGTCGCCTTGGATATGGTGAATCAGTGTGTGCCATCGGAGTGCGGTGAGGGGTGTGTCTGCTCTACGTGCCACCATTCGTTAGTAAAAGGTGTTGTGCTGCGTTTTGGAAGAATACATCGGTGTGTGTGCCCCCAGTGCCTCATCATCTTCCGAGGCTCAGCATCTGTGAGAAGCAACTAGTCGCGAGGCTCGCCTTTGATTTACTTGCATACGGCGTACGACGCGTGGCAAATGACAATTGCTATTCAGGGACCCACATACACAGCTTTGCTGGTCATCCACCTTCACAGACCGGGATGGCATTTAATTTTTAATAAAGCGAGATGGAGGCAGCAATCTTTCCATATTCTGCAAAATGCGAAGAATGAGATAAAGAATGTTTCACGTTAAAATTTACTTGTTCAGTTTAGTTTAGTTCAATATGGGGCTTTACGCTAGTGAAAGAAAGCACAACGCTTTAAGTATCGTTTCTCGTGACTTGAAGAATAACGAAACAGAGTGCCACAACGAAGACAAAATCAACGCTTCATGAAACATATTGACCTTCCTGAATGATGTTCAAATCGACGCAAGGAAGCGTTGTCCCAGAAACACATCCCTACAGAAGTAGGCGGAAAAGAACAAAGGAAATTAAGAGAGGTGAACCAGACGCACGTCCGGTTTGCTGCCGTAAGCGGGGAAAGAGGTTGAAGGGATGGGAAGAAAGAAAGTAGAGGGAGCAAAATGGGTGCTCTCAGTGTGAACAGGTGTAGTTGCCCGTTGTTTCACGCCTGGAATTGGTCCGAGGCCAGTCGATTTCATGAATCGTAGCAATCGCTGCGTTGCTTTGTGAGCCTCGACGTGTGGTGTCATGGTCCAAGAAACTTTATCTCTGAAAATGGTCTGGTGCGTAATCAGTTTACTAAACTCCGACGAACGTCACGGAAACGTTCGGTCACGTCTTATGTGACCGCTACGCCACAGTGAACTCGGTGTGCAAAGAGGGATTGACAAACCCCCTGCCTACAATATGTCACCTGTTGAACACTCCACATAATTACTGCAAATTACGTTCTCTCTTTAAACACCTTGTTTTTAAGACTGCAGTTGGTTTGCAGAGTGTATTCCCTGCATAAAACCAGGCATCTTGTGTTAAGTATCATTCAGGGTTAATTTTTTTATTTAGTGGCAGGCACAATCGAATGCTTTTAGATTACACAGCCACCGAAGCAAAATGTGCTATTGAGTGTTATAAGTATGTATTACGACAACGGTGTGCTGGCATAATAAATGCCACCAAGTTTTAAAAAATGATGGGAACATTGAGGCTGATATGCCTGCAATCTTAAATGTGGTTGGGTAAATTAGGGCGCGCGGGAGAATTTCTTAGACACGTGCTCAAAAGCAGCATTGGGCCGTGTTAAGCAGTGTTTACGTAGAGTTCAGGCACACCTGTATACGACACCGCGTTTACATGTTGCAACTGCACATAATTACACACAGCAGATTGTTTTCTCTTTCTTTCGATATGGTACATTTTCAATGAAAGACATGCAGGGCAGAATTCCATTGATATTAAGTGGAATCTTCACTCAAGACGATGTGAAACTTGTAATCCCATCCAGTGCGACAATGTTGGAACTGTCTCTGGGTTGTAACCTGCCACCATAAAATGTGCACTATTCAGGTTTGACGATCATAAAGAATAAGCTGTTTACCGTTGCTATCATTCGAAGCGCAAACAAGCTAGTGAGTTAGAATAAATTTGTAACATTGACACATGCACGCCATCTTTGTATTACGCTGCAGTTTACGCCGTAGTATTATTGCGACTTTTGTGGGCTCGAAGAGCCGTCGAGCAGGTGGCAGCAGCGATTTTTGATTGCCGATAACAGATTTCCAACATAATCATTTATCATCATCATCATCGTCGTCATTACGGAGCTCGTAAAGAATGATGCTAAACTTGGCAAAGCTGTAAACCTTGGCCTCACTTAAAATACATTTTTCCATCATGGTATGGTGCCTAGAACAGAGAAGAATATGTAGTGTGCAAGAATGCCCTACGTTGTTTCCGGTCCAGGTAGGCGAAAAAAGATAATACGGGCCAGAGAAGTGGCTTGTAACCAGTTGCCTACCCTTCCTTCTGCTACTCTGCTCTGATTCTCAGAATCTGAGTTACGTCTTTGGCACGTGCTAAAGTTTCTATTGGCGCGTCTTTGGCGGAAGATCACCTAAGTCACTGTACTAGAGAATTTCCGCTACCTGTAGTAAATAACTTCCTTCGTGCCTGTTCCAATAGTAAGAGTGGCAGAAAGTAAAACCATTCTGTCCTGTCAAATTGTCTCGGTCCGTTTGCTCTCACGGCGTTGAAGAATCGAGAGTGTTGACTGCTTGCCATCTGTTATCGCCTGTCTTGGAATTCAATAAAATACATACGCTATGTGCAACAAGAGCGATGTATAGTGAAAAGGTTTCATTATGCCTGTGCGCGCTAGAGCATTATAGTGGCCCACTAATCTATTTGTTCCGTTAACTATTCACTTTAGTGACTGTTCACATTCCAGCTGACCCACAGGGCGCCTGATTGGCATTGTAAACATTTAACAAGATCTGCCTGAAAACTACGGCTGTCGAGAGATGGACAAGCCTGCGAAAAAACGGCTGCAGTTCTTTAACGATGTAGAGCCGGAAGCTTTCATTTAGGATTTTTTTTTTACGCTTTGGGGCAGATCCTCCCAAACAACAAAGAAAAAGAGAGCCAACAGCGAAAGCTTTCCGAACGGAGTATTGCTGGCGAATGTTATGGGAAAACCGAAATACTCGCGGTTAGTTCACTACTGCAGGTGTTTCTACCGCACCAAAGTGACTTTGTGTTAATCCGCGATGACTGAGCTACATTTAAAAGGCAGTGGCATCGCCGCTCATTTAACGTCTAGTGTTGATATTTTTTCAGTTCTGATACCGTATTTCTTAAAATTCAGGCCGTTCCATTTTTTTTATTTGTTATCTGAATAGGAGTCTGAGTGCCGCTAAGACTCGACGATTTCGTTATCAGGTGCTCAAATTACCCTATAGACGTGTGTAAGAGCCTAATTTCTTTTTCACAATTCTGACGAGGCGCGGCCTTTACAAGGGAACGAACCTCTTGGTCATTATGGTGCCGACGCAGGCGTCGACTTGTGCGCATCGCACAACCCCGATTTACCGTTGCATCAGAGGTCAACTAAAACCCCTGAAGCTTTGTAAAGTAACGACACTCTCCTCCTTCACCTCCATTCCGCCTCGTTTCTCCTCTCTTGCTCCCTCCTAGACCGTGGCACCACCTACAACGCTTGAGCTTAGCAGGCGATCTTTCGCAGAGTCAGTACACGCATGGTAAGGCGGTGCGCTTTAAGCGTTTACGTTGTCTTTCTAGCTCCGAGGAAATTTGTGTACATTATAAAATTTCTATACGCAGGGTTACACAAATTCAGCGACTGCATCCTATATCCTGTGTTTATAACTATTTTAAAAAAAGAATCTAAGTAAGCGTTAACGCCGCACCATGATGGAATGTATCGCGTGTGCTGCAGTTAGGTAGGCAACGTTTGTCAAGCGCGTGTCGCAAGATCTTGTTGCGAATGGTTGTAAATAACATGTTTACAATCGAGTGTGCATATACTGGCCTTCAGCAAGCGCTCATCAACCTAAATACACCGCGCTGTCCTTACCATGTGAATTCGAGACGCATATCAGCTATGACGCACAGAGGCTAGCAAAGGGCACTATCGCTGGTCTGAAGCTTCGATAGAGAGTAAAAAGGTACAGTGCCACCAACTTGCGAGTTTCCCAAACTTATACGTACGCACAAATGCGCGGAGTAGGCGCTGGTGCTTCTCGTGTCTCAAAGTCAACATAAGTACACGTGGTCGATCATTGAGTCTGTACTCTGCATATTTAGAAACTGAAACCAGTGTTACACTATTTGTTCGCGAAGCGGGAACGCGGTAACAACGCTTCATACAGGCTCAAACAAGAGCATAGCGAGATTACGATGAGTAAATAATTTTTTTAGGTTAATGGTTCATCAGAAATAACATTTCATTGTGGGTTAACTCCTCCGTTTACGAAGTGACGTACTTGTGGCGAACCGAGTTCACTAACGTGCATGCATTGGGGACGGTTGCACTTGCTCCGAAATAACCTTTGCGAGATATGAATTTAGTAAAGTGATGAATGCGCAAAGAATTGCCGCGGTATGATGCGGCCGAAAATGGGTAAGTGAGACGATGCAGTCGTTAATATCTAGGAACCATTTGTTGCCTGGTTACGTAATTAAGCGCACCAGCCTAAGTGGCCTACGCCAAGTGCATCTGAGGGACGTAGTAGCCATAGGAACTAATTGTTGAACGAACGAGCAAACGACGATAGACGAGCCAGTGAACGAGCGGGGGACCGCACGTTTTCATTACGAGTGCTCGAACTTAACCATTCCTTCACGTACTTTAATGTTCACGCGAATTAGCACATATACTTCACAAAGATCTACGATGCTGTCGTCGAGCGACGAACGTGCCCCGTAACTCGGTTTCGGGAGAGCACGCACGCTTCTTCTTCGTATCGCAAAGTTATCGGGCGGCTGCCAGCGACGAACACGAACAAAAAAGGCAAACAAAGCTATTTGCTCTAAAGCAGATTAGTAAGTAACCACAAAAGGCAGAGATTTGCTTTCTAAAATGGTTTTTGCGCTCGAACCTCAAATTTTGTCAAAAGGACAGGCTTGAATCTCAAAACCTTTGTGATCACGTTTTCGCACACAGCCTCACTTGCCCTTGAATTCATGTCTGTTGGCGAACAAAACAATTAGGCGCACCAAATACTACGACGTAATGCTTATATAAACAAAGTATAAGTTGCGTAGGAATCTCGTTAAAGAGTGCAGACAAGTCGCGCCAACATGCTAACTGTGCAAAAGTTCTCCCTCTAAATTCGATCGATCCATGCCTTCCTTCACCCGGCGCGTTTACCGGACGGTATCGAGACGAGTTTCATGCCTTTGTCTTTAATGAAACTATTTTGACATATGAAGGTGCAGCAGGTCGTGATGATGGAAAATATCGTGAAGCAACGTCGCACTTGCCACCAAACTTAGCTCAAAGAGTTCGCAAAGCAGACCAACACGGAATAGCAAGGGAATAAATGTGTGCTCCTCGCCAGTCGGTAGACGCTTCTCAAGCGAAAATGGCGTTGGAGAGTCACTGCAAACAAACGAAGCCGGCGCGAAGACCCACATGATGACTTTACGCCAATAGCAACGCGGCGTTGGCCTCGGCCAGCGCACGCGAGAAGGAGGCGGCATTCTTCAAAGTGTGTCGCTACATTATGAAGTTTGAGGAGTTTTAAGGTCGACGCACAGCTCTCGCCATCTAGTGGCGGCATCCAGAAATATGCAGCGCGAGAAAATGCACCGCCGCGCGCGCGGAATCGAGGCACAGAACGCCTTCGTTTCTCCGTTGGAATCTGTCTGCCAAGTTTTGTGCTGCCAAGTGGTGGGTGCGGCCCTTGCACACGTGCGACCCTTACACGAGTCTATACGGTGTTAGATACGGACCTTTTCCCTGGCATCACTCGAGTTCCCCAGACCGCATCCAATCGCCGTTGCATCCAATTAAGGTGCGCAGAAGTGCGTCTAACACGTTCCCGAGGCGCAGCACCTCCAGACAAGTTGGCGACCCCCAGCTCGTGCGCCGCACATGGAGCTATTGTCCCACTACTTGACTCTTCCCAAAAGTGCAACGGGAGCCTGGCACGGTTCCAGGTAATCTGCGTCCCGAGTGAAGTTGTTTTGCAGCTCTGAAAGGTCGCTTGAAACCAACACCCATCCGGCGATTGTGACGGCACTTGCAAGCCATGAGGCAAAGCCGGTGGCAAGTCACCCTTCCTACAGTGGAGCCCTTGGAGCAAACCGCACCGCCGATTGTAATGGCACTTGCACGGGCGCCTGCCATTGGAGCAAAATGACGACACCTGAGCGGGATCGACGATTGGCCACAGAAATGACGAGACCCCTAGACATCGAAGGGGTTAAAAGCGAGTGACAGGGAGCCGAGAGAAGCATTCCTGCCTTCATTCATCTCTGTCACGCTTCTTGCCACGGGCCGCAGCGTCCGATTTGCTGCCGACCATTGATGACTTTATGACTTTTAATTACGTCATGTTTTACTGTAAATAATGTAAATAAACCTGCAGTTTTCATGTCAATATCCTCCGCAACGTCGGCCAACTCCCGCACTCAATGGCAAAATCCAATAACTGGTGGACAGCGGTGGGCTTGTCCTCCAGATCCATTAGCGGAGAAACATGACATGCCGCAAGCCACGCACAAAAAAAAACGCGCGATGTAGCCAATACTAGCACCGATAGTGTACAGTAGCATGGTAGGCCGTTTTGACAACATTGAATGCGCCCAGTGAGGGCGAAGTCCCCGTCTTTTTTTTCTATGTTGGTCTTCAGCAAGGCAGTTAGCGCCGATCACGCGGCTTCTTGCGGTAAGGCCGGCCAAATTTGTGGTTACCAGTGCACATTGTCAATAACTATCATTTCGTTTTCATGGCTATTGTAGTTTTCATATTAACTATAGTCGGCTTGCAATCCACGAAATTTTACTATTTTCATAGTTTCAGAACATGGATGGCCGGCTCAGAGATGAAGGCTTAGATTTTAGAAATTGCGGTTATATAAGTGGCGCAATATATGTGGCTATCGCATGATCCTTATGCTTTTGTCTGCTGTAGGCTTCGCTGCGCATTTTTACAAGTGTCGCTAACACAAGTTAGAGCACTATAGCAACAGCCCAATGTCATTCAACTCGCTGTAATTTCCCGAACCTAACAATGGTGCTCACCAGCGACTCGCCCTTTAAGCATCCTTATAGTTCACTGACTTGGAGAGGCAAAGCCGAAGGGTGGGTATAAAATTTAATCTGCAGAAAACTAAAGTAATGTTTAACAGTCTCGGAAGAGAACAGCAGTTTACGATAGAGAGTGAGGCACTGGAAGTGGTAAGGAAATACATCTACTTAGGACAAGTAGTGACTGGGGATCGGGATCATGAGACTGAAATATTCAGAAGAATAAGAATAGGCTGGGGTGCGTTTGGCAGGCATTCCCAAATCATGAACAGCAGGTTGCCGTTATCCCTCAAGAGAAAAGTATATAATAGCTGTGTCTTACCAGTACTCACCTACGGGGCAGAAACCTGGAGGCTTACGAAAAGGGTTCTACTCAAATTGAGGACGACACAACGAGCTATGGAAAGAAGAATGATAGGTGTAACGTTAAGGGATAAGAAAAGAGCAGATTGGGTGAGGGAACAAACGCGAGTTAATGACATCTTAGTTGAAATCAAGAAAAAGAAATGGGCATGGGCAGGACACGTAATGAGGAGGGAAGATAACCGATGGTCATTAAGAGTTACAGAATAGATTCAAGGGAAGGGAAGCGTAACAGAGGGCGGCTGAAAGTTAGGTGGGCGGATGAGATTAAGAAGTTTGCAGGGACAACATGGCCACAATTAGTACATGACCGGGGTAGTTGGAGAAGTATGGGAGAGGCCTTTGCCCTGCAGTGGGCGTAACCAGGCTGATGATGATGATTATTATGATTATGATAGTTCAGGGACTAACGCAAGCAGTTCAAAGTCGAAAATTTCTTTTGTACAGCCTTCAATAACTGCACATTCCACGTGGGACAATCGCACATTTATTGTGACAAATGTCTGACAATTCCATGTTTCTCAGACATTAATGACTACTCTGCTTTTCCGAGAAGGGGAACCGCGTGCTAACTCTTCTCATTAAAGCAACTGGCCTCATCAGTGCTAAACAGAAATAGGTGTATGCTAGAGCAAAAGCCAAGTGACCTGGTCGCACACACGAAACAGTGGCTCTTTGCTGCGGCTCGCGTAGCAAGATATAATAGTTTTTGTTGTTATCTTCAAACTACTTCGTAGGAACTGGAAACATCGGCGCAGCGAAAGCAAAGCACTGAAAGCACATATCAGACGACTCACCGTCAGGCTAGCGCCCTATACGACTTCTTTCGGGAGGAAAGCTGAATGTACGGTGCGGTGACTTCGGAAAAAATAACGAAGCCTACAAATTGCAGTATGACCGTGTTTCGAACCTCGAACTTTTGTTTACAGTGTCACGACAGCGACCGCTCTCTTGGCGAGTAAGTGAAGCTTTGCTTGTTCGGCAGTTTTCTTTATTAATACGTTTCCAGGTTTCGTTTGGCCAATCGATTGGCCTCACGGTTTCCTCGTTATACGGTCTAGGCAGTTAGTTCGGCATTGGTGAGGCTTTGCGAATTTCGGTCGCACTTTTCCATACAGACTTTAAAGCACGTCATTCCACGGTACGTCCCGCTCCTGACATCTATCTAGCTATTTTAGTACATGCCCCCTTTTGTAGAACAGCCAAAGCTGCGCAGTATTATGCCTAGTTATCACATATTACGAATGTATACATTATTCACCTAGTTATCTAGGCGCAAACGATGAGCACCTAAAACGGATTTCTCGTGAGAAAATGCTTTGGTGAGTTCCGCGAAATCTGGAAGTTTCATTTATTACTGTTGCCATCAAAACAGTATATGCTCTCTTGATAGAATCCTGTAACATTATACGTCAAGGTTTCGTCGTCGTCCTGGCTCTCGAGTCCTTTCTCTTTGTCCTTGAGCACTCCCACACCCACAGCGTGCGGCGTTTCGATCCGTTCGCCAGGTAGCTTGTCGGAATATTCCATATAACCGTGGAAACCTACCTTGGCTATGAACGTGCATGTCTAGAAATAAAAATTTTAAACATTTCGTCATTTATCAGCCTATAGATGCACTACTGACCTAAAAAAGTTTAGGTTCTTTATGAAATAAAAACCTACTGCTAAGAATGACAAGTCCTGAATCAAACATAACGCAAGGGCTTCTCCTCATGTAAAAGCTCAATACAGAGATAGTCTGGTTATGAAGTCAAAAAATATGACATCTATATATGCAGGAGTAAACTTCAATGTAGGTGAAGGAAATTGTCCATTGATTCTGTATAGCGTAGATTTCCCCCCCCCCAAAAAAAAAGAAACAGTATAAGAAAGTGTCGTAAGATGACAAGTACATAAAATTGATCATTGACATCTTCTTTATAGATATAGCAGTATTACATTGTAGCAATATCATCCTTGTTTACCTGTTATACTAGGCAAGCTTTAATTGTAGTACCACAATGAAAAGTTCCTTGTAATACTTCTACTGAGAGCACCGCTACTGCGAAAATTACCATTTGACAGATTTTTGCAGTAGGTGGACACGCGCTAGCAGTACTACTAATGATAACCTGTAAAAAATGCTTGAGACAGAAAGAAATGAGCATAAAAAATAGGCAGTCCACTGCCACAAAAGGCAGAATATATACGGGACACAAGGTGAAATTTATCAGAAAAATGTAGTAGCATAGTTAAGCAAAGCTAGGCGCCTGCCCTTGAAAATAATGTATAGCCCTTGAAAATAATGTAATGTAAAGTGTATGTACACTTTCAATGTTATCGTCACACACTTACCCTTAGCAGGCTATGCGGGCCCAGTTCGTATCTTTGGTGATTCCACTTTTCTATTTTCTGTACCGTAGTTGTCAAATTGTTTAGATCAAAATTTACCATCCTTGGTTTTAGCCCCCCTGTCACTATTACAGGGACGGCAACACGCATCATGATTGGAAAGGGGCTTATTATGCTATTTGTTATAGTCCACACAAAAGATCCAGTGCAAGATTTCAACCGCACATGCAGGTACTCGAGGTGACGTTCATACTGGATCCAGTAGACCGATGTATTGATCGGAGACCTGCAGTAAAACCGAAAAGCGCCAATATATAAAATTCTCGTAACGTAAAACAGCGCTTTCACAGGAAAGCCTAGGTGACGCATTAGTGTTCCTTTATTGCTAGAAGATGTTCACCTCCCCAGGCAATCTATATCCCATAAATACTTGTGAACTACTCATTCCTTTACTATCTGATCAAGAACTTACTTTCGCACCTTTATGCTACTGTCAAAATACACTATTTAGGTTACAACACTACCGAGTAAACGAAAATCAATTTACAAAGTGTGATGACAATAAATTATGTTATTTGACATGCGAAGTATTGTGAACAAAGTCTGCCTGATACATTTGTAATGCTGTTAAGCGAGGTTTTTAAAGGGCGAACAGTCGTGCGGTTGTATTATTGCTCTAAAAGAACTATCACGCGTTTCATGTGCGCTATTGTAGTGCGAACATTATGTTGTAATTGGTAGCGTAAGGTACATTTGAGTTTCACCTTTATGAATTGACGGAGATACATCGCATTTCTTCATAGGTATTTTTATACTTCGTTTATACAATATGATACACCTATGACTGCTTCAGCATAAGGAGTCTCAGTGGGAAAAGTTTATGTCTGTCAAAGGCGGGTTGGACTTCGTTCCTGGATGTGGCAGGAGCACCTGAACAACACTTTGCAATGGTGTGAACGCAATTTAGCATAAATAATGGATCTGTGACCTCAAACAGGTGCGTTGCAATGATGACGATTTTTCTCGCATTTACCGCTAAATAGATATAGAAGTTTTATAACGCTCTTTTCTGGTTGAAAGCTGGAAAGAACAAGCATAAACTTTGGTAGCTGGTTACATTTTACTGTTCCTATATTATCAAAAAATGGCCTAATTATTACGCGTGTATTACCGCATTGTTCAAGAAATTGCTAGTTCCATTATCTACCGTGAAACAGTCCTAATTGTAATTGCAGTTATGTTTGAACGTGGCACGTAATTGTTTCTGCAATCTACCAGATTTCGGAGAATCGAATCTATTAGGTGAAGCCAGGGAAAATACGAGTGCTTCATACCATCTGCATTAGGTTTACGGCCCGAACAGTTTTGCATCACCGAGTGTGCCTAGTCTGTGAAAAAGTCTGCTATTCAATTTTACTCATGAACTAATTAATAATGCTACGAAGAGGAAGCCGAATGCACAAATGTATGTACAACTATTTACATGGGGAAAAGAGTCGTCCTTTTGCAGCTCAGTAACAATGTCGCGAAAGACAGAAATTGTCACAATGCAAGTATCGGCATCCTGTTCATCGTTGTCAGGAGGATCGACGAGGAGCAAGACGCAAGGCAAGGTAATCGTCGCGCACGACTATAACTATGCTACCGAAATACAGCGATATGTTGGTGGCTTTAGCTGTCCAACGGAAATAAGCGTAGAAACAGCAATCTCGTGGATACACAAAACAAAACGACAGCCACTGGCTGGCACAGAGGGCTTTGGCGTAAAGCATGTTTGAATGGACACACAAGATTTGGATCAAAGGCCGACAGTGAAGCGTCACTTCAAAAGTTCCACGGTCTAGTTTTTCGGAGTATAACCTTGGCATCAAGCAATGAGCTGGGTGGGGGCAACTAGGCGTAATGGACACCATCGTGGATCAGTGAATAATGACTTTCAGAAAGAGGCAAATATATTATGCACGACACGATCACTGTCTTTAAATTCAAGGTCTATTAAAAGCATGAGCCAATAAGTGTACATGGACACAAGAGAAAGAAGGTAATACAGCTGAAAGTCGACGGCGGTTTGGCAAAACGAGCGATCGCATGCGCGAGGCGTAGTGCTGGGACCGTATAACGTAAAACTATTCCCATATGCTTTTAATCCAATCTCCTGACGTCAAATTTGCGTAACCGCCGACGCAAGCATCAGGTGGCGACCCGCAGGGTTTTCTGAACAAACCAATCAAATGCTCCCCTGGTTCACAGGAGGTCACTTCTGTTTGCTTGAAAAACGAATAACATTACCTGCACTGAGCGGCTTGTCTTTTCTAATTGGCTCACCAGAGGCGAGGAGCATGCTCAAGTGTAGAGGGATTCGATGGGGCCGAGCCACTGCACTGAATATCGATAACCGTATGAAGAGGATGGTGCCGGCGTCTGCGATTGGTCCGCTTTCTCCTACTTGCGGTGGCTCGTCGACAATCGCGGCGGCATGCAACGGAAGTTTAAGAATGACGCTAAAACGGATCCTCAGCAAAGAAGAATTGGCAGTACGAGGTCGTAAACGTGCCGAAAGTTCACGAAAACGTTACGCGGTTACGCAAAAAAAAGTTATTACACGCAAATAAACTCCTGCTCTCCGGCACGGGCGAGAATCGATCGGGGGCAGCCATCTTTTATTCCTTTAGGAACGGGGCAGCCTGCGCCTATTCAGAAGAAAATTCAGTTTGTTGAGGCATATTAATGCATCTTTAACGCATACGCGTCACTTTGACGCGGTCAGTTTTTACGGTTTTGTGACGCCGCGTGAGAGGCAGGTGAAGTGGGTGTAGCCCACAAAATTTTGGCCAATAACCGAGGGCTAATGACAAAAGGCGCCACATCAGAAATAACTATTTTTGTTTTGTTCGGTCAAATTATGCAAATTAGTGCGTACACGTCATATCAGATGGGGAGCTATCGTGGTTTGTGTGTCGTCACGTGACATACAGGTGAAGTGGGGGTGGTTCAACAAAGTTTTTGACCAATCGCGGTGGGCTGATTGCAGAATTGGAATAGAAAAGTTTGGAATAGTTTTACGTTATAGCGCCCCTGCATTATTTAATAAAGCAACCTTCTATCTAGTTACAGAGAGACCGGTCACACAAAACTAGACATGTTTCAATATGAAAAGCTTTGCACTTTCTTGGGTGCTCTGATTTATGTGGCTTATGTGAATACAAATGTTAGTGAAATCTATTCAGCCATAATTCGACTGGCAGTAACATGATACATGGAATCTGGTTGTATCTTTCAGGCAAACTGGAGCGTTCCCTGAGGTCAGCATTGCTACAAGAGCCAGTCTGACATATGTAAGCCTTGCTACAATATAGCGGGTCTTCTTAAACAACACCCTTATAAAAACGAACAAAGATAACTGTATGCATGTTAATGTGACCAGCTGCCCCACCCTCGACTTTTCAAGTATTGGGAGCATAAATGCTACCAAGCTCTGAATTTATTTACTGTAACCGCAGCAATCTCCAACTGTGAGGAGAGCCGTCCCAATTTTATTTGCTGGCTTTTTTTTCTCAAGTACTTTGCGTTCTGCCTCTGTCACGAGAAGAACCAAATGGCTATAGTGCTAATAATTAGGAGGGAGGCGTGTAGTACAATAAAAATTATCAAATAAAGTAGGAGTTAGAAAAGGAGAAAATTAAATATAACAAAGTGGTAATTTAAGTTAATTGATATGGCAAACATCAAATTTATGTTGAATAAACAAGCTGTTCTTTTTTTTTTTTGATGTGCGCAACTTCCTGTAGGACACTAATGCGATATGAAATTCACACACCGTACATAAAAACTCTTTAGCACTCTGAGGCTCCTCATTCATAAGGGAGCTGGATTCATTCAGTAAATATGCATAGCCTTAACAATCATTTGTTTCATATAGCTTGTTTAAAGCTTTTGATAATAGCTTTTATTTCGATAACAATTATACGGCCGCTTGAGACACAACAATACCGCCGCCGCCATTGCTGCGCAGCACCACTGGACGGCGCATGCTCGGCTAGTGCGCGGCGAGTTAGAGGTGCCCTCAATAGTGACAAAACGAAGTCAGCACACCGTCCATACTACGCTAGATCACCTCGCTAGTCCAGCCAGAGAAGTACTCAGCCTTCCGTTGCTGCCACAGCAGCACTGTAGGCGCGCCACTGACAAATGCACTAGCGTTCCTGCTCTGAGTATACAGTGCCGTGAGCGAAACTGACAGTAAACGCCATGCTAACGTTATCTAATAGTTTGCTGGGGGCTGACTAATGCAGGTGATTGGCCGTTGGCCTCAACTCGCGCACCAACAAACTGTGACGCCTGCAGGGCCGCTGGCGACGCTACTCGTCAGGCCTGCGCTGTGAGACGCCTGGAAGCTGCCAGACTACTACTTCCTACTATCTAACAGGATCTGCATCGGGTAGTTTGTCGTACCAGCAAAAAGCACCCGTTTTGCTTAGGACACTGTCCGAAAAGAGTGAGATATAGATGTGGTGACAGAGAAGAGGAAAGTCTCACGACCACGCCGTATTTGCCTAGCTCGTAGCTAATACCAGAACATGCGTCTGCAGTATGCGGGAGAAGACGAAGGGACGAAAAAAACATTAGTCATTCCCCTCTGTGAAGTAGGATGACCAGCGACGCTGTTGGAAACCACCAGAACTGATCAGGGTGGTATGCAATGCTTTATGGCTTTGAGTAGTAGTAATAGTGCTATATTAGAGTAACGGTACAAATGGGAATAATTGTAATTTTGACAGAGCACCGGGCCTATAGCGGTGCTGCAACGACATTGAAATCAGTTGTTAGGCTGGTGATTTTATATACGAAAACCTAGGGACGTCACACCCTATGGCGAAAGCTGGCGGTACCGTGGCAGCTTGGGCAAGAGTAATCTTTACCGGAAAACGTTTGCGAGGAGCGCCACTTGCTTCGCATTGCTATCACGAGCGCCTTATCATCAATTATGTGGTTCAAGTTCTTTTTTTAGCTTGTTCTTTATTCAGACATATGCTGTTCTGCGCGTTGTATGCGTCATTTTCTGTTTTTTGTCCCCTCCTTTCTGAAGAGTAGGCAGCCGTTGTGGCCCTTCCAGTGGCAGTTGTCCGCCTCCTCCTCGCTTCGCCTTTCCGTCAAGAGCATATATGTTTTCAAAAGAAAACAAAGTATTTATGCACTGTTCCCTGCACTTTGGTGAGGGCAAGTTGCCTCTGCGTTAAGTGATTGATAATGACAGTTTTCGACATGCTGTTCTGTATGGTGTATGCGTGATCCCAAAGAATGTAAGCACAGTTGGCTTCCTGCTGCGGAGCGTTTGGAGCATCTGCCTTACGGGGCTACGTGGCTATTACGATGTTTGCATACTTACGGGGGTATGAGCCACTGATGATGATCGTTTTTGTTCACGGAGAACAAAATTACATGTAACCGTAGCCATATATAGCTTCGCTGTAAAAACGACTGACATAGCAAGGAACGGACTTTCCGGAGCTGATAGGTCTGCTAGCGCAAGCTGCTGACCGAATGCCTACAGGAAGTGAAATTTGGGCGAGTTTGTAAGAATTCATACTTGACTTCAAGCGCAATAAGCCTGTCCCCGTTTATTGTAATCGTTCACTGTGTCCTCGTTCACTTCTCTTTATGTCCAACTATGGTCGAAGAGTAAACGCAATGACGAATCCTGACGAATTGATTTAGCTAGCCAGGCTACAATGCGCCTTATCTCGAACTCGGGTGCCTCCACGCGGCCAGGAGAAGCATTCCACGGCGCAGACTGAAAGGCCAAACACGCGGTGCTGAAGAAATATCGCTTGACGCACTGTAGCCGAGTCATTGCAGCATAGCAACACATGTATAGGCATCTCAAGTTGCGCGAATTGGCCGCAGAAGTGTGATTTGGCGACACCAAGGCGTACCTCTGGTCTCTCCCACACTTGCAGAAGGTGAAACTATCGGAACCACATTAATGTGTTCTACCGGCGGTATCAAACAAATGTCAAAAAAGCACAGTTTCTATGCAGGCTTTGTTGAAAAAACTAGCGATGGTGTAATAAAGGTCATCTCTACGACCACATGTACAGCCGACTTGGAGCATCTTAGACATTAGGAAAATTTGTATTTTGCGAGTTTTTAATGTCAAACACGCCCCACGTTTGATAGGTTTCGCTGGTCGCGGTATGCACCTTCCGCTGGGGCACTCCTTCACGGACCGAAATGCCACCGATTTCTGAGGGCTCACGCACTTCGCGTTGCCCAGCACAGGCAGATAAGTAGTGAATGAGTTGACAAGGGATGATAAGTAGTGATATTGGTCTCATCATGGTTGATAATGGTTCGACGCGGACTTTTAAGGTGCGAAGGGCAATAAGGGCTTATAATGGTCGTAGCAGCTCTGATAAGGTTGTTAAGGACAGATCAAGGTTAGTTAGAGTCGGATCGAGTCGACTAAGGATGACAAGTATTCATAAGGGTCGGATCATGTGCGATAAAGTTGATAAGCACAGATCAGGGTAGATAAGGATTTCATCCATTACGATAAGCGTGATAACAATTTATAAGGATTGATAACTCCGTTACATTGATAATGACCCATAATAGTTGTTAAAGGTTTATACTCGTCTGATCACGTTTGATAAAACTGAAAATGACACTAGGCTGGGTAGAGATGAGCAAGCAACACAATGATTACGCATACTTAGACAGCTCCAGTGGAGTTGCTGCAGTCTCTATAAAGAGAAGCTTTATATTGGTTAGGCGAAACGAAGATGAGTCTGCGCCTCTGTACACAAAAATGTGATCATCAGCACTGGCTCGACCGTCGTCGTCATCCACAGCTAGCTCTTGAGCTAGCTGTGGAAGACGCTAGCTGTGAAACCGCGCGAACACGCTCGTGTGCCTACCGCGTACATCGGCTTCCTCCACAGCTGGCTCCTTTGCCGCTCATCACTGCAATGTAGAATTTTCCTTCTCTTCTGTCGTCGTAATGGGAGGCCGCATTTACGTGGGCGTGAGCCAACGCTTAAAGAGGTATGATCCATTCGTTGTATTACGTAACTGCCAAATCGAAAATTGAAGCAATTTTTTTTTTAATCTAACGCGTCAATGGCGGGCGGATACTGCTGACCAGGCCACCGAGCAAACGCGAGACATCGAACGCAAACAACTGCGGACTGCGGGCATACTGCGGCGCCAGTTATGGACACAGGGGCCACGCGTTTCAGCTTCGCTCATTAATCACGGTTAATCGCTGTACGGAGTGCTGGGGCGGCAATTCTTTTCTTCACACTCTCGTGATTATGATGCCCACGAGATGACGAGGTTGCCTGCTGACGAAAAGATGAATGATCGTTGTTTGCATTGGTGACGACAATGGTCGTCATCAGCATTAGGGAACGGACGGACATGGACATTCACGTGCTACCAACGTTCTTGACAGAACGTTACACCAAATGCAGATTTCATAACTATTTTGCACTTTTGCAGAACAAGGGTATTATCGTAGACAAATTTCGGCAAATACTCCATAGGACTGAAAACGCAGACGATAGGACCCTTAAAGGACCCTTAGCACCCAACTTGACCCTTAAAGCTAGCCTGAACGGAATCAACACGTGATGCTTTCAAGCATGACCTGATGACACCTTTTTAATGCGATTAGCAGTCTCAGGATACATCATGCACTTTCCGATGCCTTTGTTTGAAACCGTTTTCCTTACCACGAATGCGCATGACGGTACGCTTCGGTCAAAGAGAGACCGCTCCCCAGCGCTGCTGCAATATGACCCGCCGACTATGCGGCAGAAATTGTATTTCGCATGACATACGGGTGTAGGAGGGGCCGTCTATCCATACATTAACAGTTTAACGGTACCGGGAAACGATACGGTTTCCTTGCTTTCGAACTCAGAGCTATCTTTCACAGTGCTCATAGAGAAACTTGTCAGCTCAAAAACAAGCAAACCTCCCCGCAATACAGGGATAAAACGATTGCGTCCACAAGCAGCAACACAAGCTTGAACCGAAACAAGACTCCTCGGCCGCAAGCAGCATCGCATCTTGCCGTTTGCCTTGCCCCGGCCAAAGAGTGTCCAGAGTGCCCAGGAATTCGAAGAAGACAATTGGCAGCGCTCGTAGAATCGTCATGGCGTATCATCACTAATTACATATTCATCTAAGGAAAGAATGCGAATTTTATTATCCTAGGCAATAGCCTTGAAAAAATGAGGTGCCGCCAATTTTAAATGCGTAAGCATTTCTATGCGAACCCAACGAGGAAACCCGTCCGCCGGTCACGTAAGCCGAATCAGTATAGAGGAAGTAATGTATAAAACTTATATGTATAAAACTTATACAGGAAAGGAAAAATACATTGGAAGCGGTGAGTTTTGAGCCTACGACCCAACGTTCAGCAGCGAAGTGCTTACCCAAAGGACTAATCAACCACACTTGCAGAAGGTTAATGTATCTGAATCATATAAATATGCTGTACTGTCGGTACAGAACAAACGTCAAATGAGAATAGCTTCTATGGAGACATTGGCGAAAGATTTGATGCTGATAAAACAAAAGCCATCTCCAGTACCACATATACAGCTGACTAGGAGCATTGCAGAGACAAGGAAAATTACACGAGTTTGTGAAAGTTTAATGTTTGACTTTCAGTATTAGCGGGATGTGCTTTCCGTTGGGGGCGTTCCTTCGCCTTCCGAAATGCCACTGATCTCTCATATCTGATGACTCATGCGCTTTGCGTCGCGCAACACTAATATAAAAGCACTGAAGAGATGACAAGGATGAAAAGTAGTGATGAGTAGTTATATTGGTCTCAGCACGGTTGGCAATGATTCGACGAGGATGGATAAGGTGCTAAAGAGAAAAATAGGCTTACAATCATCGGATAAATTTGATAGGATATGATAAGATGAGATAAGTGTTGTATTTAGTCTGATCAGCTTTATAAAGGATGGCTATAATTAATGAAGGTATGGTCATGTTGATAAGGAGAGATAAGGGTAGATAAGGATCATATTGCCAGCGATCAGGTTGATAACGACTGATAAGAATTGATAAAGGCCCTATGGAGTCACATAAGGTTGATTACAAGCTATACGGGTTGATAAAGATCAGAAATAGTCCGATAAGACCTGTAACGATCGATAAATGTTCATAACTGTTTATACCGGTCGGATAAATTTTGCGAACATCAATAATGACACAGACCTGCGCGGAGATGAACAAGTGGCGCAACACCTACGCATACTTAGACAACTTCAGTGGAGCTTCTGCATATTTTTTTGGAATGCTGAGCGTTCTGCAAGCATTCCGAAGTCATAAGCTATGGGGTGCATATTGACTCCTCGACTCGGCTGGTTATTGGGCCTGTTCAATAACATGTGCTACTGAACAGTCCTTTCGCAATAAGAAAGTAACAAAACGATGTAAACCCGTTTATCCTAACTTTGTTTGGGAAAAGGGTAAGGGAGACCTAGTACAGCGAAGCTGTTTACCTCTGATATGTATTCCCCGCATCCGTTCCAGGGGGGGGAGGGGGGGCGGGGCGTGAGGACGGGGTAGCCTGGTTGGCTTCCATCCCTGTCTCGGCGCGTGGACAGGACCGACTCGCGGGGAGGGAAAGCAGACTTCAAGCACTTCGCCAACTTCCAAACGTACGTTCAATACCTTGGATTCAATATATATATATATATATATATATATAGGAAACTGCACTTAGTGTAGAAGTTGGCCTTTCTGCGCTTTATTTCTATCAAATCCTGTTTGACGAATAATGAGAGGGGGCAAATGTGCTCAATGGCCTGCGCTCCTGTGGTTATACTGTCACGCGCGACAAAGGCGCCGGCGCGGATGCATCAACGGTTGCGGCAGATGCATGGTAGGTGCGGTCACCGCGGCGGCGCTTGTGTTAGCGTAGAGAGGTACCGTATGAATAATGTATTATTTCATAATGTATGTTGCCTAAACAGTTTCGCTGGTAATCCATCTCTATGTGATTGTTGCGGCCCCGTGACTTTTTTTTCACCTTGGTGTCACACCGAATGAAGATGTTTGGTAGTAGATAATGTCTGAACAGTCCTGGGAGGCCACGAATTGTGCAAATTAGTGATAGGGGAAGTTTTCTGTTCACTGGAATACATTTGGCGCACAACTTCTTATTCCAATACGTGTAGCTATATGCTTCTTGCTCAATGCGCACTCTGGCTTCATTTTCTTCACTTAACTTCTCCCTTCACACAAGGTTCATTATGTTGCCCGTTACTTGACTTATCTGTATGGGATATACAATGCTTGTGCCTGTTTATTTTCTTTGCTCTGTAGTGAAACCACCCTCACTCAATGAACACTCTGATTCCATTCTGTTTTTTTTTATAATTTCTCCTTTCAAGTGCTGTTGTTTCCGACTTCTTAAATTGTTCCTACTTCCTCGGTATGTCTATTGGGTATCTACGCAGTGGCATGTAGTAATTTGGGGCAGTCGGGCTATAATATTCGCGTACTCAGTGGCACATGCACCGCAAACCCAGTGCGTCAGATACCCAGTGAGACACATCCAGTTGTCGAAATTGTTGTATAATCGCCAAGAGCGTAGCAGCCAGCAACCTGCACTAGGCAGAGGGGAGAACAGAAAAAAGCATGGCTTAAAAATCTTTCCTACTTACGCTCATACTTAGGTAGCGTCCCTGAGCGATAGTTGCAATTTTGGTATGTAATAGTGACACAAACAAAAAATTTGACGTCATTGCATGAAATACAACGTGTAAGGAAAATTACTTATTCTAATCGGCGTGTTCGCGAGAGAAGATACTCTCTGTCACAGTCCTTACTTTTGCTCTCCGTTGATCCATATTTTGTTTCCTGAATCCAGACCCCACTGCAGAATGGCTCCGTGTTCGCTTTCGTTCAGCTTGTCAAAGTAGGACCTTGCCTGATCTTCTAAATTTACTGATGCAAGAAGCACTAAAAGGAAAAGAAATAGAAATGACTGTATTTCATTAGCAGTTTTCATACCGGTCTTAGTGATGTTCACATTAAGGAATGTTAGAAAACTGGCGACACTGCGGAAATCGCCAACTGATATTCACCATTGCTTTCCACAATATTATTTTCGATGCAGCGCAGCATGCTTGCGTGCCTAAAAAGTATTTTAGCTTATAACACTCAGTAAACATTACGAACACATTACATATACTGTAGTAAGTCCCTCGGCTTAAAGTGGCCCTGAAACACTTTTTATCGAAGTGGAGAAAGGCATTTGAAGTGAAAACAGGCCATTTGAGCAATACTTCGCCGCAAAAAGTACTTCAACGCGTTCAGCAGAAGCGGAGTTATTGGCATTCAAACACCACATCCGCTGTGATCCCGTACCTTCTTCAATGCGTTGCACTGCGAAGGCAACGGCGCAGTGGGGCGTGCGCACAACGTCCGCCTCACGAGTACATTATTACAAATGAGCATCCCATAAAGACAGCAAGAAGGAATAGCAATGTGATCAAAAAGAAGAAGACTGAGAAAAATATGCACGAAATTCAAATATATCATCCTTATCTAAAGCAGTTCAATCGAAGTTACGACTTTAATAAGAGCGTCTAAGTTATTCCATAATGTTAAAAAATATATAAATACAGTTTGTTTACCATGTTACTATGTATCTTTTAAAAAAACTGTATCTAGCGGAATGCCACCTTTGCACTAGGAATAATAAAAATTCAAATTCGGCAGTGCCTAAATGATGTCGGATATATTAAACCATAAAAATATAATAAAAATGCTGTACACATCTAATATTGTAAATAAAATCAAGGGCGTATGGTAAACCGTTAATCCACAAGCAATACTGCAATACCGTTCTCACGATGGCCGTCTACAGTAAGGCGATTGGAATCCAAGCAATGTAGTGGCTCACCGTATAATATGTACTGGTTCTTCTGAGAGTTCCATTGTCTCGGCTATATGCATCCTTTCATATGACATTTGCTTGCGCGTGTCCGCTATGTCTATGATGGCATGACCCTGACCGAGTGAAGACCATTGGATGATGACAAAGGAATGGCGTCGAGGGAACGATGAAGGTGGTATGACGATAAAGCATGGAAGTAGCTAACACAAGAAATCAGATATCATTCGCAGAAAGATGAAAGCTAATAAACAAAAGGCAATCAAACGATAGTAAAAAAGTGACAGTCGGAAACAACGCAGAAACAGTATAAATTAGAGAATACATGAAACTCAGTGAAAACGAAACTTGGCGTCGGTAAAACAAAAAGTTACGGCGCAACTCATACCACGGTTACTGACCAGCCTAATGGCAATAACGGTCAAACAATGTAGCGATAGACCATATTCCTGAAGTTACATTTTTTTAACACATGTAACAGTATGCTTTAGCTGTTTGTAGCTTCAGCAGTGTGTCAAAAACTTCATTATCGTCCCACATCACTGTGCACCTCTTGCCAAGGTCGCCCACGAGCATGGACACATGACAACGAATGCATGACGCCGACGCAGTGATGATGAAATGACGGACGAGTGGGAGTGATCGAACGACAACGGCGTGTAACGACAACGGCATGACGACGATGAGATGTACATTCCTAAATCATGGCCATAGAGTAGCGACAACAACGTAATGACCACGACATGAGGGCAATGAGTTGACTACTAATGTGCGGCGAACATGGCGTGACCGCGCCGTTATGAGCAAAGACCGACGAATCACCGGGAATGACGGCGATGATACGATCAAGACGGCATGATAACGACAGTATGACGAAGGATGCATGATAATGTATATGTGATGACGACGGAATGACAACGACAGCATAACAATCGTGGCATAATCATGATTGAATGACAACAGCATAATTTCGGTACGATGCCAAACTGCGAGTTACATTGGTAGCTTCACGAAAGTTCTATGACGACGGCATGGCGGCAGTGGCAAGACGACACTGAAGTGGTGACGATGGTGAAACGACAGCGTCACAACGACGGCATGACGAGAGCCAGATGTCGTAGTTATAATAATGACGGCAGATCGCGATGGCATATCTTCGACGGTTTGACAATGAATGTATGCCGACGATGGCATGTCAACGGGATGAGGACAATTGAAAGCCAACCAATATATGATCACAATCGTCTGACCATGACTGTCCAAATATCACTATGACGACGACACCATGATGTGAATCGGATGACAAAATATGAGTGACGAATATGGCACGACCACAATGGTATGACGAAACAGCATTATGAAGCAGTAATGATGACGATGGGGGGGGGGCACAACCAACACGCCATGATGGTGCTATTATGACAAAATATGTACGATACTGTGATGTGTGGTGCGCGACGTGGTGCGGGGCTCGGGACGGTCGAGAGCAGACGACGCTGAGTACACGCGCGCCGAGCTGGAAGGAGAAAAAACGACGACGCCGAAGAGCGCCCGGCACGTGAACGCGCGGCGCAGGAAAGACAACAAAAGGAAAAAAGCAACCAATTAGAAAAGACCACGGGGCGTCGGGCAGCCAATCAGTAAATGCCAAATCGGCCAGACCACGAGAAAAAGCGTGGTGCGCTGGCAGAAGGGGGGCGACACGCAAGAGGACACGCAGGGAGCCGCCGGGGAGACGCCAGGAGAGTCCCAGGGAACGACGGCAGGAGGAGGTCAACCACCGGAGCGGGCGTTGAAGACGGGCCGTCGGGTTCCGGACCCGAGCCCACCAGGACTTCACCCGCCCGGGGCCTCCTGCCAACCTGTTCCTGTGCGTCGCCCGTCTACCTGAGCGTGCCGTCGGCTCCTCAAGGCCGGTGAGCTTTTGCGCCAGTGGGCAGGACGGGAACAGTCGGGCTTCGGGCCCGAGTTCTACGCCAGCTGCCCGGCCAGAACGCCACCCCCGTCTGCCGTGCCGCCTGCTGCCCGAGGCCGGCGTTCGAGCTTCCGTGCCCGTGGGCGAGAGGGGAGCAGTCGGGCTACGGGCCCGAGCTCTCTGCCCGGCCGGAACGCCGCCGCCGTCCACTCCTGCCACCCAGCCGCCAGCGTTACCTCGCCTCACCAGAGCTGGCGCGCTCCCGGTACCCGGTCGGTCAACCTATGCCGCAACCTTTGGTGAGACCGGCGCCACCCCTTCTGCCAGCTTGTCGCCGCGTTGCCGTGTCGAGGCTGCGACGCGTCCCCGCCCTCGTGGCAAGCCTGAACTCGCACCCTCGTTAACCTCGTGCAAGCCCTATAAGAGCGTTCCTTACCGCAATGTTTTTTTTGAGTGTGTATTTCAAGCATGTTTTCTGTTTCTTTTTATTTGCTTTATGCTTCTTTTGTGTGTGATTAAAAGTCTTTGTGTGTGTGTCCAAACCAACGGCTTCGTCCTCAATTGGGTTCTCGGAGGCTCCGCCTAAGAGAACCGCTAAAACATTGAGAACACGAACCTTTGCCCATAAGTGGGTCATCACAAATTGGCGTCCGCGACAGGACAAAGCCGTTCGTTTGGATCCTTCTTCTAGCGGCTAGGAACTATGGCTAGCGCACGAGACTTGTTAGCCTTAGCCGAGCGCATGGGGCTAGAAGGTGCGGAGTTGAGGGAATGGATAAACGAGCAGGAAGCGCGTGCGCGAGAAGAGCAGGCAGAGGAGCGCAAGGCTAGGAGGGAGGAACTTGCATTGGAGGAGAATAACTTACAATTGCGGCTAAAAGTCGCAGAGGCGGAAGGCGCATATCTGGGCAAGAAACAGCCAGAAATTAGTCTGTTTGACTTAGCCACCGTGGCCCAACGATTGGGTTTGCAGGGGGAAGACTGGCACAGGTGGGTGCAAGACAGGTGGCTGTTAATATGCGAGAAAGCTCAGAGGGAGTGCGAAAGCCGAGTGGCAGAACAGGTGGCTGAGAGGGCACGCCTGGAGGAGGAACTTCGCAGGGTACGCGTTCGCATCAAGACACTCGCGGATGCTTGCTCCGAGGGGCCAAGATCCGCGGTTGAGGATGCAGCACAGCAGTGCATTGGCGACCCTAGGGTTCCCTCCGACATGGCCTCAGGCCTTGGCGAGAGAAAACGGTCTCAAGGAGAGACAGTCTCTCAAGGAGAGACGACTTCTGACCACGCCATTGTAGGCAAAGATACTGTTAGGTCACAAGACAAGAAGCAGATTGCTTCCGTATATAAACCAATGCTGCGTGGGCCTGGCGTAGGCGATGACTGGTTTGTGCAAGGTTCAAAGCTACGATGCATAAACATGGTTGAGAATGAAGTGAGAACTGAACACTTCAAACAGGCTAAATATAGTACGTCGGAGTGTTTGCGCCAGGGTCAAGATGGACCTGAAGATATCAGGGATCCTGAGGAACCAGGTTCGGTTTCAACAAAAAGTATTGAGTTGTCCTTGCTGCGTCCCTTTAATTCAGCAAGGGGAACTGCTTGTGACCCTATGCGCATTTGGGAGGGCTCAGGCATGTGTACCCAACCAACGTATGGCTTTAAGGATTCAGAACATTTGTTGGGCTTTCATGAACTCATGTGTGGTTCGACCACTGGCATTGATGCGGCAACCACGCATTACAAGGTTCACTACATTAGAACACAGGCAGTGACTCGGTCGAAGCCATGCACAGACATTAATGCCTGGAGCGATATGGTCACGGACCGGCCAGTGCACTCTGACCAAAAAGATATACGTCTAGTCCGCCTCATGTTCGAAAGGGTCACCTGAAGGAGCCGATGCTTCGCTTATGGCTCTTCACGGACTTGTGACCTCGGACTTGGTGACTTCAACTTGATTGTTTATAGAGTGTGGTGTGATAGCCTCTGGTGCTACAGTTTTTATTCTTTAGAGTTGTTGTGGTGTTTGTGAGTTAGTGTCTTTTCCATTAATGGTCTTTGATCTGTACGCTCAGTGAATTGTGTAACTGTGTAAATTGTGCATTGAAACATTACCGTGCGTTCTTGTGAACGGACAATGACTGTACTGTTGTGAACTATGTCGCGCACTGAGCGGCAGTTTTTCTTCTGAAAAACTTGTTAAAAAAGGGGCTTATGTGATGTGTGGTGCGCGACGTGGTGCGGGGCTCGGGATGGTCGAGAGCAGACGACGCTGAGTACACGCGCGCCGAGCTGGAAGGAGAAAAAACGACGACGCCGAAGAGCGCCCGGCACGTGAACGCGCGGCGCAGGAAAGACAACAAAAGGAAAAAAGCAACCAATTAGAAAAGACCACGGGGCGTCGGGCAGCCAATCAGTAAATGCCAAATCGGCCAGACCACGAGAAAAAGCGTGGTGCGCTGGCAGAAGGGGGGCGACACGCAAGAGGACACGCAGGGAGACGCCGGGGAGACGCCAGGAGAGTCCCAGGGAACGACGGCAGGAGGAGGTCAACCACCGGAGCGGGCGTTGAAGACGGGCCGTCGGGTTCCGGACCCGAGCCCACCAGGACTTCACCCGCCCGGGGCCTCCTGCCAACCTGTTCCTGTGCGTCGCCCGTCTACCTGAGCGTGCCGTCGGCTCCTCAAGGCCGGTGAGCTTTTGCGCCAGTGGGCAGGACGGGAACAGTCGGGCTTCGGGCCCGAGTTCTACGCCAGCTGCCCGGCCAGAACGCCACCCCCGTCTGCCGTGCCGCCTGCTGCCCGAGGCCGGCGTTCGAGCTTCCGTGCCCGTGGGCGAGAGGGGAGCAGTCGGGCTACGGGCCCGAGCTCTCTGCCCGGCCAGAACGCCGCCGCCGTCCACTCCTGCCACCCAGCCGCCAGCGTTACCTCGCCTCACCAGAGCTGGCGCGCTCCCGGTACCCGGTCGGTCAACCTATGCCGCAACCTTTGGTGAGACCGGCGCCACCCCTTCTGCCAGCTTGTCGCCGCGTTGCCGTGTCGAGACTGCGACGCGTCCCCGCCCTCGTGGCAAGCCCGAACTCGCACCCTCGTTAACCTCGTGCAAGCCCTATAAGAGCGTTCCTTACCGCAATGTTTTTTTGAGTGTGTATTTCAAGCATGTTTTCTGTTTCTTTTTATTTGCTTTATGCTTCTTTTGTGTGTGATTAAAAGTCTTTGTGTGTGTGTCCAAACCAACGGCTTCGTCCTCAATTGGGTTCTCGGAGGCTCCGCCTAAGAGAACCGCTAAAACATTGAGAACACGAACCTTTGCCCATAAGTGGGTCATCACAGATACGACCTATGTGACAATGACATCGTCACATAGACGTGACGGTTGTGGCAATGAATATGATGGCATGACAAAAGTGACATAACTAAGATAGCAAGATTATGAAAGAACGACGAACAATAATGACGTCAAAGTATCGAAAGTGGCTTGATGACGACGGAATGATGGCAGTGAGATGACGATTCCGAAATGACGAATACATTTACACAGAAGTGTGAAGGCAATGACTTGACGACAATGGTACGTCGACGACGGCATGATACGAGTCGGACGTCAAAGTTACAATGATGGCGATGGAAGGACCGGGATGAGATACCGACGACGGTATGACCATGAATACATGACCATGATGTAGCGATAACTATGGCATGACAACAGCAAGAAGACAAAGAGATGACGACTACTGTATAATGTCAATGACGTGACGATGACTGTTTCATGAAACCTGTATAGCGACAATGGCGTGATCACGACGGCTTGTTGAATGTCGTATGACGAAGCTGTAGTAAAGTGGATGGCACGAACGCGACGGCATTACAACGATGGGCTACATCGAGTTACGATAGCGGCTGTTTGAGAGCATGACAACAGTGGTAGGTTTTTTATTGAATGACTACAGTATGATCACAATGAAATGACGAAGAATAATTGAAGTCGATGGAACGGTGACGTTACTGAACTGATGAAAAAAAAACCACAGCATGACGGCCACGGGATGAAAACGACTTTGTTACGACCGTGGCATGATGATAACGGCATGAAGAGAGGCAAATTACCAAGCTGGAATGACAATATAGCGACCATGACGGCATCACGACGCGGAACACATGCCTAGTGGTTTATGGTAATAGGCAACTATGATCACGGGGTTGGAGACGAAGGGGTGACGACGCCAGCATGACGACAGGCAAATCACGATGCTGCAATGAAGACCATTGAATAACCACGGCGGCAGAACTACAATGGTGTGACGACGAATGCATGATGATTGTATGACGATGATGACATGATGGCGACGGCATTGCGAATGCCAGATGACAAAGCTGCAATGACGGCGACTCAACGACCACGACGCCATTACGACCCTGAGCCCATACCTTATGGCCCTAGCTTTGAACAACTTGGGTCACTGGCTCGGGCTACAAGACGTGATGACTACGCCATATCGAGAGTAAGATATTACGAGGATGGAATGCCGACATTGAAACAACCACGACGCCATCACGACCAGCAGCAGATAAAGAGGGGCTCAAGAAATGTAGAACTTGGGCCACAGTTGCCATAAAAGAATAGGTAATATATATATATATATATATATATATATATATATATATATATATATATATACACAGAGAGATAGGCTGAAAACGGCCAAAGTAGGCAAAAAATGCTATTCCCATTAAAACGTACAGATTTGAAAGATAAGCCGCGCGATGTCATCATCAATCTCCCTGATATAGTGAATGAAGCAGAGAAAGCGAGGGACAGATACAAGCTTAAATGATCAGCTAAAAATCTTAGCCTCGCTCTTCGCCTTACATGCTACTCCAGGTGTTAGGTGTTGATTATTATACGTACATTGGTAAAACCTTACCAGCGCATACAATCAGATGCACACACGTATAAACTGTAGAGATATTAACAGTTTCGTGAAGGCTTGTGGCCTGCAAGAACGTTGGCAATGCTTTCTTGGTGCTTAACGCGCAGATGGTGGTTTGCCGTGGCTGTACTAAACTAACCTGTACAGTACACAGAACAACCACGCAGTTTTCATTGGAAGTAGTCATGAAAAGAATACACAAGTTGTATTCGTTATTAGCGATGGGGTCTCAGGAGTTTTGCAAGGAAGCCAGGGAGAAACGGCTAATTGAGATATAGATGCAGTCGATTTCATCAAAGTCGCAAAGGCTGGCTTCAGGAAAGTGTTTTATACAATGGATTAAATTCAGGTCGCGAATAAGATAATTGGTGAATTTGAAGAGAACAAAATGGCCTCTAGATATGGCTTTTATGGATTACGAGAAAGCATTTCATTAGGTAGAGATATCAGGAGTCCTGGAGGCCTGGTGTAAAGAAGGATTGCAAGCATACGTGAATACCTAATAAATATCTATGTCGACTCCACAGCTATATTATTTGTGCTCCAGAAAAGCGAAAAAAAATTCAAATAAGGGGTTGAGTAAAGGATACGCAATCTCTCCGAGGCGATTCACTGCATGCCTAGAAGTATTCAAGTTTTCGATTGGGAAGGAATAAGAGTGACGATCAGTGGCGAATATCTCAACAACCTTTGCTTTGCAGGTTACATTGCCCTGATCAGCGACGCTGGGGATCACACAAAACAGATGATTGAGGACTTCAGCTGATAAAGTATAAAAGTATGGTTGAAGATCGCCACGCAGAAGACTAAGATAATGGTCAATAAACTATCAAGAGAAGAAGAACTTAGTCACAGGGGGTCCTAATCAGCAGCAGGAAATTTATAGAAGAATAAAGATGGGATGTAGCGCATACCTACAGCATTAGCAAATCTGACCGGCCGCTTACTAATAGCGTCGACACAATAGAAGAAGTGTACAATCTTTGCACTCTAGTGGTACCAAGGTATACAGCAGAAACTTTCAGGTTAACAAACAAGTTCAGGAATAAATAAGGCACTGCGCAAAGAACAGTGGAACGAAAAATATTATGCCTAAAGTTAAGAAAACAAGAGCAGTGTGGTGTGAATTAGCGAACAAATGGCTGTAGCCGAGACTCCTCTGTACACAAAGACGTAAAAATATGAATGGGCAGGCCGTGTATTGCGTATGGTAAATTAATAATGGTCGCTTATAGCTACAAAACGGGTGCCTAGGGAAGCGCAGTCGTAGATGGAGGAAAACTGGATAGTGTGGTGAAAATAGGAAAATCGCAGGTAAAACTTCGAATCAGCTAACTCAAAGAAAGAATAAATGGAGATCGCGTGGGGACGCATTTTGCCTACAGTACCTATAAAAATACGCTGATAATTATATAAACATGCAATGTGTTAGTTATCGTGTAACCACGTTTTCATTTTCTCATATAACACTACAGTTCATCACGAAAGGAAATCGAACAATACCAGATTCCTATAACGTAAAACTATTCCAAAATGTTTTTCATTTCAATGTCCCGACGTTAAATTTGCGTAACCGCCGACGCAAGCATCGGGCGGTCACCCGCTTGGTTGTCTGAACAGACCAATCGAACGCTTTCCTCGTTCATAGGGGGTCACTTTTGTTTGCTTGAAAAACGAATACCATTGCCTACCCTAAGCGGTTTTTCTCATCTAATTGGCTCACAAGTGGCGAGCAGCAGGCTCAAGTGGAGAGGGATTCGATGGGGCCAAGCCACTGCATTGAAAATCGATAACGCGATGAAGAGGGTGGTGCCGCAGTCTGCGATAGGTGCGTTTCCCTTTACTCTGCTTGCGGTGGCTCGTCGACAATCGAGGCGGCATGCAACGGAAGCTTAAGAATGACGATAAAACGGATCCTCTGCAAAGAAGAGCTGTCAGAACGAGGTCGTAAAAGTGCCTAAAGTGCTCGAAAACATTAGACGACCACGCAAAAAGTTTTATTACAGGCAAATAAACCCATGCTCTTCAGCAGGTGCGAGAGCCAGTGCCTGAGCGATCGGCGGCAGCCATCTTTTATTCCTTTCCGAACGGGGCAGCCTGCAGCTATTCAGAAAAAAAATCAGTTTTGTTCGGCATATTAACGCATCTTTAACGCGTACACGTCACTTGGACGCGGTGAGTTATTGCGGTTTTGTGACGTCGCGTGAGAGGCAGGTGAAATGGCGACAGCCCGAAAACTTTGGACCAATAGCAGAGGGCCGATGGCGAAAAGACATCGAATCAGAAATAACTATTTTTCTTTTGTTCAGTCAAATCATGCATAATAAATGTGTACACGTCATATCAGATGGGGAGCTACCGCGTTTTTCGTGATGTCGCGTGACAGACAGGTGAAGTGGGAGTGATCCAAAAAAGGTTTTGACCAATCGCGGAGGGCTTATTGCAGAATCGGAATAGAAGTGTTTGGAATAGTTCTACGTTATAGCACCCCAGTATACATTACAATATTTCAGGGTCACTCTAATTAAATTTGGTCGGTATTTCTATAACTGTCCGCAAATTTTCATTCAGGGTTCAGGGATATCGTTGATAATCTGTGTGCGCAAAAACTAGACAGAGATAAAGAAGAACAGACCACCACAGGTACTAGCTATAGCACCTTTGAACTCGGTGTAGTATTTGAGCCCTTTTATGGACACATCAAGAAAACATTGTTTTGTGCTCGTGGCATAACGAGTCGGTTCTTCGTCAGGCATTTTTTTACTTACACTAAAATCTCCAAGCTCAGAAAGATTTTGCACAGTGGAAAGTCAGTTAATCCTGTATGTCTCAATATCCACCTGCAGAAGTTATTCAATAAGGGGTCTGTATGGCCTGATTTCGAGCAATTAGTGACTGACTGTAAAGTTATTAATGGCAAGGCCTATGTACTATTATGTAAGCAAACCAGTATATGCAGGCTTTTATGTTTTTAATGCATTTATATGTAGCCGTTGTATGAGATGTTGTCTCAAAGGTTTCGTGGCTTGTCATGTCTTAAAAAACAAATGCGTCTTTGAAAACAAAACGCACCGAGAGAGAGACGTCAGTTTTAACTATATGCCGCGCATGTTAGCATGATTATTCGCCTGACATGCTACTCCAGGTGCTGGGTCAATATTACGACACAGACAGTGAGAAACACTTAGCAGAACATACAGATCCACCAATAGATATATATATACACACACACACACACACACACGCACACACACACACACACACACACACATATATATATATATATATATATATATATATATATATATATATATATATGTATATATATATATATATTGTAAGGAAGATAACGAACGTGCGCACAGAGTCAGCAGCATCGGCAGCATCAAGCGCGCAGCAGAAGCTCGAGCTCGGGAATTGCTCGGTGCATCGTAGAACCGGCGGTCGCAACGAACCTCACTAAATCTGCTTTACAAGTGGTGGAGCCGTGCGGGGTAACGTTGTACTCTACCATCCCGGAACTCCGTTCTCGGGCGCTACCCTCTGCCATGCCGGACGCCGACCAGCAGACTCTTCCACCGCCACCCGTCCCTTGCCCTGGCACCGTTCGCCAACGAGAGCCTCCCATCTTCAGCGCAACCGACGACAACGATGTTGAAGAGTGGCTGTCGTCCTACGAGCCGGTGAGCGTTCATAACAAATGGAATGACTCAGATAAACTGGCTTACGTATCCTTCTATCTCGCGGGCGTGGCCAGTCTCTAGTTAATAAATCATGAGAGGGATATCCGAACATGGTCGGCGTTCAAGACGTCGATTAGAGAAGTATTTGACCGACCCGCCGGCAGGAAACTCCGAGCGGAGCAGCGTTTGCGTACACGCGCACAAGACACAGGTGAGACATCCACCAGCTATATAGAAGACATTCTAGATTTGTGCAGGCACGTGAACGCTGCCATGACGGAAGCGGAAAAGATCAAGCACGTCATGAAGGGAATCGATGATGACGCGTTCCAGATGCTTTTGGCCAGGGACCCACGCACTGTTGGCGACGTCATCAGCTTGTGCCAGAGCTATGATTAGTTGCGTAAGTAGCGAGCTCTGACAAGGCGACATCCCACACCAAATGCGACGTCACTCTGCAGCCTGACCACCGGCCCAGAACAAGCCTCCCTGATAAACCAAATCAAGGATTTCGTCCGCGAAGAAGTTACATGGCAGCTATATCTGGTGTCCGTTACTGAAGAGTCTGCCAGCACTTTGCCGTCTCATCTCCGTAACGTGATCCAGGAAGAGGTCGCGGAAGCGCTGCCGGCTGTTCTCCAGCAAGATTTCGTCACTACACCACTCACTTATGCTACGGTTGTTGCAATGGCCCCTAGCACTGTTCCTGTTGTGTCGGCGATAGCGATACAGTGTTGTATCTCATGTCAGTGGGTGACCAGGCAAGGGATCAAACAGGAAAACGGTGTTTATTACCCGAAGCTTACGGGCTCCTGGTTACATCTAGGATCAACGGTTCACGCACATAGCAAGACATTATAAGTACTTGTGCGCACATGCGCACTAACAGCAGTCTGCTTATCAGGCGCGCTATCGCCGACACAACACTTCCTCCGCTTTTATTATGAAACTACCAAAGTTCACGTTCCTGCTTGGAACCTATCAGGTGGTCGACGATTTCTAATTGGGTAGCGTCGATCCTCGTCACCCCGTGCGGTGTCAGCCTGCGACGTCGGTGGTGAGAGAGAAACACTAGCTGGTGGTACTGAAAAGGCTTGTCCCGATCCGGGGTCGCTGTGTGGCCCCACGGTGAACCCATCGCCTTCAACGGAGTTTTCCGCAGCTGGTCCCGATCCGAGGTCGCTGTGTGGCCCCACGGAGAACTCATCGTCTTGAACGACGTTTTCCGCAGGCACTGTCGTGCTTTGAAGCAACTGGTTCTTGTGACGCCGCCACTCCAAGCATCCTGAAGGGGTTGATACACGAACCTTGAAAGAGACTGGTCCAGTCTGGGCCATTACTACTGCTGGCATCCATTTTGGCTGTCCCCTGTAATTGCGTGCGAGAACATGATCACCAAGAGCGACTTCGCGCACTCGACATGGTCGGTTCACCGTCTGTTTGAACTGTTCGTAAGCCACCCTCTCCCCCACCACAGGTTTGAGCACGTCAAGGCGCGTACGCAAACGTCGACCCAACAACAAGTTGGCCGGCGCCTCGTGCGTTGTAGCGTGAGGAGTGTTCCGATAGGCGAGCAGAAACTTGTTTAACTTTACCTTCAGTGGTTGGCGCGTGTCATCCTTTCGCAGCGCATTCTTCAGAGTTTGCACGAAACGTTCCGCGAGCCCATTTGCACTAGGATTGTAGGGTGCTGTTTGCACGTGTCGGCAGCCCATCTCTCGGACGAACTGTTTGAAGTCCTGTGACGTGAATTGTGGCCCGTTATCCGACACAATTGTCTCGGGGAAACCGAAACGTGCAAAAACATCTCTTAAACACTGAATTGTGGCCTCTGTAGTAGTCGACGGCATCACAAAAACTTCCGGCCACGTGGGCATCGACCACTATGAGAAACATGGATTGTTGAAAGGGTCCTGCAAAATCAATGTGTATGCGTTGCCACGGCGCTGTGGGCCAGGACCACGGATGTAGTGGTGCTTTGCCAGGGGCGTTGCGTTGGTCTTGGCACTTTGCACATGATTGAACCATACGCTCAAGATCCGCTTCGATACACGGCCACCAGACATAACTTCGCGCGAGCGCCTTGCTGCGAACTATACCTGGGTGACCCTCGTGTAGCTCTTCCAAAACTGCACTCTGTAGTTTTGCGGGGATGACTACTCGTGTTCCGAGCAATATGCATCCTTGATGCAAGGTTAATTCATTGCGCCTGGTGACGTAATGTTTCAGCCTGTCTTCACTGACGGATCTTGGCCAACCTGTACTTATGAATTCTTTTACTTGTACCAGCTCGTTGTCGCGTTGCGTGGCACGCGCGATTTCTTTACTCGACACTGGCAGGGAGGCCAGTCGCAATGTATAAAAAGTTTCTTCGCTTTCTTGCGTCTCGTCCTTGACATAGGGAAGCGGCAACCGGGAGCAAAAATCAGCTTCGGCGTTATCGGCTGACTTCTTAAAGAGAAGGTTGTAGCTGTACGCCGATAACGTCACTGCCCAACGCTGTAATCGCGCAGCTGCAATAGGCGGGATCCCAGTTGTTGGTCCCAAAATTTGCTGTAACGGCTTATGGTCCGTGATTAGAGTGAATGATCGACCATAAATGTAGTAGTGAAACTTCTTTATGCCAAAAATTATGGCCAATGCCTCTTTTTCAAGCTGGCTGTATTTCTTCTCCGACTCGGACAACGTGCGCGATGCGAAAGCAACCGGTCGAGACCTACCGTCCTCGAAAACGTGGGAAAGTACGGCACCTACTCCGTACTGCGATGCGTCACAGGCCAGCTTCAATGGTCTATCCGGGTCGTAATGGGCCAGCACCTGTGGTGATGATAACATTGTTTTGATTTGCTCGAACGCTGCGCGGCAGCGGTCGTCCCAGCACCACGAAGTGTCCTTCTGCAAAAGCCGGTACAAGGGGTTAGCGACAGTTGACAAATTAGGTACGAACTTCCCGTAATAGTTGACGACACCTAGGAAGGACTGCAGTTGCTGCTTTGTTGTCGGTGCAGCAGCTTTAATAACTGCCTCAATTTTGTCCGGTGACGCAGCGATTCCTTCCGCACTTATTTTGTGCCCCAGGTAGCAGAGCTCGTTTTGAAAAAACGCACATTTTTCTTTCTTCACCCTGACACCTCGCTCTGACAGACGTTTCAGGAGAGCTTCTAGGTTTATCAAATGTTCTTCAGCGGTTTTTCCCGTGACTAGAATGTCATCGAGATAACAACACACTCCGCTCAGGCCCTTCAGCATCGTGTCCATTATTTTCTGAAAAATACCTGGCGCTGACGCAATTCCGAAAGGTAGCCTGTTAACTGTAAACAGACCCTTCTGCGTGTTTAATGTCAAGTACTTCTTTGACTCTTCCGCCATGAATACCTGCTGGTATGCCCTGTTCAGATCGATCTTCGTAAAATGTAGCCCCCCGGCCAGCGCTGCCAGTAGATCATCTATCTTAGGCAGCGGGTAGTGTGTGATGTCAAGTGAAGGGTTTATCGTCGTTTTATAATCCCCACATAGGCGTATGCTGCCATCTTTCTTTATCACGGGCACTGCGGGCGTGGCATACTCCGCTGTATTCACTGGCGTGAGAATTCCTATTTCAACCAATTTTGCTATCTCGGCTTCTACAGCTGACTGCAATGCGAACGGCACATTCCTTGCTTTTAGGAACTTCGGCCGGTGGTCTGGTTTGAAAAACAGCTCGGCCCGTTCGTCTGTGATAGCACCTAACTCATCCTTGAACAGAGTTTCGTACTTGGCTAGCAAGGAATCGAGCCTTTCCTTCGTTCGAGAAGACGAGTCAAACACTGACCTTGAGATGTAGTTCAGACCCCAAATGCTGTCCCAGTCTAGACGTAGTGTGTGTAGCCATTCTCGTCCTAGCAGTGGTGGTCCTGCTTGGTCGACGAGGTAGAGCGGCAGCTGCGCCGTCCGTCCACTATGCTGCACGTTGACAACCGCGACGCCACAAGGTCGGACGAGTGCTCCGGTATAGGTGCGTAGGGTGACGTCAGTTGATCGGTAGCTGGTAGAAGGAAGCCGCTTCTTGAACTGCTTGAAAGGCATGATTGACAGTGCAGCTCCCGTGTCGAGTTCCATTTCTACCGGTGCATCATTTATATTTAGTTTAACAAAAATGGGAGCGCGGCTGGCAGCCCCTTGTTTGGAAATGCTGATAGTCGGCTCCTGTGTCACAACTTTTAGCGTTTTCAGGCTCCGTTTTTTCTTATACCCGTCATGACATTGCCTGTTGCTGCTCCGACAGGCTCTTTGAATGTGTCCTTTCTTCGAACACTTAAAACAGGTATCGTTAATGTGAGGGCATACTGCATGAGTGTGGCTCGGGGAACCACAGCGGTAGCAAACTAGTAGCGGCTTACCAGCTCTCGTTTGCACCTCGTACAGATCAGCATGTGCCTCTCTACTATCGTCTTCAACTTTGTGCAGCTGTGTGGCCAATGCTTCCACGACTCGAGTCTCGGCGACATTCTTCCGGGCTGCTTCCATGGCCAGAGCGCGGTCCACTGCTCTCGAGAACGTCAACGTGTCGCCCTCGGTAAAAAGTACTCGCTGCACGTCCTCACGGAGCAGTCCGCACACGAACCGATCCCGCAGCGCTTCGTCTAAACTGGCTCCAAACTGGCAGGTCTGAGACAACTTGCGAAGTTCGGCAACATATTCCGGCAGGGGCTCACCTTCATGCTGTGCTCTGCGGTAAAACTTGGCTCGTTCGCCGATTACGGACGGCACTGGGGCCAGGTGGGCGTCCAAGGTGCTCTTCAGCTGTTCGAAACTTTTAGCCGACGGCAGGTCAGGTGCCGTCAACGACTTCAGCAGCCCATACGTTCGCGGGCCGATGATGCTGAGGAATGCGTGCACCTTGTCGCTGTCAGGAACCTTGTTGACAATCAGAAAAGATGTCAACCTCTCCTTGTATGCCGTCCAGTCACTTGCGGTAACATCAAATGACTCCATCTGGCCAAGCTGTCCAGTCGACTGCATTGTCGCTTCTTTGTTATCCATGCACAGACAGCCGCAAAATCAGCATTCTTCAAAGTCCAACTTGGAACAGAGGCTGACTTTGAAAAGACTTGCCTTCTTCACCAACTGACAGCGGCCTTCGGTCCCACCCTCGTCGCCAGTGTTGTATCTCATGTCAGTGGGTGACCAGGCAAGGGATCAAACAGGAAAACGGTGTTTATTACCCGAAGCTTACGGGCTCCTGGTTACATCTAGAATCAACGGTTCACGCACATAGCAAGACATTATAAGTACTTGTGCGCACATGCGCACTAACAGCAGTCTGCTTATCAGGCGCGCTATCGCCGACACAACAGTTCCCGTGCGTCGCTTCCAGCAGCCTGTACACCGCCCTCCCCCTCCCGTCCCCTGGACCACCATTGTCGTCGCTAACCCGTGGCGTACGCCGGACAATCGCCCGATATGCTTCGCCTGCAGGAATCCCGCTCATGTCGCAAGGTTCTGCCGCGCCGATCGCAGGCGTTCGATGGCGATCACCGCGCGTCCTATTTGCCGCCTGATCCAACTGCGCCTTATGGATCCTTCGACCCATCACCAGCTCGCTCCCAGACTGATCGCCGTCCTCGCTTCGAACGCCTCCGGTCCCCCTCCCCACGACGCCGATCGCTTTCCCCCATGCGTCGACGGCCCGTCTCTAACGAAGAGGGAAACTAGACGACGCAGTTCCTGAGGCAAGAACTGCGCAAGTGTCGACATGCCGAAGTCCTCCTCCTTTACCTGCCAATGTCATTGACATGTTTATCGAACATGTCGCTACAGTCGCCCTCGTCGATACCGGTGCCGCTATTTCAGTTATGGATGCAAGATTTTGCCTTTCGCTTCATAAAGTGACGACGTCTCTGTCTGGATTGTCGCTCCGAACGGCATGTGCTCAACCCATTCGCCCTACTGCTGCTTGTACTGCCCTTGCGACCACACAGGACGTTTTGTACATGATTGAATTCATAATTCTTTCATCGTGCCCCCACGCCGTTATTCTAGGATGGGATTTTCACTCACGCCACAATGCCATCATCAATTGCGCTCAGGCTGAGATTGAACTTTCCCACCTTGGTGACCTGGCCTCCGTCGATGCTCATCCTGCCGCTAAAATTGCCGTGAAAGAAGAAACCTGTATTCCTCCGCGCACTTCAGCATTCGTACCAGTCTTCTGCAGTACCATATAGACCAGAACACGACAGCCTCGCACCCAGACTAACGGAACGCATACTCTCGCACACGGGTTGCCCGATCGACCGGCGCCATCTTGTACTGGGCTGCCAAAGTGTGTTCGCCGGCGACCGGCACACATGGCGAGCGTCAGCTCTAGGACTCCAAAGTGCGGAAATGTGCCCGTTCACGCGGATCCAAAGTACAAGAAGTCATCTGGGCATCATTGCGTCGTGTTTGGATGCCAAAACAACCAGCGCAAAAGGAGCAGGTTGCTTAGCGCTGTTTGCGAAGAGCACAACACACGTAGGGAATCGTGCCGGTGCGGTGTTTTCAGCCTGCACCGATTTCCATCCGCAACGAAGAATGCCATGCTGCGCCACCGGTGGATAGCTGCAGTGAATAGGAAGAACTACCAACCCAGTGAAAATGCACGAGTATTCGATCTCTGTATATTTTGGTGCCACGTTCAACTTTGCGCCCTACGAACGTAATATGTGTAACACGCAGGTTTGCTCCGAGCACTTTCTGGGCAACAAGCCTACAGAGCAGAATCGCGTGCCGGTGCTTCGCCTTGGCTATAACAAAAAGACAAGCCTTTTCGTGTTTTTAGTCATGCAGAGCTCCCGACGGTTAAGCGGAACAGTTGAGTTTGCGGTTAGCGATACTTGCAGCTGGTGCACGGCATGACCATTAAGCGTGAACGACAAGTTGTAGGCAATAGAATGTTGCCCTGCTGGTGAGCGTTATTGCTATGAAAGTAAACCGAAGTCTGCTCGTCACGTAGCATGCGTCCACAAAAACGTAAACCACGACTGCTCGTCGCCGAAGGTGCTCGTGCAGCGCGCCTGTCTTTACGAGCTGGTGTTGCAGGTGCCATTCGTGACGAATTCATTTGAGCTTCCTGAGCTCTAAACTGCGCGCGGGCTTTTATGCGGGGTAAAGCGCAAGATTTTTCCGTTCATATAGCGAGGAAAATAAGGTGGTTAGTTATTGTTGTATTTTGTAACAAAATTTTGCTCGTTCTCGCCAGGTTTTTTTTATTTTACTGTTTTCTTTTCTAAGGGAGCGCCAACAATCCGATATGGCCTCGCACAGGCGAAACAGGTCTGATACCAGGTAGCTGCAGTTGGTGGGGCTAATTTAATGCAGGTGCGGTTGTTGTATTGTACGAAGGGGTCCCTGATGATGCAGCTTAAAGTAGGGATGGTAATCTAATGTGCCCTGTCATGGTTTTTGCAGCAGCTGTACAACACCTGCATCTGTCATGCTCACCCTGTTATACGGGCTTTGACTGCACATGCAGTTGAGCATTATAACTACTGTAGTTCCTCATTTTCCATTGAGTGCAGGTTTAGCTTCGTATGCTGCTTGTTCGAGTGCTGTAGGCTTGTGTTCTGAATGTTGTACTCTTAAGTGGTTGCACGATACAATTGGCCTGGTGTATTTTTCATATTGAGAGGACTTTATATCTTCGCAATAGTGATGGCATGGGAAAGAACTACAGCCGTTCTTACTATAACATATATTTTGTTTTCAATGTGCAGGTGGTGAAGGGCAGGCGTCTGCTAATCAGGCAGTCTATAAGCCCAGTCATACGACCTCGCCAGTTGGTTGCCAAACGCGGCCAACCCTGTAGTGACCATGACAAACAAGACCAAACTGAAAGTGCAGAGGGCAATGTTCTGCGTGCTTTATTAATATATGGCACCAACACAGTGCTGTATATTTCTTCACAGGTTACGTGCTAAAATGCGGAGATATTACAGCTCACGTGTTCTAGCATATAGCGCGCGGTTTGCACAAACGTAATAGCGTACTTGCCTGATGTATTCGCTTCTGCAGCCTGCACAGCACTCAGTGTGGCCATTGCGGACTTGCATGATGCCTTGAAGTTTGATTGGATCGAGACAGCGAAAATTACAGGTTAGAAAAAACGCGACACACGCCTTCCGCCCAGCTGAAAAGCCCAAGTTTATCTTATGCGCCGGGTCGCATCTCCCGGCGTGGCAGCCCAGACCTGCCACTTCGCGACGCTTGGGATAGATGGCGCGACGAGCGCTCATCAATATGGCGGCGCGCTTTGAATTCACGGTGTTCTGGTGTATACGATGGGATGGTCTTCTTCATGCCCTCTCATCACTTTGTTACCCGAAAAGCGATTCCTTCGCCCTTTGCAGCTCTTCACCTTGCCGCCAGTGTCAGCACGATGCCCATTTACAATCATCTTTCATAGCCGCTATCACTGCTCCGACGCGAATGCCTTGGTTACGTCGAGTCGGTCGATTTAACACGAATTGTTTCCGTCCTCGTCGAAGTGCCTTTTACTGCCGTCCATGAACTGAGTGCCCTCTCCGTACCCGACTCAACATGGACTGGTGTGTTCAGCCCATTCATCTCCGAAGATCTGACGCATTCGCAGCGATCTCAACTTCTCGTAGTGCTTCAGCACTTCCACCGTTCTTTCGACGTTGCGCAACCATCTCTTGGCCGTGCGTTGACAGTCGAGCATTACATCGACACTGGCTCTCACTCACCGCTGCGACAAAGACCGTATCGCGTGTCCGCTACGGAACGTCGCGTCATTGCAGACCAGGTCGATGACATGCTCCGTCGAGGCGTCATTCAACCTTCCCAAAGCCCATGGGCCTCTCCCGTGGTCCTCGTCACAAAAAAAGGTGGTTCCATCCGCTTCTGTGTTTTCGACGATTGAACAGGATCAAGCTGAAGGACGTCTACCCATTACCGCGCATCGATGATGCTCTGGACTGTTTGCTGGGAGCCGAGTTCTTTTCTTCGCTGGATTTGCGGTAAGACTACTGGCAGGTTCCGATGGCAGAGGCCGATCGCCCGAAAACGGCCTTTGTTACACCAGACGGCTTGTGTGAATTCACCGTCATGCCTTTCGCACTTTGCAACGCTCCTGCTACGTTCGAAAGAATGATGGATAATATTCTACGTGACCTCAAATGGAAAATCTGTCTTTGCTATCTTGACGACATTGTGGTGTTCGCCCCTGATTTCGCAACGCACGTGCTCCGCCTCTAGCACGTACTCACTTGCTTGACCAACGCCGGGGGGACACTTAACCTGAAGAAGTGTAGACTTGTTGTTCGTCAGCTCACAATTTTAGGCCATGTCGTGTCAAAGGAGGGCATTCGCCCAGATCCCGAGAAGCTACGTGCTGTTACTACGTTCTGAAAACCTACCACTATGAAAGAGCTACGCAGTTTTATCGGCCTCTGCTCTTACTTCCGACGATTCGTTCGAAACTTTGCGTCACTGATATCGCCTCTCACACAGATTCTTGGTGGGGCTAGAGATCTCTCATCATGGTCTCCAGAGTGCGACGACGCCTTCACAACCTTGCGCAGTCTTCTCACGACACCACCCATTCTTCGCCATTTTGACCCTCAAGCGCCAACCGAAATCCATACCGATGCAAGCGGTGTAGGCCTTGGCGCTGTGTTGGCACAGCGTCAACCTGGCCACACAAAATACGTCGTGGCATACGCGAGTCGCACGTTAACCAAGGCGGAAACCAATTACAGCGTTACAGAAAAGCTGTGTTTGGCCATTGTGTGGGCGCTTGGCAAGTTTTGCCCATATTTCTACGGTCGATCGTTTGACGTAGTGACCGACCACCATGCACTATGTTGGCTGTCGACGCTCGAAGATCCATCCGGCCGCCTTGCCCGCTGGGCATTGCGAATCCAAGAATATGACATTCGCGTGGTTTACCGTTCCGGGCGAAAGCACGCCGACGCTGACGCGCTATCCCGATCACCGCTTCCCCCGAAGGCCAGTCACGACTCTTCCTGCGAGAGCACATTATCCTCTCTGGACGTTGACGCTATCGCTGCTGCACAGCGTAATGATCGCTGGACTGCATCTCCGCTCGACCTTCTCTCGAATACGTGGAAATTTCCAGCGTCACGTACGCTTCGGCGCCAAGTTCCTCATTTTGCGATTCGAGACCAGCTACTATATCGACGCAACTATGCCCCAGAGGGACGCACCTGGTTACTCGTCATTCCGAGAATCTTGCGATCAAAGCTCCGCTCCTCGTTCCACGTCGACCCTCAGTGTGGCCACGCGGGAGTCTTCAAAACATGCGAAAGACTTCGACACCGCTATTACTGGCGGGGAATGTACAATTTCGTTCGAACGTTCATCCGCTCTTGTCGTGAGTGCCAACGCCGTAAAGCGCCACCACACAACTACGCCGGTGAACTCCAGCCTTTGCAATGCCCATCCCGACCCTTTGATAGAGTGGGCATAGATCTCTACGGGCCACTTCCGTTGACTACTATCGGCAACAGGTGGATAATCGTTGCGGTAGACCACTTAACCCGTTATGCCGAGACCGCTGCTCTACCAAATGCTACAGAGCAGGAGGTCGCCAATTTCATACTTCACCGTTTTATCCTTCGTCATGGAGGTCCACGCGAACTTTTAAGCGACAGAGGCCGCGCCTTTTTATCTTAAATCATCGAACAACTGTTTGATGAATGCGCTATTGTTCATCGTAAATGCTCTGCTTATCACCCACAGACTAACGGTACCACGAAACTCAGGCAACTACCGGATTCTCACCCTTTTAACTTCTTTATGGCCGTCATCCTTCGCACACAATCGACACCATTCTGTCCTGCCGGCCAGACCCATCCGAATGCCTGCCGATCTCGGAAGCCACCAGACACGCCGAGGAATGTCGCCAGCTGGCCCGCCGATTCACCTCGGAAGACCAGAACCGTCAAAAAGCCGTTCACCATGCCCAGAACTCGACTCCCACTTTTCTCCCGGGCGCTCTCGTCTGGTTGTTAGTGCCACACCGCACGCCTGGGCTCGCTTCAAAACTCCTTCGGAAGTACGACGGGCCATTCCGCGTTCTCGAGAGAATATCACCCGTGAATTACCTGATTGAGCCGCTAACGCCGCCGTCCGACATGCGACGTCGTAACCGCGAAGTCGTTCATGTTCAGCGTCTCTAGCCGTATCACCCTTCTACCGCCTTTCCAGAAAACGAAGTCACCAGGATGGCTCCTTTATTTCCGCGGGGACATTGTAAGGAAGATAACGAACGTGCGCACAGAGTCAGCGGCATCGGCAGCACCAAGCGCGCAGCAGAAGCTCGAGCTTGGGAACTGCTCGGTGCATCGTAGAACCGGCGGTCACTACGAACCCCAATAAATCTCCTTTGGAATATATATATATATATATATATATATATATATATATATATATATATATATATATATATATATATATATATAGAGAGAGAGAGAGAGAGAGAGAGAGAGAGAGAGAGAGAGGTATTTACAATGTTTCATTAAGGCTCGTGGCCCACAAGAACATCTGCAGCGCTTTCGTTGCCCGTAAAGCACAGGTTTTTCCATGCCAAGTAAGCTTTTCCATGGGCGAAGAATGTGCCGTAGTGCCAAGCTCGACTACAGCTGAAGCGGCAGTGCCACCTTCAAAGCCTCTTTATCTGACACGCAGCGGTAGCAGTCGCACGGAACATGCTGTAGGTACTCAGGGACGTTACATCAGCGCGCCTTGACGAGTTCGTGAGTTGAATATTACACCTAAAGGAGATTCTGTAGGCCTCAGTGAGTTTTATGAGGTGAAGCGTGCTTGGTGATTTCCGTTCAAGTCTCGCGCCATATGAAATTCACACGATTGATCTGTTTTGTATAGGAGTTCATACTGGTAGCTTGCACCTGTCCAGAGGGATTGCTTAAGATGCCAAGCTTGTGCAAATACCAGCGTCGCTGCGTCTTTGCTCGAGAAAGGCACCTGGACCATTTCTCTCGAAGTGTCGTGCCAAGCTTTGACACCATAGTGAGCCTGGACGGTGCTCCTCCCCTTGTATTCGCCGAAGAAATTTTCCACAGTGGTTCCGTCGGCATTGAACGGCTTTCATAATTCAGCGGGAGGAAGGTCGCACCAACAGGACCGCTGTCTGAAGCAAGCGGATATCCTGGCACTCTACCGGCAAAGCGCATGTGTACTCCAAGAAACTCTTGCTGCACTGAAACCGATAGGCGTCTACTTTCAGCAGGGGTTCCTACTCTTGATGTGATTTTCGGTAGGCCGACGCACAGCCTCAAGACGTTTGCTTGCGCACCAGCGAGTGCTTTTATGTTGGTTTGTGAAATGACCCTAGCACAGGAAGGTTGTGTCGTAGGACGCGTTCACAGAGAAGCGCATACATGCGTAGCAGAGAATCCATGGAGAAACCCCCAGTGTTGCTTGATAGCATACGGAAGATGCTCAGGCAGCATCTATATTTTTCTTCGAGTATTGCAATATGCGGTCCCCGCGTCATTAGTCTGTCGATTGTCACTCCCAGTAACTTGTGACTTGATCCGTACCGAATGGGAGAGTGCACAGTTCGAGTCTTCACGCCTAGTAAAAGCAATGGCGGCGCACTTTTCTGCGGAAATTGTTAGACGTCGTGCGAATCGAAATTTGTCAATAGAATTGATATTTTTCTGAGTTCTTGCTCGTAGGACGCGTCTGTTGCGACTACAGCTGCATATACCTATGTCATCTACGTATAAAGGGATTTCAACCGACACGGAATGCACTTTTCCGGTCGAATAAGAGAGATGTCAAATATGGTCGGATTTAAAACACCACCTTGTGGAACTCTTTGATGCACTTTATGGATATGTAGACTGACCGATCAGTGAGGTAGTCTGAAGTCCGGTGGTACATACGACCACAAATCCCAACGGACTTCAGAGCGTATAAAATAGCATCGGGAGCAAAGTTATCGAACGCTCCCCTTGTTGTAGAGGAATATGCCAATAGTAATGTTGGCTGTACCTTTTCTGAGTATTCAGCAGTTGCTCTGGCCGATCACGTTGTATTTGCTGCTGTGGCTCTTTCTGATCCCTGGCATTAGCGAAGGGTCGACATTCACGTTCGTCAGAAACCATTCCAACACATTAATACCATCTTCTCCATAAGTTTTACAACGCAACTAAGAAGAGCAATCGGATGATAGGTGTTTAAGTCTGTCGGAGACTTGCCGGGCTTGAGGACAGGGATAAAATGAGATTGCTTCCAGCAAGGTTCAAGACAGCCATTCTCCTGTCCCAGGTGGCATTGAACATGGCAAGTAGGCACATCTTTGCTTTGTCACGTAAATGCGTCAACTCGGCGCAGCTGACGCGGCCAGGACAAAGAGATCACGCCTTGTTCACCAAGGCCAACGCTCGAAGTAGCTCCATGACTGAAAATGGTTTGTATACTTCAACAGTAGTTCTATATTAACGAGCAAAAATATCTGGGTGTTTATGAAACCTTGGAACGCGCATATTATACACAATCATAAACAAACACAGACACACACTTGATAAACAAAACACATTTTCGCTGTTCGATTTGAAACCCGGTTGTTCGCCACGTCCACTTCGTTGCTGTTACGGGATAGTGCAATTGAACAGGAAAGCTGCAGATTGGACGGCAGATATTTCAAGCCACGCACAATGCTACATATTCTTGACAGTCGTTTTATGGGGCCCACTTTGGAATAAACTGTCCGCCATCGCCTCCTGCCTAGCTTGTCCAGGTGATGTTGTATATGTATTTGCATTGTCTTAGCGCTACGAATGTCGTCTACAGACATCATCATTTACAGAATGTCATCCTACAAGAACGTCTCCCAGATCTGCGCCGAGTCGCGTGCAACCTCTCATACTCAACCTCGCCTGTTAGGTGAGCTCGACGTAGTTTGCTTCTTTGTTTTGCTTGACTTAGCGGACTAACAAACTCCTCTTACGTAAACCCAGATGGGTCTTAATCCGCCATTGTAGCGCTGTATACATTCAAGTTAATGAGACTAACCGCCCTTCGTTGCGTGTGCCATGTAGGACAGCCCAAGAGATGGAGGTTGGTACGGGGTCACTGCTATCCCTTTCGACGTCTGCAAACCAGGTCGCCGCAAACACGAGGTGCATGGTGATCATCGTGCCACCCAGTGCACTGGATCGACCATTCTTCGAGAAGGTTAGCTGCCCATCGTTTAGAATTGGCAGGTTATTTTCATGTGCTATGTCAAAGAGGCGCCCACCGCGGACTCAAGACTTCCTACCGCCCCAGGCTGGGTGATGCGCGTAGAAGTCCGCAACTAGTATGTGCGATCGAACTGTTCCATCTAATATATCCTGCAGCCTACCGGTATCAAAGTATAGCCCGAGGAGGTGCGTACGCGGCAATCACCGTAATGTCAAAGTGTCGCATTTTGCTGTCACTGCAGCACATTTACTGGATACATCGGCTGGTATGGCATGAGAAAGGAATGTTAAATCATTGTGAAGAGCCAATGGAACCCTGCTAGTATCCATTCTGTGAGTAGAAGTGTGATCGTATGTCCGGAAAGGCGAATGTTGGTGAACACACGGGACTCTCAGGGAGCCATCACGGAAAACCGGTGCTTGCGTACAAATTGTCTGAAATCAGAGAGATGACAGCCGAGGCTCCAGGTGTTTCAATGAAATGTGATAGCCTTGTTTCGAATATTTTTCAGGCTCGATGTTTGGGCCGACAGTGCCATTTTGTCAGAACAGGAGCAAGAAAATCAAGCATCATCAGTATGGCCTTTCCCACTACAGAAGATATTGGGGCTAGGAAGATGCGAGCAATATGCAAGTTGATCTGACAAGCGCAAATAGCAATAAGTATGTGTTTTCGTTGTTTTCAGGAGCACCGCACTCATACCGTCCACCCAAGGAGGTTGATACGCATGTCTTTTCCGACGTGCCAGCTGTGCTCTTCTGAGCCGCTCGCATAGGAGGAGTTAGCGCTAGTAGGCGAGTTGGTATAGACGGGAAGTTACTTGTCCCAGATTGGCAATTTTAACTACTGCCTTTCTAGGTGAACCTTTGCTGCCTCCAGGCGTTTTTGCTTGGCCACTGCCTCTAGTTTCTTTTTACTGGCGTACCGCAGCCTGCGGCAATTAGTACCCAACGTTGCTTTTCATTTTGTACTTCCGTATCTGTTTCTCTGCGCGAAATGGCCGGGCGAGCAAACGTCGATCAATGTTTTTCCCCGTAGTTTGGGCACGGCTGCTTTTCATTTCGACAGGCAAATCGGTCATGATTGTCCCTGAAGCGTGAGCATCGTGCTGGTAACATACAGGCACCAGCAACGTGTAACCTAGAGGCACGAGATCAAAACGCTGGAACTTGGTATACACCAGGTAATCGATGCTCGGTCCAAGATGACGTACTTAGGAGCACTTTCTGTAGCAAACACAATACAGACTTTGATGGCTCTCCCAGTCGACACAAAGACTTGACAGGACCTCTTTGAAGAAGAGCCGCAAATGTCTACAGGAACTCTCCTATGACTCCTACTGCGCAATTTCTCGGCCGTGGCTCGTAGGCTTGAATAGGTATTTCAGCAATACTTGAGATTTTCGGAGGCTATTCAGAAGCCTGTGCATTGCGTTTATCGACAGCCGGGAGGCTCATACACTTATTTGGTGATACTTATAGTACTCCATCTTAAGCTACCGCTTCAAAAGCTGTCTTCAATTGGATTAGGTTGCAGCGGGTGATAACTTGCTCAGGATTTTCCTGCTTATATATGATGGTCAAGTTTGGCTCCGTTGTGATTTTCACTGGAAGGGAGTTCACTCCCATTATCGACCTTATCGATTCGCGATAGCTTCTGGGGGCGATATTTCGGTGTGTTTTTCGGAGCCATCGGAAGAATTCGCTGTACATTCCCTGTAGGTAACAGTAGCAGATGTTTCCTACACAGCAGAAAAATCATCGTGGCCTTCCGGCAGACTGACGTCGAACGAGGAGATGGTCTCAGTGGGAGGACCTTGGCCAGGCGGAAGCTAGACATTCACAGAGCGCAGAGTACATTGGTATCCTCTGACTTTTCCCGGCTATAATCTAGCGCCAGCGAGTATCCCGAGGCTGGATACCGCCACTTGTAGATATTCCGAAAGCTTTTTAGTAAACTAAACTAAAGAACTTACCTTCTTTAATTGTACTTAGAAAAGCCTGGAAAACAAACAAAATGTTCATTAACGGTCAGTAACAACGTTGTTTGCGTAGCCTACGTCTTGTAGCTGAGAAAATCAAAATATATACATTGGCTACACTCTTCAATATACTTGGTGTCAAGAATAAATTACTGCCGACATTTTTTCTAAAATGTAAATTGACTAGTTTATCTGTAAGGGAGACTGCTTGGGACTAAAATGGATCTTATAGGTGAATTCCCTAGCTGACTGTAACTCTTATCTTTCAAAGTGATTAAGATTCTTTGCCTACTTCAGGCGTTTTCAGTTCGTCTATCTACCTAGCCGACCACACACACACACACACACACACACACACACACACACACACACACACATATATATATATATATATATATATATATATATATATATATATATATATATATATATATATATATATATATATATTGGATAGATTGCATAGACAGGCCGGTATCTCCGGCCCAAACGTCAATAAATCGCTTCATACAAGCGTCAACATCATAGTGTATATATATATATATATATATATATATATATATATATATATATATATATATATATATATATCCTTCTATGCCGACGTGGTGGTTACCCGTGGTTTCTACTAGCTCGAGCCAATAGCTATTTATATTATCATGGTCTTCATTCTGCCTTTGATCATAGTCATTCCGGCTTCGTCATTTCCCTTTATGTGTACTGTCGTTGTCACGCCTTCTATACCTGTCCAGTTGCAGAGTAGCATAGGTTGTCTGAAATCGTGCGCCACTAGGTATCTGCTTGTGGTTGCGTTGTCCTTGCGGTCATTTCATCACCGTCATTTCAGCTTTTTCATCCTGCTCTTGTTATGGTGACGTCGTCACCATATTTCCGTTATTCACTCATTAGACGTTTATTGTCATGCCGTCGTCGTGATGGCGACGCGATAGTTCAGTCGCTGTCACTCGAGCTTCCTCATCCAAGTCTCTTCATGTTGTAGTCGTCACGCCACCGTCGTGTTACACTCGTTATCGAGCCATTGTGCTTTACCCTTGTCACGCTCTCGTCGTCAATGAGTCGTAATCATAAATTTGTCGTCATAAAAGCGTCGTGGCGTAGTCGTGGTCATTCCATCTTCGTAATCAAGCATATCTTATCAGATAAGTTGAATCTGTTCAGAACCGTTCAACTAGGCTAAATCACTCACCATCTTCATATGATGTCAGTATCTTTGCTGCACTTAAAACAGAATCCAGATTAACACTACTACCCAATAGCCGACTAAATGCTAGTCTTGAGCTCGCTCACAAGTTCTTTTTCAGCACCCTTCATAATGCGTCATACATCATTCCCGCAGCGCGCATCTCACCGCACCAGTCAATCTGCAGGAAATTGCACGCCCGCGTGCCCGAGCCGCTCAATTTTCCACTTCGTTCATTCCTCGTACAACTAAAGCCTGGAACGGCATTTCTGCTGACATCGCTTGCCCGTCTTTGTTCCAGCAGCGTGTGGTTGATCACTTTGCATATAGGTAATTATTCGTACATAAGGCGGAACCTATGTTAAACCCACTTCTTATTTATTACCCCCTCCTACGTCTTTACGGACTACGTTGTCACGCGGTCGTTTTACATTGCCATCACTTCAGAAACGCCACCTCATTATCGCCATGCCATCGCCGTAATACTGCGTTTGTTCCATAGACACCTTTCCTTCTCTATCACTCTAGTATAATCATACAGTTCAAACTCAGTCTTGATTATACAGCGTTCTCATGTCATCATCGTCTTTGCGTGGTCGTCATAACGTCATGTTTGATATTGTCACATTATCGTGAGACATTTATTGTCGTACCGCCGACGTAATGCTATATTCGTCGTTCTATAGCAGTCACTTTAATTTCCTCATCCGAGTCTCTTCATGCTATTGTCGTCATATAGTCTTTGTGAGACAGTAGTCGCAGTGCCACTTTCCTAATACACTCCTTGTCATCCCATTCTGCTTATGCTGTTGCCGTCGTTGTCACACTATCGTCGTCGTGCATTCGTTGTCATTGTGTCGTATTGATGCAGTCATGGTCGTTCGATCGTCTTCAATGTAACTTCGTCATCCCACTCTTGTCATGCCGTCATCGTCGCGCCATCATCTTCACGCTGTTGTCGCCGTACCATTGTCTTCATGCCGTCGTCTTCACACTGCCGTTTTCGCATCGCCATCATCTCAGAATCATGAAGTCATTGTCATCGTGCAATCGTCGTCATACAAATTTCGCCTTTCCATTAACGTCCTTCCTTTTCCATCACTCTACCTTGATCATGCTGTCATCCTTACATCGTGATTATGCCACCGTTGTCATGCAATTGTGTCTTTGCGTCGTTGTGAGACATCCACTGCCATGCATCCGCTCTCATGGCGTGTTTGCGGCGCCATGGTTATCATTCCGTCTTCCACATCTGTTTGCGTCATACACTCGTCGCCATCGAATTCTCTTCATGACGTTCTTGTCACGCTGTGCTCATTGTACCTTAGCCGTAATTTTAAAGCCACTACCTTAATGTCGTCATGCCACCGACATCATACCACCTTTGTTGTGCTTCATGCTGATGCCACCAAGCTGTAGGTTGATATAGTATGCGAGTACAATACCAAAGTAAGCTGATGTGGGCGACAGTTATTGTCCCATACAGCGCAAGCAATCGAAGTCTCTGAATGACTACTACAGATTTTAAATATATTTCAATTTAGCAAGACGGTGTATTATGTATTAGGCATGCATTATGAAATAATATGCTGAAATATTAGAATAAATGTTATAATAGCAAAGTACATGTGCATGCGTGTTTATATACGTAAGAAATGGGACTACATGCATTGGTACCATTTGGCAAATCAAACAATCATGTACACATTAGGCACCCACCATTATCATTCCAAATGTTACAACCATGGACTGACACACACACCTGCCATGTTCTGGCTGTCACATATATTCGCTCATTTTTCTTCCACTATGTGTTTCACGTACCACCGAGTACACCCACCATTCACCCAGCATGCACACCATTTACCCACCATTTACATTTCACCCAGTACGTACATGCAGTATTCACCCAGCACATCCATCATTCACCCACCATTCCCACAGTTCACCCAGTATGTACCCACCATCCTCCCAGCACGTCCAGCATTCACCCACCATTTACACAGGTCACCCAGTAGTCATCCCACCATCCACCCACTACACCCACCATTCACCCAGCCCGCCCACCATTGAGACAAGTCACCCAGTATGTATCCCACCAATACATCCCACCATCTACCACTCTACCCACCATCCACCCATTATACCCACGATGAATTCCACCATAACCACCATGTTTTCCATCATGCCCAGCACATTTTACATCACGCCCAGCATAAAATTTATGATGGGCAATGCTGGGATTTTCAATAGGGGTGTGGCTACATTGCTCAAATTCTAATCGCATTACCGTTGATAGTAATCGTGAGATTGGTTCTGGCGTAATATTTTACTATTCAGATAGGTTTCAAGATTTTTGAGCGTGAAAACTAGGAAACTTTACACAATTGTACTGCTTTACTGCAATAATTTTAAACTCTCAAGGTATACCTCATTAGCTTGCAAATTTAGCCCGTTGTAATTATCATTCGAAAGCTGTACAAGGCATTTGAAGGATTATTGAGAAAGTTTAACATTGTAAAGCGTAAAACTCATAAAGCAACCAAGGGAGTATCTCTCATGCTTGATGATAAGTGGAAGAAGTCTTCAGAAGTTGTAACTTACCATCGAGATAAACTTCTTGACTAAAACATTTCTTTTCATTTTATTATTGTAGTGCTGTGGGAATATAAAGGTCACATATTACGGTGACAATTTGGTCTAAGCTTGCTCCGAGTATTTTTGCATCCATACATCTACAAGTCTTATTTATGCGACTTAAGTACTAGTGCGAAGCAGGAATACACTGTCGTCGCAGTCATGCCTAATATTGAAGGTATTTTGGGCGATGGAGTTGAGAACTCAAAGTTCAAATGAATATGCAACGGTAGGGAAATGGGTAGTCTAGCCGTTCTGAGGAACACATGTGCTATGGGCTCAATGGTGGTTGGTCGCGTAATTTTGATGAAGGTTGAATACACTAGCTGTGTTATAAATTGTCCTATATCTTTCTTGGTATATGTTAAAGAGAGAAAGGACAGGACCAATTCTACTGCACTAGATTGTGGTGTTCTAAAAAGCTAAAATATTAGCATTTTAATTGCAGATCAGCAGAAAATGCCATGTACGGAGAGAATGACAGTATTCAGGACTAATTAAGACATTGTTGCGCCAGCAGGTAAATAAACAAAATTAATAAATGATGGGTCGAGCACTGAACTTCAACTGATTTCATTCTTCACTAATGCAACTGTAGCGAAGACTACACGGTGGGATTTGGCGTTAACTATGCACGATCCCGCCTCAGTTGTTTTGGATTGTGGGTCTAAACACAACTGATATGACCACTGGCCTCTCCGGCGTACTGGACCATCGTGTACGTCCCGGTTTTTGTGTGGTGGCTTCATCAAAAGGGCACCAAAGGCAAATATTAAGTGAAGCTTAAGTCATAAATTATTGCGCAAGAATCTCTTAAGTCGCCAATATTATCGCAAACACAGCCATAATAATCGAGAAAGATAGGTGAATGCAAGACATGATTCAAGACTCCGCCGGGTCATCCAAGTACTTGCCCCATGACGAAAGCACTTCCCAGTTAAATTCTGTCACTGGTACTCAATCACTAGTTACAAAAGCATCCGTGTATTGCATTACAAGGCGAAATAAAATGCTACTTGTCCAGTTGTATTTCACCTATAGAAAAAAAAATTATCTGCAGTGGTGATTCAGTGACTTCTGTTGCTTCGTCTATTAATACTTTGTATCGAACTCGCTTACGGTGGTCACCCATAACAACGCTGACTGTTGAAAGCTTTCGTTTTCGCTCGTCTGTGCACCACCCACACATTCTAGTTTCGGTAGTTTCGTTATGGCGTTGCGCTGCGCTAATTTTGCTGGCTCGCGAAACTCGCCACATATTGCAAGCGGTAGAGAATTCAACGTCCATGTAATGTCGCGGGAGGCCCAAACAATCCACGCCACTTGATAAAAAAGCAGCTGCAGCAGCGGATCCACCGCTCTGCTTTGGCTCGGTTTCTCCATGACCGAGCGTTAGCGTTTGGGAAAAAAAATCGTACCTGTCGTCTGTCGGGCGCCGTTTTCCTCGCCGACGGCAGCAAAGTGTGGTGATGGCGTATGCAACGCTACCACTCCTCCGGTTGGCCGGCGGGATATTTGAATTACAAGAAAGGTATCCGAACCCTTCAGATGCGTTTTTCCGTAAACTATGTTTTTCTTGGCAGTAAATAAGTGCTTCGTTGTTTGTGGAATGGTACTTGAGCAGTCCACGTCCACTTAGCAGCTGCCCTTATTAAATATGTTACTGTTTACTGATCTGCATAGCGGTAGCCTCTGAGAGCCTAAGGCTGTCCGCTAAATCACGTTTTGAGGTCGCAGTGTTCCGCATGTAAATATAATTTCTCCTCTCTTCTCCGTCGTCTTTCTTATCCATAGTTGTACTTCGCACCGTTTTCCAGCTTTCAGCCAGTATCAGCTAGCTCCCATTCGAATCTTTTTTAACATTATTGGAAAACGTTTTACCAATGCACAAACTTTTTTTTAGTATCGTTGCTACCGTTTGTCATTCAGTCAATGTGTTTTATTTTGACCAAACAAAAACATCTGTGAAAAAAGGGGGGAAATTCTGGTGTTTTACGTGCCAAACCCCTTTCTGATTATGAAGCACGCCGTAGCGGAGGACTCCGGAAATTTTGACCACCTGGGGGTTCTTTATCTTGCACCTAAATCTAAGTACACGGGTGTTTTCGCAGTCCGGAAAAAGGGGGAGACGGTGAAAAAGCTGCGGATACTGCAGCTTGACTAAGCACCGTCCACCCTGTACGAGCAATGACAGGGTAAATATACGAGCAAAAAGCGATTATAGAAGCAAAAAGCAAATAATTATACCAGCAAAAAGTTAATAATTAAAGTGATAGAGTAAAGACACAAGTGAAAGCAAATGATTATTATACATCAGTACGAAAAATATTAGTACATATAGCATCATATTTGCACACAATAAAGCAGGAGAAGACAAATGGCATCGTAGTTCTATGTTTAGTGTAAACATAATGATATAGAGCAGTACAATTAATGAATTCGCAGTAACACAAACAAACTAATTACATTGGTGGCGTTTAGTGTTTTGTTTTTATTTCGATGTTTTGCTGCTCATATGCGCTAAGAGTGCTTGGTAATGTGTGGCTATGCCTTTGCGTTCCGTAAATAGTGCGTGAGAACGGAATTTTCAAGGGGGTTTATGCCGATGGAAGTAAATACATTGAGTAGCTTCAAGATTTGCAAGTGTGAGAAATGTGTCAAGCTTGCCGCGATGTACACTGATGTAGGATTGAAGCAGCCTGCATTTGTATATATCGTTCGCCATAACAATATTATGCTCAACAAAAATATGTCTGGTGTGTTCAAGGTATAGTATATTCTAATACTGCCATAATCGCTCTTTTATGAAGTATTTTTAGCTTATTCAAATTGGTTACTGCAGTATTTCCCCACACTAAACCACAGTAGTTCAAGTGAGCATGGAGGAGAGTTTGATAAATAAGTCGCTTTATTGTAAGTGGCTGAAATATCGTCTACGAGTTAGAGCACCAACCACGCATTTCAACTTTAAGCTACTCTGATCTATTTGCTCAATACAGGATACATGTTCATTAAAGATTATTCCAAACGTATTAATTGAGCTGGTTACTGCAATTTTGTTTGGGCCTAGGGTAATATGGTATAGTAACACGGGGGATGTGCCAAGCGCTCAGAAAAGGACACATTTTGTTTTTGTTTCATTTAACGTTAAATTGTTTTAGTACACCAATCGCGAAGCTTACAACAAGTGCTTGCGGCTAGCGCCTCTAGAGTACCTAGCTTTCTTCCAGTAAAAAATAGTGTGCAACAATCAGCATAAATTTTAAATTTGCAGTCTTCGTCGATGTTGATTATGTAATCGATGTAATATAAATATAATACAGACCCTATAATGTTGCCTCGTTGCACCCCGGTTTTAATTGGTTGCGTGCGTGATTTAAAGCCATTTATTTCAATGTACTGAGACCGCGCACTCAAATACGACTGAATAAGTTTGAGTGAGATTCCTCTAAACCCATAGCATTTTCATTTCTTTAATAATAATTCATGACTTACGTGATGAAAGGCCTTATTGAAGTCCGAATGCCTGTAAAAACGTGCGTATAAACCACTGTCACTGCTGTCAAAATGCCGAACCGTGGGGCGGTGCCGGATATGTGAGGGCTCGACGCCGTGACCAGTTGAAGCCTCGTCCCCCAGTCGCCGCTTGTGGTTAGTCGTCGTGCTCTTTTGCATGCATCGGTAAGATAGTGGTTTCCGCAGCCATTCAGCAGTGCTCGGCAGTACTCGATATCCCTCGGTGCTACGCTCTGGAACAGGCAATGAATGTTTGTTAAAGCGTGCGTGCACCACTGTCACTGCTCCCCCCCAAAAAAGATGGCGTGAGACCTACATGGTGTGAGACCTAATCACTCACGCTATAGCTTCACCTCTACATAATCAGTATTTTTCAATCCACCTGGACAATTCCGCTGTGGAGTGCAACGCCCTCAACTGCGCGAGTGAAGAATCTCAATTTTTACTTAGAGGGAAGTTTCGTGCATTATATTTGCGTGCATAGTGGAGCATAACAAAAAGAATTCGGGCAGAACCCATCTAACGATGGATGTCGACGTTAATGCTATTAGCATCTGAGCAACGTAGTGACAGACCGTATTTCCACCGCGCAGATGCTGTGTGTGACGTGCATGGGACGAAGCTCCTTTATCGCGTTTTCCTCTGAACAAGCTGCGCCATCTAGCGGCATCCAGGAAATCCGCACTAGGCGCCCATGTGAATATCTACTTATACAGAATTTCCTGATCATATATGACGCGAGTTTTATAGCGGCAAGTGCCAGATATCTATCTTGTCAATGAAGAGCAACGCATGTCTTGTGGCAGATATTCAGTGGCACGCACTCTTTGATTCACGTTGTTTTCGAAAATTTCATCGAAGAGCAGCACATACCCAATGGCAAATACCGTGCGACGGCAGGTGGCATCATAGAGGCTCACTGACGAGCGGCACATATTCAGCAGTACATTCATGGTGGCGTAAATACCCTGACCGAAGTTCACGTCAAAGGACGTTGATTGAAGAGCGCCAAATGCCCAGTGGTACATACCCACTGACGCAGTCGGTGCCAAACAGGTTGTGGCGGAGGCGGCATTACAACGACAGCACGACGAGAGCCACAAGACGACGTTGGAATGATTATGCAACGACCATAACGGTATGACGACCGTGAGCAAGTTCCTAGTGGCTTAAGTTCGTGGACACTTGTTACTTGGTCAGCTTAACAGGCTAGCTGGCTAGCTAGCCAGTTAGATAGATAGATAGATAGATAGATAGATAGATAGATAGATAGATAGATAGATAGATAGATAGATAGATAGATAGATAGATAGATAGATAGATAGATAGATAGATAGATAGGGCCAAAACACCTGCAGTAGACAAAAGTGCTAATCGAATTAAAATTGCACATATGAGGCGCTGTGGAGGAAAGGAAGAAAGTAACCTGCACACGGATCATACCTATTTGCTTGCTGTGTTCTCGCCGCTCTTGCCTTGAAGCGATAGGCAGCACCAAGGTCACTTCACTCGGTGCTCGTGCCGCGCTTGCTATCACCAGCGTTTTGACAGCGAGTGCCCGCGCTCTTCGAGTGTGATGTACTCATGTTTTCTTGTGCGCGTTGATATCGTGCTTGTTTCCAAGCAAATCGTGCGAATATTTCCAAGCTCATACGGTCTATAAAGCTAATATCCTTACTTCGTATAGGTGTCTATTAATTTGCTATCGCAGTCGATATTTCGCCTTTGTGGCGAAACTGCGACTGTCTATAACGACAGTTTGGAAGTATAGAGCACTTGACCAAGCTGAGTACATTTTAATTATGAAAAGCCCAGCTCAACATTAAGTTGTGGGGCTCGAAGAAGTGAACCCCATGTAGGACTATGATGAATTCACAACTACTGACGACTGTGTATTATGACTACAGTATGACGGGGGTTGGACGACAATGACGTGACGAGCAAGGGATAACAACACTACAACACCGAAGAAAAAACAGCAATTTTATGACGACGTTGGCTTGACGACGGTAACATGACGACTATCGGATGATAAAGCTGAAGTAAAGATGAGGGAAGCGACAGAACGCATCATCACTACGACGATATACTGTGGACGTCCGGCGTATTAATTGTAATTGATCTATACACGAGGCATTTTCTGCCTTCCCCATGCTCTGGCACCTCCTCCGTTGGTAGCGCTGCTACTAAATACGAATGAATTACGGCAGATTTCTGACGCCGACATGATAACTATAATGGCATGGAGACGGTGGCACGACGACACTGCAGTGACTGCTTCCTAATGACGACAAATGACCATGAAGGCCGAATCCGAACGGTAAAAGTTGATGTTATCACGACGACGGAATGAAAAAGAAGGAATGACAACGACGAAATAAAGGTAATGAGATTACAAACTTCAAAGGATGACGAGGATATTATGACGACCACGCGACAATAACAGTATGCCGACCATGGCACGATGACTAGGACTATCATCGCATGACCAGGAAGTGGCCGATGATTGTAAGACAATATAAAAGTGAGGAAGCTTGAATGACGGTGAAGGAGTGACCAAGATGGCATCAGGATGACGCTATGACCACGGATGTTCTCCATTGTCTGACCGTCGTCGTCATGCCGTCGTAGTAGTGCCATCGTTGTCACACTAGCTTGATCACTCTGGTTTCATCCGGGCGTCATCATTATGCCAACGTGATCATACAAGTTTTAAGATAGTCACCTTAACGTCATTTTCGTCATACACTTGTCAACTGATTGTCCTCATGCCTCTGTCAAGGCTTCGTCGTCATGCTTCGTTGTTATACTATCGTCGTGATAACGTCGTGGTCATTACATCGTTGTCATTGCAAGTTCCACATCCTCCTCTCATCATGCAATCGTCGTGCGCCATCTTCGTCACACAGTCGTCGTCATGCTGTTGCCGTCATGCCATCGTCGTCACGCTGTTGTTTTACCATCACCATCACTTCAGCAACATTATCTCCTTTTCATTCCGTCGTCGTCATTTCATTGTCAGTATGTCGGCGTCATGCAGTAGTCGTCATGCAGCCAGAGCAGCAATGTGGGCTTGTCGTTTTTCCGTGACAAAGAAGTAAGTGCAACGCTAAAAGGCACCTATAAAGAACAAAGAAGACGCACACGCAGCGCTGCTTGTTTGTCTCTTCTGTTCCTCTATCTATGTGTCCGTCTCCGTTACTAGTTCTCGTGATGCAGCCATGCTCGTGGGTGACCTTGGCAAGAGAGTGACATAGAAAAGTGGGACGATGTCGGAGCATGTGACGTATATTCGAAGCAACGGAAGTAGCATAATTGCCACTACTGGTGGTAAGTAAACGTAGCTCCAAGAAAACGGTCTGTCGCTGCTTTGCTTAATTGCTATTCTCCTTACTTTAGGCAATTATCGTTAAATTAGTTCTGCCGTAATTTTCAGTCTATCTATCTATCTATCTATCTATCTATCTATCTATCTATCTATCTATCTATCTATCTATCTATCTATCTATCTATCTATCTGGCTACCTAGCTAGCTATCTTTTTGTCAATGTAGCCTTTTACGCCAACCATATGATCCATGTTGCCCACCAGCTTGCGTCACTAGGTAGGAGCTCATAGTCGTTATGCCATCGTGGTCATTCTCTCATCATTGTTCCAGCTTTGTAATCGTACTCTTGTGCTGCCGTCGCATTTCCGCCTTCTACACTGATCAAGTGGTTCAATTTGGCCGATAGCTTGGGTCACTAGGCACGCGCTGGTTTTCATGCACCCGTTGTCACACCGCTGTCGCGATGCCTTTGTGTTCGTTCCGTCGTCGTGATAAGAGTTTCATCTGACTCCCGTCATGCAGTCGCATTCACGCCATCGCCGTCACGCATTCGCCGTCCTAACATTGTTATCTGGCCGTCGTACTCATGCAATATGTTACCATCATAACCAATTCAGAAACATCATGCCATTAACGAAATACTATTTTTGTCATGCCGCCTTTGTCCTTCCATCGACATTATTCTTCTTCATTCTATCGTAGTCATGCTGCTATCATTCAAGATCATGCCACCATTGTAATTTTCTGATCATGTCGTCGACAGCGTGCCCTATCACGCATCCGTTATCGTATCGCCTTCATTATGTCATCCTGGTAGTGAATTGCGTCACTCCAGCTTTGTCATTTAGTAAAACTTTGATTTGGGCGAGTTGGTTCATGGCTATTTAAAGGGCGCTGCGTGACTGGGACGGAGACAGAGAAACACAAACCACAAATCAAGCAATGACTAACAACTGGTTTTATTTGCGCCGAAACCGGCCTATTTATGCGCAAGAAGGCTTGGTATGTAGCATCGCAGTTAGCACAGCTATGGTCACACATGATCAGCCAAAAACAAGATGACGCAAACGTTTAAGAACACGTTACTAAATCCTTAGGAACTGTTGGAAAAAGATATGCCCATCGAACATAGTCTACTTTCGCCACTTATCTCAATGCTTCGGCCTAAGGCGAAGTCACTATGCAGAAGAAAATATTATAATGGAAACAAGACGCATGCGCACAGAACAAGGTATCCACACTCTTGGTTTGGGCAGGCTTCTGTAACAAAAAAACACCTTCAAGAAGGGGCGAAACTTCTTAAACCTTAAAGAACCTTCAAGAAACTCAATCACATCGCCATGCAAAAATATGGATGGCTTGCGGACTCACTTGTCCGCCCATATCTTGATAAAAAAAAATGCTTCTACAATTTCTCGCTCGGTCCTGTCTTTTGCTTTCATCAGAAACTTAGTGTCGTCAAATTAGGCTTGCAGCCGCACAGCTTGCAACGTTCAGCCAGGAAGCTGCCTTTCTTATTACGTACACTAGGATTGTGCTCCCTGGACTGCTCTTAGAAGCATCTCCCGGTTTGGCCTATATACCTGCGACCGCAACCCAAAGGAATTTTATAGACAACATTTGCCATAGCCTGTGAATTTATTTCTGTGCTGAGTAGCACGTTGTGACAACTTCCCTTTGTTTGTCATTGTACAAATTTTGACAATTTACGGGGCGCACAAAACTCAATCTTAGCCTCATGCTTAGAAGCAATCTTCTTGATGCTATGGGACAATTTATCAATAAAGGGAACCGGCCTTTTTTGCATATCAGGCTTACTTTTTGGATTAGGGTTCTTAATGTTTCGAAGCAACACTTCTGAAGCCGCAGTAACTAAAACCGAAGGGTATCCAGTTTCCTTCAGCCACGTCACCTGAAAGCCGAAGCTTTCGCTCATTACGAGGACAAATGTTTTTGTTAGGGCTTATTGACGCCAATTCATTGCAATTCCTATTTTGACAAGTTTTTAATGGGCACTGGCGAAAGGCAGTCTTTTGACCTCAAGTTATATTGTCAGCATATACATATGGTCATCCCTAAATAACAACAATAGGTCCAGATACTGTAGTTGGCCGATCTTTGAAGTTTCCCAAGTGAAGCTAAGCCCGGCATCGTTGGATGACAACACCTTAACAGTGTCATAAACAGCTGCCTCCAGATCAATGTATGAAACATTTAATAAAATTACGAGAAAAATCATCTACATAGCGGCGTATTTTAAGAATGCGAGGATCCCACACGTGTGAGTGGAGGAGTGTCCCGACATAGGCCAATAACACGCTACAAAGAACCGGAGCTACAGCCGAGCCTATACATATCCCTCGCTTTTGGAGAAAAAGTTTCCCCCAAACTGCACAGCAGTGGAGTTTAGATAAAATTCTAACAAATTTAGGACTGCGTCATTTCGGGTCTCTGTAGCATTATGAAAATCGCTTTCTCCGTAAGCCGCTATCTTTTCTATTAGGACACTTAGCAGCTTTTGTTGTGGAACAGAGTAAAATAATTCTTCTATGTCAACTGAAAATCCATCGTACAACCCATGTAACAGTTCCATCTAAACATGTTACAAATAAAGAAACGTTACAAAATAAAACCAGTTAGCGCTTGTGTTGTAGTTTGTGTTTGTCTGTCTCCGTCTCAGTCACTCTGCGCCTTTTGAATTTGGTTTCTGACTCTCGTCAGGCCGTTGTCGTCCCCCGACAGGCGTTATAGAGGCTTCGTGATACAGCCATTGTTACGTCATCGGCTTCATACACTCGTTGTCATCCCATTGTCGTCATGCAGTTCTTATATCATTGTCGTCATACATTTTTCGTCATACTGTCGTCGCGGTGCCGCTAGGGTCATTCTATTATCGCCCTTCTAATTTCAACATCTTACTCTCGTCATATGATCGTCGTCACGCCATCGACGTCACATGCAGTCGCCATCATGCCGTTGTCATCAAGCTGTCATTTTGCCATCGTCATACCTTCAGTAACATCATCCTTTTTCCGTATTGTAGCCGTTGGAGATTCATCGACGTCGTTCTTTCTTGGTAATTCTATAGTAATCGCACTGTGGTTATTCCAGTGTGACTTTGCTGCCGTTATCATGCCATAGTCGTCATTGCGCTATCGTTAGGCAGCCGATATCGTGCATTCGTGGCCATACCGTCGTCTTCGTACCAGCGTGATGGTGAAGTCGTCTTCAATCCAGCTTCGCGATCTGGCTGTCGTCATACTGTCATCGTCACGTCGCCGTCGGCGTACACTCATCAGCGATTCCACTTCCCTCGTTACGTTTCCGTCACAATTTCAACGTTATACACCGCTATCATTTTAGAATCATCGTCTTATTGTCGTCATGCCGTCGTCAGCATACCGCCTTTGTCATTCCACCGTTGTCCCTGCGTCAGTGTATTTAAACTCTTCCTCATGCCGCCATGCTCGTGGGAGACCAACACAATCGAGTGCCAAAACAAAGTAAGACCGTGTCAGAGTATCTTGCCCATTCTCTATGCAACGGAAGTCTCAATATTACTACTAGATAATAAACAAACTTCACATAGACCATTTTTACCCCATTGCCCGAGTGATAATCCCATTACTATCGACCGTCTTCGTAAGATGAGTTCTGTCATAATTTGTTTATCTTATGGCAGACGACACTATCGTTGGCCTGAGTTGTTGAAGTAGCAAAGTTGTTACGTTGTTCCGATGCTGTGCACGAAGTCTCGGCTTTCATTCCAGGCCGTGGCGTGTATACGACGTTGGAGGATGGACGCGAAACAGCATTCGTATTGGGAATTAGTTACATGTAAGAATATCTGTAGTATTCTATAATGATGCTCTTCAACACATCGTGCTGCTTAAGGACGTTAAAGTCCGTAATTAAGAATAGCATCCAGTCCATGATGATTTTGTGACTTTACCGCCTCACCTCAATGGCTCTAACTACGTCTGCATTCCCTTGGCGCCCATTGGTACTCCGACTAATTTTGTATTTTGTCATTCGCCACACGCTGAGGTTAGGAATACCTTCTTTCTTTATTTACATGCCAGGGCCCAATAAATTAGTACGCCAGAATAAACAAATGATATTGTTTCCTGTTCTTTCATATTGGTTGCGTGAATTAAGAATGCATACCATAATGCCTGTTATAAATGCGTGCCAGGTTTTTTGGATGGCTGCTGTTAAAAGTGGTATGGTGCATATTATAGGTTGTGAACACTCACAAGAAATCAGACTGCATCAGGCGGGCGTCCAATGTCAGGATTATTGGAACCTATGAAACCTTCACGGTGTCACATGTGAGTTACGTCTACAAACTAGGCGTCGGTGTTATATGCACACAATGCCGCCTCCTCAATAGAGCAGCACACATCTTGCAATGAACTTTAGGTTTCGAAAGGGCCACGTAGCAACACGTGACTGACATTACAGCAAATTCTGCACGGGCTCTCGACGAGTGCATGCCAGCGAGCAAATGTGTCAAGGTTAGCGCATCGATAGAGACTCTTACGAGATTTGCATGAAAGCACTGCGATGCACGAGATATTTAGTGTGACCTTGCGTTCATATGAGGTATAATAGCCTTGTCATATATCATAATGAGTGACTCGTGTGCAGCGCATCGATAGAGACTCTTACGAGATTTGCATGAAAGCACTGCGATGCACGAGACATTTAGAGTGACCTTGCCGTCATACGAGGTATAATAGCCTTGTCATATATCATAATGAGTGACTCGTGTGCACTGGTAGATGTTATTACAACAGGAACTCCCACCTCTCTTTACCATAATAGGGAGCCACTCTGACGCACTAGGGCCATGCAAGTACTATTATTTTGCGACGTCCCTTGCGCAAGCGTCAAGTAACGTAAACAATTTGTTTTTGGAATTGTCACATGTTTACATTGTGTTTACAGTGAATATATAAAATATTATATGCCATGAATGAAATGTGCAGTTAAAAAAGGAAGTCGGATGCTATGAACGGAGCCTACATTCAAGGCACATGCAACGTCTACAGTCAAATGAACATGTCAGCGCAAGACAACGTTTAGTCCGATTAACATATCTGCCTTTTCTTAGAGCCAGCACGTGTATAGCCAGCCCGCTTTGGAAGCTGCCGCTATAAGCGCCTGCACATACATACATACATACATACATACATACATACATACATACATACATACATACATACATACATACATACATACATACATACATACATACATACATACATACATACATACATACATACATACATACATACATACATACATACATACATACATACATACATACATACATACATACATACAATCTGCTTTTCTCTGAGAAGGCAAGGCTCACGTCCTAAGCACACAAAAGTTGGTCCGTCTGGCAAACGCGGTTACGATCCCGATGCCATGGCGTGGGCGACGATCCTGGTCCCTAAGGGACAGCAATCTGTGTCTGCGGACTCCATCCGCAGCGAAGAACCCTTTCACTTGGTTGAGTGCCACTCCCAGCGCAAAGCTCTATGGCGGCTCCATTGGCACCACCCGCCGGCAAGTCGCCTTCAACCCAGACGTGATCCGCCACGCGCTCGGCACAAGGATCTAGCGCGAAGCGCAGGAAGCCTACAGTAACGTGAAAACCTAAGCCTCTGCCTCAACCACACTCAGACGACTTCGTAGTCAGCATCAAGCCTCGTGAGCCGGTAGCGCTCCAAGGCTTCTTTCAACGTGGCACACTCCACGGCACCTTCGTCACTCTCCTCGGAGCACAAGAGGCTGCGACACTCTGCCTGCTTCTCTCCCCGGAGCAGAACCTCATCATCGCTAGCACGCAGGAGTCCCAGACGGCGGAGCAGCTGCTTGGTGACTTTGAGCTACAGAAAGAAAAAGGCAAGATGGCCACCCACGGCCACCTGAAGCAACATGGCGGGGACCTCTGCTATGGCGTGGTCACGGTCGCCAACCACGAAACGACCGACACCCCACGTCAGGCTCTGCAGTGGCGCGCAGGCTAACTCTTGGATATCCGCAAATTCGGCACGTCGAAAAAGGCTCGACTGATTTTTGCCGGCAGATTCAAGCCTCGCAACATTCATTACAACTCGGAAATCACCTTCGTTCACCGATATTACCGGACCATCCCAGCCTGCGGACTTTGTGGCAGCGTTGGACACCAGGCTGGACACCAGGCTGAATCTAGCCAGTGCAAAGTGCGGCCTATATGGACAGCAGGCTTAGCTAGTGGACGGGGTGCGGGCGAGCGGTTTGTGGAGGAAGCTATGCCACGAACTCGCGCGAATGTACATCCAAGTATAGGCAATCAAATATGGCCGCCCCATAGCAGAGTGGCCTCCCCAAGTCGGGGAAGAAGACATGTCATCACGAGGCATGCAGGCGCGGCAAATCAAGGCATGTCGACGTTCCAACACAGCAGCGCCTCCGCCTGCAGGTGCCGTCAAGGGCCAAGCGGTGCAGCAACCACCACCACACGACGGCAAGGGTAACTGCGGCCACCAGCAACAGCAGCGCCATGATGCGGAAGCCGGTGCCTGGGCGAACGCAGTGAAATGCAAACAGGTGAGCGGTCAGGATGAGGCAGCCTCCCCTCTCGAAATCCCCCTCCCTCTCCTATTCTTATTGCAGCGGAGATCCGCAAGCAGACGGAGCCTCTCCGCGCTAAAATTGCGAGCCTTGAGGCTAAACTCTAACTCACTGTCTGCTCTAACCTCCCCCTCCGCCTCCAATGCAGAGTCCATGAATAGGGAGATTACGCTGCCGAAGCTGTCGGGCCATCACACTTTTGACGCCATGGACACGCGCCACAGTGCGAAAATGGAGGTTCTGATCGGCACCGCGATAGTCCAGATCTTCGCGAAAGTGGATGACCTGATCACGAAAAAAGTTAACCAAGCTGTTGGTGCCCAGCTCAGCATGATGCGCAAAGCGGGTCCCCTTAAGGACGTATCTGGTTGCCCCTTCCAATTATTGCGTCGCATTGTCGACGTTGATGATGATGAAGACTGCACCATGGCAGGCCTAGAAGTCAAGCCTCTGGTCGTACCTACTGGCTGTGGGGCAGCTCCACTCACTCTTAACGCCCAACCTAGTCATGGCAGGAACCCCTAAATTTGGGCGTTCCCCCACTACAAATCGGTATCCCCCATCGCCAAACCCTGTGGAACTGTCGGGGCCTCCGTTCCCACACCAAAAGAGCGGACCTCCGACTTTTCCTCCCAACCTTTTAGCATCGGCCCGCAGTGTCTGCCCTCCAGGAGCCAGGGAAGAGTGGCACGTTTACAAAATATTCGACGTTCCAACAGGACCCCTCGTCTTGTCTCTGCCTCCATCGAAATTATTCAGCTAATAACGTAGGTCTTGACCTCGAAACCAGCTATTCCTACGTGATGCTGACTCTCCTCCCGCTCCGAAAATTGGACCCACCCATTCACATCCTCAACGTATACTGTTCCCCCCAACTCCAAGAAGTGTCATTTGCGGAACTCTCTAGTCGTGCACTGAGAGTTGCAGGCCGGGACACCGTCCTGATAGTTGGCGACTTCAACGTGGGTCAGGGGGTACCGCCCTCAAGAGAAGCGTGGCCGCAAGTTGGCGGAGCTTATGTCCACGCTGGGCCTCATTCCTTACACGGACCCTGTAAACCCAACACGGATTGGCAACTGCGTGACCAGGGACACCTGTCCGGATTTGACCTTCACACGCAACATTCAGTTCGACGACTGGGCCAATACTGAGGAAACCCTCGGTGGCGACCATTGCCTCACCAATACAACCATTCGTACATGCCCTATGGCACGACCCATCAAACAAACCTACATCCCAGATGCGACGAAGTTTAGGCAAAATTTGCAGGACACTGTTCCCATACATGTGTAAGGCTACGAAACCTGGTCCCAGCAATTGGTTGCTAGCTTGCGTCCTACGAAAACACAGATCCAGCTCTCAGAGGTGGTCTCGGATGTAGATAACTACCTCCTCCACCTTTGGGAAGCCAGGCACAGCCTCGTCCGCCGCTATAAGAAATACAATAGGAAGCTAAAATCTCGCATAGCAGAGCTTGCCCAGAAGGCGGTATAGTACGCGTCCCAGCTAGGCGACTGGGTTACTGGCTGCAACACGGCTGCGCGACGAATGTCTAGCCGAAACACATGGCCGTCTCTTGCGCGCCCTCATTGACCCCACGCAAACCCACTGAAACGCAGAGACACTTGCAGCGCACCATCCACGACTTTGCTGGAAACACAACTCAGCTAGGGCACAAGCTCAGGGACCAATATTTGTGCGCTACCCAGGATGCCCGAGGGCCGGTATACTCATATACAGGCTCTGAAAAGGCTGAGCTGGGTCAACCTTTCCAGCCTCGCGAGCTGAAGGCAGCCCTGGCCAATGTGAAACATGGCACTGCACCCGCACGGAACAAAATTGCATTCAAGCTTCTGGCAAACCTGCTGGACTCGACTAACAAATAAGTATTGGCATACTTCAATTCTATATGGCTGGGAGAAGTGTCCCTCCCTATCTATTAGAAGTCAGCACTTGCCACCCTTATTCCTAAACCTGTCCAAGCCGTGAATACGGACAACCTCTGCCCCATCTGTCTCACCTCTTGTATGCGAAGTTAATAGCGACGGTGGTGCGGGACCAGTTGTCTACTTTCATGGAAGACCACAACAGATTTAGCAACACGAAGTTCAAGTTTCGCCCACACAAATTCTCACAAGATGTCCTCCTCCAACTTAATAGGGAAGTCCTAGACCCCATTGAATGCCCTCAAAACGACAACGTTGTCCTCGCCTTGAAACTTAAGGGAGAATTCGACAACGTCACTCATGAAATCATCTTAACTCATCTCTCTCAAACCAACTGCGGGCGTAACGCTTTTCAAAGTACGTGTTACAATTTCTAACACAGAGACACGAATACTTGCGGCTTTAGGACACCGAACACAGCCTATACATTCTAGGTTCCACAGGTACACCACAGGGCGCTCTCCTCTACCTGTCTTTTTCGATCTGCCCATGAAGAACTTGCCTGCCCAGCTGGAGGCCGTCGCCGGGGTGCAACACGCACACTGCGCGGACTATATCACCATCTTGGCCACACAAGGCTCTTTGGGAGACATGCAGGCCAACCTGCAGCAAGCGGTGGCCAAAGTGGACCGATATGCTCACGCTTACGGTCTCTATGCGCCCCCCAAAAGTCTGATTCGAGCAACTCCGCCCCTCACCTTAATGCACGTTCAATATTGATCTATCTCTCTATCTATAGTATAGTGGAATCCCTCAACAACCTGAGATTAGAGTCCTCGGACTTTTCATCAACCAACACCGCCGGTCCGGCGCAGCACTAGCAAAGCGGCGGAAGGGGTGGGGGGGGAGGTGGGTCGCATGGTTCGGAGGGTTTCCAACAAGCACGGTGGTCTCAGATGTAGAGATGCCTTGTCGCGGGCCAATGCATTTGTGACTAGTCAAATCTTGTATTCGACTCCAGACTTCCATCTCCGCAAGCATGAGGAGGACACCCTTGAGATCATCCTCCGAAAGATAGTTAAGCGGGCGTTTGACCTCCCGGTCAGCACCTCTAACCAGGGCGTTCTGGGCCGGGTGATGGTGAATACGTATCCGGAACTCAAGGAAGCTCATCTTACCAACCAAATCACACGTCTTTCTTAGGCACTGTCGGGTCGCAGCCTCCTCACCTGACTACACCTCCAACCTCTCAGACAGCTGGAAGTGCGCGTACGTGCGCCACAAGACTAGCGCAATGCCCTGCGCGTGCACCCTCTTCCCCATAACATGATACGCACATACCGTTACGGCAGACGCTTGGCTCGGGCGGGGGCCCTGGCACGCCCGGAGTTTTCTACGTGGATTACTCCGGACAACACCATGGGGTATTGTTTACGGCCGCGAAGGTCCACGAAGGTAAAACAGTTAACGGCCTTAGTTTTCGCGCTACGGACACAACATCTGCGGAGCAAGTCGCTATCGCGTTGGCTGCATCTGATTCTCGCTCTCAAACTATTATTACCGAGTCGCGAGGGGCCTATCAGAACTGAGAACAGGGTCAGATTCCATTCCTGGCCTATCATATTCTTGAATCTAGCTACCTAACTGGGTTACTCCCCCCCCCCCCCAATCCGTCGTTTCGGCTACTGCTCACATGAGATTAGAGGGGAACGAGGCAGCGGACGCTGCCGCCCGCATAGTTTCTCACCAGGCTCCTTTCTTCTCTGACCCCTCCGATGAGGACTTCACCTCCAAGCCAACCTACTCGTTTAAGAATTTATAGCCTATTATCAATAGCTCTACACCCGCCCTTGTAGAGGCCTCAAAAAGGAGGAGGAGTGCCTCCTGCTCCGTCTCTTTACCAACACTATGCTGTGCCTGGCGGCTCTCAAACATTTCAATCCGGCCTGTACCGGAGATTGCCCGCACTGTGCGGAGAAGTCCTCAGAACTGTACCGCATGGTGTGGGCTTGCCCATTCAACCCTGCTTTTCCTCCATTACCCAACCCTACTCGGCAAGACTGGGAGGCTGCCCTGCTTGGCTGCTCTAGACCTACGGTCCCAAAAGGCCCTAGTTGAGCGCGTTCAGGCGGCGGCTACTGCGACTGAGGTCCCGTACTAGGGACTCCACCTAACGCTTATTAGGGGTAGTCCCTTCAGTGTGTTCCCGAGCCTACCTCCTTGTGCTTTTTGTACGACCACTGAAAGTTTTTCACCACCACCACCGCCGTTCCGGACATTAAATAGGAAAAACAATACCGATTCCACCACCTCAGCCGGCTTATTAATGCGAAAGCATTATATGTCTTATGAAGCTGCAAATCCTGCGAGCGTCCGAAGTTAACGTCCGATGGGACTAAAACCAACGTGACCAACTGATGATGTCGCGTTCCCGGCGCTTGGCTTGATGCGGCTCGCACTGCGAAATCTTACGGTGAACAGCCACGGCGTCCGATGAACGCCGTGACCGGCACAAAAAACTGACTTTGCCAAATTGATTTAACCCACGTTCTAAACCGACCTGACCTACTCCAAAAATTAACTTAGCTTACCATCAAAACTTGAGTAGCCCATATTTAAAACTTCACTTCGCCTAATTCGAAAACTGAGTATACCGACGTTCAAAATCTTCCTAGTCCACTCCGAAACATGACTTGGCCAACCCCGAAAATTTAGGCGGCCCAGCCTCGAAATTGGTTCATCCTCAAACCTCCCAAAATTGACTTGGCCCAGCCTCAAATTTCCTTTGCCCAATTCGAAAATTGAGTTGACCTACGATCAAAACGGACCGGGCCCACTCCGAAAACTCACTTGGCGCACCCCCAAAATTTGGGTGCCCTTGCCACAAAATTTACTGCGCCTAATTCGAGTACACAACCAAGTGAAAAGTATCGCGCGGAAGAGTCGTACTGCTGTCGCATTCAATGAACCTACGGATACGGAGGTGCTTCGGGTCATGGGAGGCGCGACTGACCGAACTGGAGTTGGGAAGCCAGCTGGCGACACCCGACCAGGCTCGGCGAACCGCATATGCTAGTGGGGCCCTGCAACATGGGCTCCATCTATGCACACCACTACGATTTATGAGTCAATAATTTTTTGTTCTTGTGTAACTTTCATGGCAACCCCAGCACGTGTGCACCGTTCGCTCCGGCGCGACAGCCTCAGGACGCTACCACTTACGCAAGCCAATCGATGCCCTTCGTCCACGCCGCCTGCAACCATGATCCACCCGCCGTGGTTGCTCAGTGGCTATGGTGTTAGGCTGCTGAGCACGAGGTCGCGGGATCGAATCCCGGCCACGGCGGCCGCATTTCGATGGGGGCGAAATGCGAAAACACCCGTGTACTTAGATTTAGGCGCACGTTAAAGAACCCCAGGTGGTCGAAATTTCCGGAGTCCTCCACTACGGCGTGCCTCATAATCAGAAAGTGGTTTTGGCACGTAAAACCCCATAATTTTCTTAAACCATGATCGTCGCAATGCAACCGTCCTCATCGACCACAGCAGCGAAGGCTTAACTCCACAAATAAAGGTTCGCTTTAAGGATCGAACGAACCCCTTGTCCTACCATGGTACGCTCATTGTACGGATGTACTAAATTGCTAGTGTGCACTATGACATACCGCGCACAATGACAAGACGTTAGGAAAAAAAATATATCCCACTAGCCATCGGCCACCAGGACACAAGGCTATTCCGTCCGTGCGATTTCGCCAAATGTTACTTCATGTATTGGAACGCTCTCACCACAGTGATCTCCTGGTGAAAGTAAGAGAGCAAAGGAACACAGAGAGACGAGAAACATGGTCACTCCCTTTGATTATGGAATGCCACTAGCTCAAAGAGCCACCCAACATCCAACTAGGATATCTTATGGCAAAGTAGGTTTCGTTTTAGTGGCCAATTTGTCTAAACAAGAATGTCATACTACATACCTAGCGAGTACTTCAGAAGATGTACGAGTTTAATGTAAACGGTGTGATCGCTGTATGTTCTTAAGAAATCTTCTCTGGCGAGAATAATTGAAAAAAAAGCGTTCTTACAAGCCTGATTAGGAAAAGGGGGTGGCATAACGTTGGAAATGTGGAAATATAGAAGCTATGCAACTGGTGTAATGTCGAGTACTACCGGGTCCAGCTTCAGAGCACGGTGAAACAGCGCGCAGTCAGTGAACAAACAGTGAAGATCACGCCGGATCTTTCCTGAAGTAATAACCGCACTGTCAATAACCGCTCCATAGTTCATTCGGACGTTCTTCAGGTGTTGTTTTCTTGATAAAGAGCTCTTGTGCTCATGGTTCTCTGAAGTGGAGTTAACTTTGTTGAACGTAATGCAGGGTGGTGGGCAGTCCCTCTTAAGACCAGGGGGGGAGGAGAGAGGTCAGAAATAAGCGCAAAGGCTCGTGCGGGAAAACAAGGCGCCCTGACACAAACGCGAAAGCGCATGCGCTCACTTGGGCAAGGCTGCAACGGCACCGGCACCATGTTTAGTCGCTGCTTGTTCTTCATGCGGTTCCTCGGCTTCCATGCTTGCTGTACCCCCTCCCCCCTTTGTGGCATTACATGGCTTGGAACTGCTTCGTCTGACTTGGCTCCCCATACCGGTCGAGCACGTGGATGTCACCGAGTGCTTGCCCAGGAACTGCTCTATCGCTTCCATATGTGATTGCCTCGGTGCGTCCGTCTTCAAGCTACAGCATGCCAGTCACCCCGATGTCCTGTCCTTTGATCAGCCAATCATCGACAACTCTCGGTCTGTGACATCAGCAGCCGACGGTATAAATGTCCAGCGCGTGGATCGACTCTTCAGTGGGCTAGGCTGCAGCGGCACCGGCACCATGTTCAATCACTGCTTGTTCTTCATGCTGCTCCCTAGCCCACAAAGTCTTGTATCCTGCTGCTCACATGCATTGTATTGCGCAAGTTGTCGTCTCTTGAGCGGAGATGTGGAAATCCACCCTGGCCCGGGCCCTCGGTCTAGGTCTAGGCGTGGATCCGGTTCCGCTCTCGATGAGAATGATGATGTTCGCCCTTCCTTTGATAGCCATGACAACAACGGCCCTTTGGTATCCGAAATGTTCTCTAAATTATTGGAGGGGCAGACTCAATTGGCACGAGATGTTGCGGAAATTAAGTCATTTCAACAGTCAGTTGCGCGTCGCTTCGATGTTTTAGAGTCACGTGTTGATGCATTAGAATCCACTCCTATGTCCAAAGACTAGTTTACTGTGTGATTTACGTGCTGAAATAAATGCCTTGACTACAAAGGTAACGGACTTGGTCTTGAAAATCATTCTCGTAGAAATAATCTGATAATACACGGTATTTCTGATGTCCTGGATGAAAACGCTACCACCCTGATGACTGCAGTTTCATCTGTATTTACTGAGCACTTGAAGACTAGTTGCCCTCATATTGAGCGCTGCCATAGGCTCGGTAGAGCACGCACTGGTTACATTCGTCCCATTATCCTAAATCTTTCTAAGTTCAACGATAGAACCCAGGCTCTTAGGAACATCTCAACACTCAAGGGCTCGAATTTCGTCATTAAAGAAGATTTCTCTTCTAGGGTTCGGTTAATTCGGAAAAAAATCTGGGACGCATCAGCCTCTTTTCGGGACAGCTGTTCTGTTCTGAAGTTGACATATGATCATGCTTTCATTGACAAGGTTCTTTATAACTTCGATGACAGTTCAAACTCATTAGTAATGGCACGCGCTGAACGTGTTTCTTCTGAGCCTGGCCATTTGACTTCCGTTCCATCCACTTCTTGAATTCATCCTGGCCGTTTTGAGAACCTTGTTGTCTTGAATATAAACGCTCGTAGTATTGTTAAAAAGTTTCCCGATTTATTGTCCCTTATATCTGTTCAATCCCCCCCTGTTATCGGCATCACAGAGACTTGGCTGCACAATGGTATTTACGAATCTGAGTTTACTGCACCCGGTTTTCTTGCGTGTGCTTAGACAGGAATCGTGCTACTGGTGGTGGCGTGGCACTGCTTATCCGGTCGAACCTACGATTCTCAGTCTTGCCTTCTCCTCCAGAAACAGAACCCGTGTGGTGTAAAATTTACCTACATAATTGGTGTATTGTGATTAGTGTTATATATCGTCCCCCCGGCTCTACTATTGATATCCTTCATGCTGCTGCAAATTCCATAAGTGAGATTAACATTGCTTCGTCGAGTTTTATCTGTATGGGTGACTTCAACGCCCTTGGCATCCACTGGCCATGACTGTCTGCAGTCGGTCGCGACACAGCTATTTGTAGAGAACTAATAAACATCCCCTTGTCCTTTGGTCTCACCCAGATTGTTCCTAGTGCAACCAGGATAACTTCCGTCCTTGACATAGTTTTTCTAAGCGCTAACCTAGCCAAACGTGACTTTTCTGGCGAGGTGATTAATGGTATTGCAGACCGTAAAGGCGTTTTAGTGTAACTCTCTTGTCAAATTTCTAAACCTCCCTACACGCTTACTAGTTTCTTTGATTTCACTCGTGCGGACGACAACTCCATTAGTGATGTCTTATCTGATCATTTCGATACATTTAGTGCACTTTCAGATAACCAGGATGTCAACTGCCTTGCTAACTACTTTGAGCGTCTTCTCAAACCATGATCGAACGTTTTGTGCCCATTTAAACTAAGAAAGCAGTTCTAACATTCCATGGATGACTCGTGATATCTTGCATTTTTCCCGTCGCGCTCGAAGGTTAAGGCGTTCCAGAAGAGGCAGTGATCCCTTGCCCTTGGATAGATTTGTTAAGGCAAAGAAAGAACTCCATCTTGAATTGCAAAAGGCCAGGGATTTCTTTTTTCGCGTTCACCTGCACAATTTGTTAAGAATTAACCCACGAAAATTTGGTCTTCTATTTTACCTCGTGATGCTTTATCCACTTCTTTCAGAATGGATAATGACGTCATCAATGACCCGGCGGTGATATCCGGTGCTTTCAACAAGTATTTCTAGTTCGTGTTTGTTTCCGATAACAACTTTATCCCGACACTTAGCAATATAGTTTCTTCTGAAGCAATCAACGATGTTGAGATAAACTGCGAAGCCATCCTCAACCTTATATTAAACCTGGATGTTAAGAAATGCGCCGGACCGGACGGGATACACAACGCCTTCCTTGTTCGTTATTCGTTGTGGTCATCGAATTACCTTTCAGTCATATTCAGAAAGTCCTTATCATCCGCTACTGTACCTTCTTCATGGAAGTAGGCCAAATTGCTCCCTCTTTATAAATCTGGAAATAAGCAGCGTTTGTCGAACAACAGGCCACTTTCACTGACGTCACAGTCATGCAAAATGCTAAAACACGTCATTCATAAGCACATCGTGCTCTTTCTGGAATCAAATAATTTACTGTCTAACATGCAACATGGATTTAGGCGCGGTTTTAGCACGTTAACGCAGCTAGCTGAGTTCACGCATTACATTTCATTTAACCTTGATGTAGGCAACGAGGCTGTGCCATGTTTATATGTTTCTCGAAGGCATTTGACACCATTTTACATTCTAAACTTATTGCTAAACCTAATGCTGTACTGAATAATCCTCATTTAGTTAACTGGATTTTAAGCTTTCTCTCATTTCGCTCCCAGTTCGTCTCTTACAGTTCCACTGACTCCGCTACTGTTGATGTCATATCAGGTGTGCACTAAGGCTCCGTCCTTGGGCCGCTTCATTTTTTATTATATATGAACGATCTGCCACTTCACTGCTCTTATAACATCCGTCTTTATGCTAATGACTGCATTCTATATGAAGTGATTAACTCTTCTAATGATTATTATCGCCTTCAATAGTAATTTTTTAGGTTTTGCGATTGGTGTAACACTTGGCAAATGAACATTAATTTCAATAAAATCGTTCTGATGTCTTTCTGCAACAAATCTTCCCCCTCCCTTTTTAGTTACTCGTTCAATGACCGTGCTGTAGATAAGGTTTCTGAGTATAAGTATCTTGGTGTCATTTTTACGTATAACATGTCATGGTCTAAACACACTGATTGCATATGCAGTAACGCACTAAAAAAATTAGGTTACTTGAGGCAAACGCTAACCCGATCTCCTAAAGACACAAAGTTACTAATGTATAAATCTCTAATCCGCCCTGTTCTTGATTATGCATCTGTAGTATGGAGCCCGCATAAGCAGTTAGAGATTAATTAGCTGGAAGCAATACAGAAAAAGGCTGTGCGATTTATATGTCATCGTTACGATCACGACTTTTCACCCTCTTCAACGCTTTCTTCCTTGAACCTAAACACGCTCTCTTCTCGTCGCCATGTAGAATCATTAAAATTCTCGCATGGCATTGTCAATTCTTTGGTTCGGCTCTCAAATCATAATTACATTAACTTCGTGCCAGGATCATCAACGAGACGACGTCATGACCTAAACTTGATACCCTACTTCGCACGTACTAACATGTTCAAATTCAGCTTTTTTCCCCGCTCCATCGAAGACTGGAATTCATTACCTGGGTCCATTCACTTATGCTCATCCCGAATGTTTGCAACCGCCATCCTAGATGCATAATCGTGCTCACCCATGCCCGGAAGCATTTGTATAACTTCTTGTGTATTTTCCTTTCATCAGTGCTCCTTTGTAAAGTGTTCAATTGTGTTTAGCGCTGTATACTCCAATGCATTTTCTTTACCTTTTCTCAACCCACTCCTGCTATAGCACAAATTGCGCTGCAGTATGTATAAATTATAGAATGAATAAATAAATAAATAAATAAATAAATAAATAAATAAATAAATAAATAAATAAATAAATACGAAGCAGCACACGTTTGTAAATTGGCATACTTCGGGCGATATTTGTAAACGGGTTTAAACATTGCAAGCGTCAGGCGCCCGTAAAGTAGGAACGTGTCTGAAGTTCCTACTTTACGGTAGTGTATTCGTGCGTCAGTTAAGCAGTGCCGGGGCGCGTCGAGAGAACACAACGTTTATCTCTCGGAAACTTTGTATGGTCACCTAATATATTTTTGAGGGAGGCAATGCTAGGAAGCACTGTTATTCTATTACAAATTGGCAGTGCCACATACTAAAGATATAGCTAAGCAATGTTGAAAACGTTCCATAATAATTCAGCGGTAATCTGAAAAAGCAATATATATGTAGCCAAATTATAAGCCATCTAACACTGACACCAAGGACAACATAGGGGAAATTACTTGTGATTAATAGATGAACTAAAGAAATAATAAATTAATGGAAATGAAAGTGGTAGAAAAAAACTACTTCCCGCTGGTGAGGAACGATTCCACAACCTTCGCATTCCGCGTGCAATGCTCTACCAATTGACCCACCGTGGCGTCGTTTCCCCACCCACTTTCTTGGGTATTTATGATTCCTAGTTGAACCCTGGGAGTGTTAGCCAGCGCCACAACTCATAAACCTTGGCGGCGGATGTGGAACATCCTTTCTGCCACGGGCGTCACGAGAACGTGATGTTTTTGGGTGAATGCAACCGGTCAATAAACCCACACATGCTACCTGACGGCATCAATGTCGCCGGATTCGAAAACCTCATTGGAAGTGTTACCTAGCGCCACCACTCACAAACTATGGCGGCGGATGTAGAGCATCCTTTCTGCCGCAGGCGTCACGAGAACCTGATCTTTTTGGGTGAAGGCAACCGGTCAATACACCAACACATTCTACCTGAAGGGATCAATGTCGTCGAATTCGAGACCCCGATGCGAAGGTTGTGGGATCGTTCCCCACCTGTGGCAATCTCATTTTTCAACCATTTTTATTTTCATTATCTTTAATTTCTTGATTTCATTTATTAAGCACAAGTAACTTCCTCTATGTGGTCCTTGGTGTCAGTGTTTGTTGCCTTCTTATGATATGACTAGTTAAAATCGCGCCCCTCGGTTGACCCCGTTTATTGTCGTTCATTATACAGGGTGTCCCACCTAACTTGGAACAAGATTTTGAAAAAAAAACTGTGCGTTCTTAAGAAAAGAATACGCGTGGATGTTGTTAGCGTTCATCTAAACTTGCAGTACCACTTCTTGCTAGTGTTTTTTGAATAATTAGCCGAGATAAATTAATTGACGTTTTAAATGCAGCTTGAAACGTTCAGGCGTCAATTGGAAAGATATGGAGCTCCACAAATATTGGCCAACCCAGGCACTTCCAACGAGATAGACTTAGCGTGGCCGTTGTTATGCGGGAAAAACGAAAGGCCGCGGAGTTTTAAAAATATCACCTGACAGTGCGCTCTGCGCACCCGAATGCGCCACGATTACAGCGCTCTGAACGGCGCTTTGTGAAAAACATCGCTCGCTTCGTGCCTTTCGTGCTGCGCACGACAGAGCTTCGTGTTGTGCTTGGTTCCGAGATAAACGCCAGTGGGTTTGGGCGGCAGTTGAAATACAGCGCGGCTCCCGTTTCTGTGGTGTTAATTGCACTCTCACGCTAGCAGAATGCATGTGGAGGAAAAATGACAAGCTCATGAGTTCAAATTTGGGAGCAAGACCCCATCAAGCAAACACGCATTATAACACGCTTGATAGCGTCGTGTGAATTACGCTGGTTGTCGCAAAAAGAATTGTAAACTGACACGCAATGTTGCTTTTTAGCTTTCTGTACATTCCTTGTCGGCGGAGAATTTGTAATTTCATAATACTTAGGTACCTTTTCCGCGTCGTGCAAAAGTGTCACACATACGGCTCTTTTCATGGATAACGGTTGTAGAGATTTATTCGCTGTGATGTCTGTCTAAAGAATGTGTTCAAACAAGTCGCCCTCTGCCATAATACAGTATTGGCTCCTTTTCATCACGTCCGATGTAGCTGTTTTGATGACGCAAGACGGTATCTCGCTGCAGGCCTCAGCTATCTTGGCGTTTTGCGCTTCTGGTGTAGTTGTAGGTTTGCGGCCCACTCGATGTTTCACATGTCCCCACAAGAAGAAGTCAAGATGTGTCAAGGCTGGTGACCTTGCAGGCCATGCCACTGGTCCATGCCAGCCCACCCGCGCCCTACTAGCCAGAGTCGGACAAGACTGCTGCTACGAGCTGGTGCACCGTCGTGTTCATTCGAAGTTCGCCTTAAAAAATCAAGAAGAGCATCACAGCGAAAATCTTCAACTGGGCCTTTCAAGATGTCGGTCATGTACCGCTCAGCAGTGAGCATGTAATAAAAAATATAGGGCCAATTATTCTTCCGTCAAAGATACCGCACCTCACACTGAATGACCATTGCTACTGGTGTCTGGTATGCGCCACCCAATGTGGTTTCGTATCGCTCCAGTCATACGGATTGGGGGTGTTGACATGAGAATTTCTGGATAAGGTTGCCTCATCTGTCCATAGCACTTTGTCAACAAAATCCGGTATTTCTTCACTTTTCACAAGGATCCAATTTCAGAAATGAAGCCGCCATTGAAAGGCTCTTTCTTGCAGCTTTTGATGCAGTCGGAGGTGACACGGATGCATTTCAGCCTTCCTAGAACTCTTAACACTGAAGACTTTGAAATGCCGACCTCACCACTGACATCACGCACGCCGGTATGAGGGTTTGCGGTCACGAAAACCAAAATGTCTCCTTCAGCCTCTTCACTGATGGTCCTCTTTCTGTACCGCGTCTTCTTGAACCTACCTGTTTCTTTCAGCGTCCAGTAACTTGTCATAATTGTGTTCGCGCTAGGTCATCCCCCCCATTGCCAATTTCGGTATACCTTCGCAGCTTTTCTCTTGTCGCCCTGTGCCGCTCCCAAGGCTAAGACCATGTTCGCTTCCTTATTGCTTGAGTACGGCATGCTTTATGTATTTCGAAAAATTCTTCAGAACGGTTGCGCGGCACGACAGTAATAGACAGTCACATGAATCTAGCCGCTGGAACAGCTTGGAAGAAAAGCGGCGTTGTAACAAATGATGCTCTCTCTGTCTCGCACAGGTTAAAGATATATGATGCATGTTTTTTGTGTACTTTTTCTATTCCGCATCGATTTGAAAGCATAAAAAACATTTGCCTTCTCGTCATATCGAAATAAACGACTGATGACGGCGCGTTCTTCGGCGACAGACGGGAATGGCTGCTGATGAAGCTCTTTTGGGAGCGCCGTCGCCAGCCGCTGCCCGTAATGTCAGAGCGCAGCAAAGGTTGAAGCCATTTCTCGTAAATGTCGTAAGTGAAGAGAAGGCGCGGCACTGGCGATGCTATTACAAATCACTCATGAGAGCGCTGTAATCAAGGCTCATTCGCGTGCAGAGCGCGCTATCACGTGGTATTTTTTAAATTCCGAGGGCTTTCGTTTTTGCCGAATGAAAACGGCCACGCTTAGCCTATCTCATTGGAAGTGCCTGGCTTGGGCAATATTTCTCATGCTCCACAACTTTCCTATTGACCCCTGAACATTTCAAGCTATGTTTAAAATCTTAATTAATTTATCTCGGCTAATTACTCAAAAGAAAGATTAGCAAAACAATGCTACTGTAAGTTTAGATAAAGGATAACAACATTTCCCAGCTAACTGTCCAAGTTAACTGTTCAAATTTCCCAGCTAACTTGGACGAAGATCTTTTCAAAATCTTGGTCCAAGTTAGCTGGGACACCCTGTATAACGAGGGTCTCGAGTCCGGCGACATTGATGCCTTCAGATTGACCCGGTTGCCTTCAAATTGACCCGGTTGCCTTTACCCAAAAAAGTCACGGTCTCATGACGCCTGCGGCAGAAAGGATGTTCCACATCCGCCGCCAAGGTTTTTCAGTTGTGGCGCTGGCTAAAACTCCCAGGGTTCAACCAGGAAACAGAAATACCCAAGGAAGTGGATGGGGAAACGCCGCCGCTGAATTGGTAGAGCATCACACGCGAAATGCGAAGGTTGTGGGATCGTTCCCCACCTACGGCAAGTTCTTTCTTCATCCATTTTCATTAGCATTAATTTATCCTTTCTTTGTTTCATTGATTAAGCACAAGTAATTTCCCCTATGTGGTCCTTGGTGTCAGTTTTTGTTGGCTTCTTATAATATATATATATATATATATATATATATATATATATATATATATATATATATATATATATATATATATATATATATATTGAAAGGGTGTTTATTGCAGCTCATACGTGGGATCGCAAGAAGCGCTTGATCGCGAGTCCTAGGCGTTCGCATCAGCAGCCCGAGCTCGGGTCTCGCGCCGCAGCGGTGGCAGTCCGCACAGCGCCACATGCATAGTACCCACTACAATTGCCCCCGCGGCGAAGCAGAGTCATCCTGGCGACCTAAGGTGATGACACGATAAGGGGGTCGTGGTACGGCTTCAGGCGACTGACGTGAACCGTCTCGCGGCCACGGCGGCGTTTGTCCGAAGATGGCGTCACCGGTTCGAGCACATAGTTCACAAGCGATGTACACGCGACGACCCGGTACGGACCCTGATATTTCGGAGCATGCTTTGGGCTAAGGCCTGGAGATTGGAAGGGCAGCTGAAGCCAGACGTGACAGTCCACGGCGAAGGACTGTGTGGGCTGCCCGTTGTCGTGGCGATCTTTGTGAATTCCTTGGGTAGCCGACGTGAACGAGCGAGCCAGTTGGCGGCACTCTTCAGCATGGCGAGCAACTTCGGAAAAAGGGGTGAATTCAGAGGCATCCGGATGATATGGTAGCAGGGTGTCGAGGGTAGTGGATGGTTCCCGTCCATAAAGAAGTGAAAATGGTGAGATGCCTGTGGTAGCCTGAATGGCGGTATTATACGCGTACGTCCCAAAAGGGAGGACATCGTCCCAATTGGAATGATCAGACGCAACATACACGGAGAGCATGTCACCAAGAGTGCGGTTGAACCGTTCCGTTAGACCGTTAGTCTGTGGATGTTACGCCGTAGTGGTGTGGTGAATAGTGCGGCAAGCGGCGAGTGGCTCATTATTAACTTCGGACAAGAGACACGGCCTCTGTCGCTGAGCAGTTCTAGCAGTGCGCCATGCCGTAAGATGAAATCCCGTAACATGAATGCGGCGACGTCGCGAGCAGCAGCCGAAGCAAGGGCAGCAGTTTCGGCATATCTGGTAAGGTGGTCTACTGCGACAATTATCCAAGGATTTCCTTTAGCAGTGCATGGAAGAGGCCCATAAAGGTCAATGCCAATGCGATCAAAAGTACGTGCAGGACACGGTAAAGGTTGCAGAGGGCCTGTCGTATGAGGAGATGTCTTGCGTCGCTGACAGGCTACACATGACCGAATGTATTTGCGGACATAAGAATACATGCCGCGCCAGTAGTAACGCTGGCGGAACCGCTCGTAGGTTTTCAGGACGCCAGCATGAGCTTGTTGTGGGTCGGCGTGGAAATACGTGCATATGTCGGAGCGCAAATGGCGAGGGATGACTAGCAGCCATTTGCGACCTTCGGCTGATAGTTTGGGCGGTACAAGATGGCGTCCCGTAGCACGAAATGGTTGGCTTGCCGACGAAGGGCTCGAGGGCATGTAGCCGTTGAAGAACTGTGAAGAATGTCAATGAGGGACACAATCCATGGATCTTTCCTCTGATGAGACAGCATGTCAGTAACAGCAAGTGTAGCAACCGGGCACTCTATAGATGAGGGTGGCGTTTCGTCGGATCGCGCGGGTGATCGGGAGAGTGCATCTGTATCAGAATGTTGGCACCCGGATAGATAGATGATGCGAATGTCAAATTCTTGGAGCCGAAGAGCCCAACGTCCAAGACGGCCTGACGGGTCTTTCAGTGACGCAAGCCAGCAGAGCGCGTGGTGGTCTCTCACAGCATCGAACGGATGGACGTACAAGTGAGAGCAAAATTTGTTTAACGCCCAAACTATAGCCAAACATTCTTTTTCTGTGACAGAATAATTGGTTTCTGCCTTCGTGAGGGCACGACTCGCACACGCAACCACATATTCCGGAAAGCCAGGCTTGCGTTGGGCAAGGACGGCTCCAAGACCAACACCGCTGACGTCCATATGAACTTCAGTCGGTGCAGTCGGATCATAGTGGCGTAGAACAGGCGGTGAGGTAAGCAGACGACGCAAAGTGGTGAAGGCTTGGTCACATGCCGGAGTCCAGTCGCGAAGGTCACCAGAGCCAGCCAGGAGCTTCGTCAGGGGAGCGATGATGCAGGCAAATTTGCGCACAAAGCGTCGAAAATAAGAGCAAAGGCGGACAAAACTTCGGAGCTCTTTCAGTGTAGTCGGCCGCGGAAATTCTGCGGCAGCATGAAGTTTGTCAGGGTCGGGAAGGACGCCGTTTTGCAAACGATATGGCCAAGTATGGTCAGCTGGCGCGCTCTGAAGCGGCACTTTTTCAAGTTAAGTTGAAGGCCGGCTGTGGCAAGGCAAGTAAGGACTTCGCGTAGACTAGAGAGATGAGTGGTGAAATCAGGGAAGAAAACTGCCACGTCGTCTAAATAACACAGGCACGTTTTCCATTTGGGGCCTCGCAGAATGTTATCCATCATCCTTTCGAATGTCGCGGGCGCATTGCAGAGGCCGAATGCCATTACTGTAAACTCATACAGGCCATCAGGCGTAATGAAAGCTGTCTTCGAGCGGTCGGATTCATCCACTGGCAGTTGCCAAGAGCCCGATCGCAAGTCCAAAGAAGAAAAGAATTCAGCACCATGTAGACAATCCTGGGCGTCATCTATGCGCGGTAGAGGATTGACATCTATTTGTGTAGTCTTGTTGAGGCGACGATAATCCACACAGAAACGCGTCGAGCCATCTTTTTTCTTAATGGGTATTACGGGCGACGACCAAGGGCTGCAGGATGGCTTGATAACACCACGGTCAAGCATGTCTGCAGCTTGCTCGGTGATGACACGACGCTTGGTGGATGACACACGGTACGGACGCTGGCGTAATGGTGCGTGATGTCCCGTATCAATGTGGTGAGAGACGGTACTTGTGCGGCCTAATGATGCTTGGTTCCAGTCAAAAGAGACGTGAAAATCATTTAAAAGAGTTATTAGCTGCTCACGTTGTGTCGGCTCGAAGTCATCGGCAATGGAGCGACAAAATACATCCGGTGGTACTCGGTTAGATGGCACATGGGGTGTCAGTGCTGTTACGTTGGCAGTATCTACGTCGTCGGCAATAGGGAAATGCACAATAACGTCAGGGTCCACAGACTCGATGGTACCAATAGTCTCGCCACAGTGCAAAGCCAAAGTGTACGAATTTGGGTTTGAAATCAGTATTTCTGCAGCACCATGGTGAACCGTGAGGAGGGCGAAAGGCAACAATATAGGCTGGCGGCGAATGAAGACGGCAGCTGGTGTAAACGTGACCGTCGCATTGGCAAGCGATGCGCATGAAAGAGGGACAAATACAGCACTGTGAGGAGGAAGGTGAGTATCTGAAGCTACACAGATCCTCCTAAGATCCTGAACTTGAAAGTCGTGAGGTGGCAAATCGCACAGAATGCAGAACTGAACCTCAGCACGTGCACACTCAATGACTGCATGATGGCGCGACGGAAAATCCCAACCGAGAATCACATCGTGGGAGCAACAAGTTAATACAAAGAAATCAATCGAATACAAGATGTCTCGAATCAGCACCCTGGCAGGGCACATAGCGACTGGTTGAACTTGTTGTGCACTGGCTGTTCTAAGCAATGGTACCGAAGGCTTCGTGGTCACTTTCCGTAATGCACGATAAAGCTTCTCACTAATCACGGATACAGCAGCACCAGTATCGACGAGTGCAAGAGATTTGATGCCATCAACGGACACTTGAATAACGTTAGCGGGCGAAAAACGACGCATGGGTGAGAGTGAGCGCCGACGAGGGGAAGGCGGTGCCGGTATGTCATATGCCGGTATGCGGTGCCGGTATGTCATCAGCAGCGTACACTTCCGGTGGTGGTCGTTGAGGCTTACGGAAAGGTCGGAAGTCGCAGCTGGGTCGTCGCGGGCTGCCCACGAAGGCCGGCAAGCGCCGGCGGCAGAAGCGCACTACATGACCCGTGGTACCGCAGGCATATCATATTGGGCGGGTTGTCAGCAGTGCGCCAAGGATTTGTACCCTGCTTCTGTGCACTGAAAAAGGGATCCGCCGGCTGGCGAGGCGAAGGCCGAGGAGAGAACACCGGCGGGCGAGGCGCTGAATGCGGAGGAGAGAACCCTGGCAGACGAAGCGCCCGTGCAACGGCTTCAGCATACGTCACAGGAGCGGCCACGGGAGCCGGCTGACACGGAGGTGGAAGAGCTTCGGTCACTTGCTCTTCAATTATCTGTCGGATCGCTGGAGCCAAACGTGGAGAAGGATTCTCCGTGGTCAGCAAAATCGAGAGCTGTCGTGCAACCTCCTCGCGCACAAATTCTTTTATTTCCGTCAGCAAAGTTGTGTGGTTGTCGCCAATAAATAATGCTGCTAACGAATCTTCCGTAGGCGGTGGCCGCCGACCTAAGATGCGTTGTTTCCGTACGGAAACAACGCATCTTAGGTCATTTGACGTGCTACGTAGCACGTCAAAACTTTGGCACAAATTGATAACTTCAGCCACGGTACGCGGATCCTTCGCTAACAACATTTGAAAGGCGTCCTCATCAATGCCTATTATAATGTGTTTTATCTTGTCCTATTCTGACATTCGCGAATTCACGCGCTTACGCAGGTCAATGACATCTTCGATGTAACTTGTGAAGGTTTCATCGTGATGTTGCGCACGCCCCCGTAAGCGTTGTTCTGCGCGAAGCTTGCGCACAGCGGGGTGCCCGAACACTTCTGCGAAACTTGTTTTGAATGCGCTTCATGTTGCGAAATCGTATTCATGGTTTCAGAACCAGAGGTTCACGACGCCGGTTAAGTAAAACAGCACGTTGTGCAACTTGGTGACGTCGTCCCACTTGTTATGCTGGCTCGCCCGTTCGTAAGATGACAACCAATCCTCCACGTCATGATCATCGGTGCCGCTAAAGATGGCAGGATCACTCTGGCGCAACGCACCGGAAACGATGACCGCCGGAGGCTGTGGTGCATCTTCCTGGGTGGTTTCGTCAGGCATGGTCGCAGCAGTAGGTAGCGTCCGGCTTCGGAGTTCCAGTTTCCGAGGTCTACCCCGCAGCTCCATCACATGAAAGGGGGTTTATTGCAGCTCGTACGCGGGATCGCAAGTAGCGCTTGATCGCGAGTCCTAGGTGTTCGCATCAGCAGTCCGAGCTCGGGTCTCGCGCCGCAGCGGTGGCAGTCCGCAGAGCGCCACATGCATAGTACCCACTACAATATATATATATATATATATATATATATATATATATATATATATATATATATATATATATATATATATATATATATATATATATATATACCGTGCTAATGTTTATACACTTCTACACTTCTGAACAGCCTGTCGCATCTCTAGAATTTTATGCAGGTATCCACTGCTTATTATACCGGCAGTGCTTACAAATAATTCATTAATTAGAAGATATCGCTGAAGAACTGTTTACCTAATTACTTTTACGGAGATATTGCAATACACGATTTGAAGAATGGTTTGACAAGGCACATCCGCTTCGAACAAATTTTAAAACGCAGTAGTTTCTTGATAACCGCAGTCCTACTTGCCGTAAAAATGCGCCGTTGCACATATCTTTTTAATAAAAAGCCTTTTTCTGCATTGAAACTGAAAAGTGACTGGAACGCCAGTGCATTTCATCGCAGGCTTTGGGAACGCATATCTGGAAACTGGTGTCATCCTCATCGCAAGGTAGATCCGCCCGCGCGGTGCGGGCGATGACGGTGCAAACTGCACCACGCGCAGCGCTATTCGCGCTGACAGCACCCAAGGCTTCGGCAAACTGTGCGACAAGACTCGCCGTACACTGCAATATTGTAGCTTCATTTTTACTTTTTATTTTCTTCCTTTCCAATGTAAGAACCAGGACAGAAGCGAAATTATCTCACCAGAGGGGGATCGCGCAGTGCGGCCAAATCGGATGTGCGCGCCTGTCAATGGTGATGACTGGACGGCGCGCACTATATCTTCACTTATGCTTGGGCCGCGCTCTCCTCTGTTCAACTTTCATTTGACGCTGATAGTACAGTTACTATTTACCACATTCTCTTGCGAGATTTTAAGCGCGACCAAAGTATTTGCATATGTTGTAATGACATGTTGAAGCTGCAATGACTAGGACATGAGATAAAACGAAACTGCAATATTTCCTTGTATAAAGGGCATCCGCTGGGTGCATGGTAGCTGCAGTCATTGGTCTTACGTAAGCAAACCCATAGCGATGTTGCTTTCTTTCTAACGACAACAACGATTCCCAGTTTCTGAAAGATACTCACAGTTTCGCCGCTGTTCTGAAGCGCAGTTCGGCTTGCAATGCAACAAATACCTTGTGAGCTGTACCCGCCTTAGGAGCTACTTCCCGGAATAAGTGGCACTTCCTTCTGTGGTTCTTAATGCCGAGTTTTTATACTTGCATCAGTGCGTCTCACCTTTTGTGTGTGTCACATAACACATGTTTCTCCTCAGCTGGCCCGATCTTGCAGCGTACTTATGCGCAAGTGCACGAAAAGCAAGCGTCACTTATTCTGGATTTTTCAAAAAATATTTTATTGTGATTTAAAGGCCTAAATATTACTTAACTATCCATTATCATCTAAATTTCTGGACATCTAGTGTATTCAGTGTGCTTTGCTTACGCTGAACCCAATATTTCCGCAGCAATGACTAACAGAAATTGTTTATTTATGGCGCGTTATGTAGCGCAATATTCTAGAACATTCTGCAAATGTGCTACAGATTCTATTGAAGTAAAAGTCAAGGTGACAAAATTATCTACGTATTCCAACGAGCCCTTGTATTACAGTAGAACAATATTTATTATTTGTACACTAAAGCAGTGACAGTTTCAATAAAGCACAGGCACAAGTGGTTCAAGGTGACAGTAATTACAAGAAATTGAAAACTATGCTTGTGTCATTGCTGAGAAGCCGCGACAAATCGAACAACCCGTCAAACTGGCTCGTGCATTCCGCGAGGTGGCCGTATCTAGGAAGAATCAGAACATCGACGCAAAACTGAGATGTAATTGCAACACAGAGGGTTCATTTTACCTGAAGTTTAAATTTAATTTCCTTTAATGCGATTACATTTTTAACACCTTCACCTACATTACCGCGTGCTTGTCTGCATCTAAGCTCTTTGATAACAGCTTGGGTCACAGCGTATGTGCCACTGTGCACACCACTGCACTGCTAATGTCATGTTTTGTACGCTAAAACGACGACGATATTCGTAGTCTGGCAAATAAATGGTAAATAATGAATAATTTGGGTGATCCTGAAGCCTGTACAAAGTCGCACAATTTCGCACACGTAGCATGCTATATGGAAAGAACTCAGCAAACTGGGCCGGTTCGAGGATTTGCAAATTCACACACGGCGCCTCCCAGCGCGAGTGGTCATAAGGAACGAAGACGAGGAAGTGGCACGGGGGATGCAGGCGTCGAGCGTTTCCAAAAGCTGCCTCGCTTTGAAACATAAGTATGCGTGCCATCGAGGCCAACATCAAAAAATCTGAGGATGCTTAAGCTTCGCCTTCAAGAGTGGAACGCGATAGCGTTATCGTAACCCATTCGCACCACCCACTCATTCGCTCGGCAACCTCTTGAGACGAAGGGGAGAAGCGGGAGAGTGGCGCGCCACCTGTCGGGGTAGCACCGTACGTTGCGAGTAGGGGTCTTCCTTGTTTGCCGCAAGATGGCTCTGCGTGTGCGCCAAGCGCAGAAGAAATGTAGTGGAAACGTACTTCGCTACGCGTTTTACTGCGACTTCTGTAATTTACATGCTCAAAATTACCGATAAACACCGCAGTATAAATTTGTACGGCGCGTTTCCAAGGTAACACTGCATTCACTAGAGGCGCTTTTGTCTAGCTTTGAACCATCGAACTCATGGCTGAGTGGTAGCGTCTCCGTCTCACACTCCGCAAACCGTGGTTTGATTCCCACCCAACCAATCTTACAAGTTGTTTTTATTTATGAATCGCCTTCCTGGATTTTCCGCTCACGGCGAACGCCGACGACACAGACTTTCTTGCGACACGAGCTCCCTAACGCTCTCGCGTTAAAACATTTTACAACGTAAGCTGTTATTACCCAGTTCCCGCCGGGATTGAACCCGAGCCCACTTCAAGGCAGCACCTACTGAGCCACGCCAGCATTTTTTTATTGCGTGGTATTATAAGCAGTGTCATTCCAAAATCGTTACACCACATTTGGACACACATGCGAAACAAATGCAGATTTGCTACGCATGCAGTCCAATGAAAGTTCAAAATTCGGGCAAACACAAGCGCCCAGACGCGAAATCCATTCAGGAACGGGATCAAAGGTTGCAACCACACTACGCACTTGAGCAGCGCCTTCTCGAAAGACAGACTTTGTCGCGCGAGGTGGCTTGGCATGTCTGCCGGTCATACGGCTTCTCCATAATGAATAGAGTACTAATAACATAAACAAATCATATGGTTAAACGCGTAGCGAAGTACGTTTCCACTACATTTCTTCTGCGCTTGGCGCACACGCAGAGTCATCTTGCGGCAAACAAGGAAGACCCCCTACTCGCAACGTACGGTGCTACCCCGACAGGTGGCGCGCCACTCTCCCGCTTCTCCCCTTCGTCTCAAGAGCATGCCGAGCGAATGAGTGGGTGGTGCGAAGGGGGTACGATAACGCTTACGCGTTCCACTCTTGCAGGCGAAGCTTAAGCATCCTCAGATGTGAGAAGAACGTCTTTTTGACAGTGCTTTCTAAAGCTTCCCAAAAACGAAATGCGTCACGACAAAGAACAAAGCAATGTTCTATCGTCTCGGGTTGATTGCACCAGCGCTTGCTAGCATTCCGCTGAAGTGCCCTATCAACGCACCCCAAGATCCGAGGCGAGATGCGATGTCACATGCGCGCCGTGTAGCGTCGGTGCTGGTACATTTTGGATTGCAGTTTCGTATTATTCCACCAGCTAGAATACCCTGTAGCAGATCCGCAGGTAGCGGTACAAGGCAGTTAAGAATGTTTACGGAAGAAAAAGAAGTTTAAGGAGATATGCGCGAGAATGCAAGAAAGTATATTATGTGCTTCATTAGATCAAGCTGGCTAGGTGACAATGTCACCGTACGTGTCAGATGGTGATGCAAATAAATAATAATATTCATCATCGTATCGTGTCACTTGCCTTGCGATGTGAAATGCGCCCCGCGCAGCGTCTATAGGTGTGCCATTTGCATTGCAGTTATATATTGTTACACCAGGAGGCACCTCATGTAGTTGTTGCATAGGTAGAGATACTAGGTAGATAGGGAAGTTGTGAGGAAGAAAAAGAAGAATATGGGCATATATAAATATTGATATAACGAAAAGCATCTATGACATACCTGAATAATTCAAGCAGGTTAGGTGACTGTTTTTCGCTGTCCCTTTTCAGAGGGAATGCCATTAAATCATCATCATTATTAGCATCGTATCGTGTCATTTCGCACGCGATGTGAAATGCGTTCCACGCAGCGTCGATACGTAGAAAATTTGCATTGCAGTGCCATTATACTACACCAGGTGTCCCGATATGTAGCAGTTGCATAAAGTTGTTGTATGCTGCGAAGAAAGCGTGACGACGACGGCTCATGGCGTGACGACGACGGTTACCTGATTGACTCAAGCGAGGTGGCTATTTGTCACCACCCCGTTCTAGAAGAAAGCTAATATGCCATCATTATCATCGTCATCAACAACAACGTACCGTGCGACGGGTCAAGGGATGGTATATGTGCGCCACGTAGTCTGGATACCTGTGTTTACTCTTCGGTACACGTTATGGCGTCTCCTCGAAAGGGACGAAACTGAAGAAGCGATTCGTAGAGCTACGTGCGCGGATGCAATTAGGCAACATCGGGCTCAGCAGGCTACGGTGCAGAGAGCAGGACAAGCCGCAGCTCACCGTTGTCACCGGGCGGACATTACAGATCGTTCTCATGAAAATTAATGCAAAGATACTTTGCCGGGAGTACGCTGTAGTGCGTGGTGTTGAAAATACAGCTCCTATGGAGCCGCTCATCTAGCTTACGCTATGACTGTGCTGAATGCTACCGCAGTTACGATGCTGTCCTCACTGTTTGCATATGTACAGGTGCTGGTGACTGGGCTTGGTCGGCTGACGCCTACATCATCGACTGCGCAATTCATGACACAAGAAGGGTGGAGTGCAGATGCTTCAATTGGGAATGCCGCTAGTGAAATGGAACAATGCGTCCTTTCTACGCGCTGGCAGCAACCTTTGTCGCCACTTCATGACAGGAGAGCACCCCTCGTCTGGCCACATAGAACTTTGTCAGCTGATCCACCGAGTATAAGAGGCGTCAACATGTTTGACCTGTCGCGACACACCACCGCAGTTACGATGCTGTCCTCACTGTTGGCATTTATACCAGCGCTGATGACTGGGCTTGATCTGTTGGCGCCTACATCAATGACTGGGCTCTTTATGACAAAAGAAGGATGGAGTGCTGATGCTTCAATAGGGAATGCCGCTGCTGAAATGGAACAATGCGTCTTTTCTACGGGCTAGCAGCAACCTTTGTCGCCAATTCTGGACAGGGGAACACACCTCGTCTGGCCACAAGTAACTTTGTCAGCTGATCCACCGAGTATTAGAGGCGTCAACATCTTTGACCTGACGGGCCACGCCACCGCAGTTACGATGCTGTCCTCACTGTTTGCATTTGTATAGATTAGATATCGTGATTCCTATGCTCTTCGTGACCACAATGTGTGTCTTGTAGCGGTGTCTGGGCTGCCTCATTGTTTCTAGTGATATCGTACGGTTGCGATGTACCTATGGTGATTTTTGTTGCTGGGTGGGGACAGCGAGACGAACTGCGGTCCGATGGCGAAGGCATAACAAGAGAAGCTTCACCCAGCATGCAATGCAACTCTGCGTCTCGGGACAAATAATACGAGCCTTTTGGTATCCGTCAATAAAGTTATTGCTAAATAAATTTGAAATGACAATAATGCAAAGGCAAAAATGCAGTAAAGTTAAAAGAGACTTAGATATGCTTGCTATTAGCGTCGATGACCTTGAATCGAAATCTGTGTCGATGCCCTGTAAAGAGCCTTCTGAAACCTGCAACAGCGATGTTAACAAACTCGAAGGAAAAATCGACGACCTCGAAAACCGTTCAGGAAGGTCGAATGCATTGTTCTTTGACATTGAAGACACTGACCGTTTAGAAACGCGCGAAAGTTCCTAGACCCTAGCTCGAGAATTTTGTATAAACAAGCTAGGAATTTCCGTCCAGTCAAATTGCGAGAGCCAATGGCCTGGGTTGCTTCTCCACTGACAAAAATTTCCAATAATAGCGAAATTCTAGAACGAAAAAGAAATTGCGACTCTGCTAAGCAATGGCAGAAGCTCAAGGATACCAACATCAGAATAACGCGGGACTACTAGGTCGCTGTGCATGATAAGCGTCGTAAACGTAGGCAGTCCTCGAAGTCGATAAAGGAGTGTGATCGCCCTCGCCTTGCCTTCAATAAGATTATTGTAAATAATGACGCTTACGTCTGGGACACGGATGCCAAGTGTGCAATTCATTTGCAAATATCTGACTATCGTGCGGCGCAAGTAGAAAATCGAGCCTCGTGAAGCTACGATGAATGAGTCAATCATCCGCCTGCCTTAGCACAATTCAGTAACCCTTCCCTACCATCGCTCAGTAAGCACAGTCGCAATAAATCACTTTGTTTCCTTTATACTAATGTAAGAAGTATCCTCTTGAAAATCGTCCCACATTTCTCGCTCATCGACTCGTGTTCTGCATCAGTAATCGCGCTCACGGCAACGTAGCTTACAGACAACGTACCTGACGACATTACACAGGCTTCGTTTAATATTCTTTTGCTGCGGCAGAACAAATCGCAGAGGCGTTGGTGTTTTGTTGGCAATAAAAAGAGAATTACCATATTTGCCCAATATGATTACACCGTTTCTTGAGGGCGCGTGGGTGTTTTAAAAGGGAGTAGTGCTGACATATTTATAGGCGTTTTTTATCGCGCCCAAGACATGGGCAGTATTCTTGCTAAAGAGTTTTTTTCGAATTTTTAGTGAAGTGTGTGATCAATTTCCCAACAGTTCTTCATTAATATTTGGTGACTTTCTTTACCCACATATTAATTGGGCAACTCTACCGGTCGAGGCAAGTGAAAGAGAGTCCAACTCACTTATTCAGTCATGTTTAGATTTTTCATTATCTCAACTTATCATGCAACCGACACGCCGCATTGCCACCTGCTTCAGTGTTCTCGATCTCATTCTCACTGATGTTCCGATGTTTGCAGCAACATTCGCCATACAGATGGTTTCTCCGATCATAAAATCATCACTCGTAACATAGTTTATCCACCTGTCAGTAGGAAAATCATCCCTAAGGAAATTAAATGCTATATCATAGGTAACTTTGACGGAATAAACGCCGAATTATCTCTTTTTACAGATCACTCGTTACGACTACCTGTCCTGTGCAGTTCACGATAACTGGACTGCGTTCAAATATGTGTTTACTGACCTCAATAATAACTATATACCGGTCATAGCAATTAGGCATAAACAGTTCTACACCGCGGTTTAACCAGCAACTGCGGCGCCTAAACAACAACAACAAGGGAAGCCGGCAACTGCAATCTTTCATCAGCGTGGCCTAAATACAAGCAGTGCGACAGGAAATACAAGGTTCTGCTTCAAACCACTCGACGTCACTTTTTCAACCACGACATATCATCTATGCTGACTAACAACCTTCGTAAAATTTGGCAAGTAATAAACCCAAGCAACCATCCTGATCTAAGCCTTACTGATTCCACAGGCATCACTGTACCAGAGTCAAGGTGTGCACAGGTAACAAAAGACACATTCTCGTCTGCATTCACCCGCGAGGACGTCACTTCATGCCCAAATATAGGCACACTTCCAGCTATCTCCATGCCGCAGATAACTGTTAGCGAATCCAGTATTATATCACTACTTAATAATCGTAAGGTATCATCTGCATATGATCACGTTGGATTCAACAAGTTACTCAAGAGTACATCACAAGGCATTTCAGGAATCGGATGCGCTGCTTTTTGGCAAACTTTGTCATCGGGCTAGATTCCTAATGAATGGAGGACAGCCAAGGTCATACTAGTCTTTAAATCTGGCAATCGCTCATTACCACTCAGCTACCGGCCCATTTCGTTAACTAGTACCGCCTTTAAACTACTTGAACATGTCATACATTCGCAAATTAAAACATGCCTATAATAACATAACATAATCTTTAAATATCAGCACGGCTTTCCGAAGGCATATTGATGTGATGTGCAGTTAGCCGGATTTACTAATGAGTTCCTTTCATGAATTGATGCTGGCAACCAAGTTGACGCCATCTTCGTAGATTTTTCATCAGTTTTTGACCGTGTTCCTCACCACAGGCTCCTACTGAAAATAAAATATCTTAACCTTCACGCAGAAGTCCATTGCATGGGTAAAATATTTCTTGTTATATCGAACTAAATTCACAAATAATAATAACTACCACTCCTAGTTTATTCCAGTTACGTACGGTGTTCCAAAAGGGATCGCTCTTGCTCATTTGCTTTTTTTAGTCAATAATAATCATCCCCCTACTGCATGTCATCCCCACTAAAACTGTTCGCCGATGATTGCGATGACACTGAACATGAAGCACTGCAATCAGATAAAACCACATTGAGTACATCTTGTTCAAACTGGCAAATGACCTCAAGTTGTACTAAAACTAAATCTATATGATCTACACGCTCTTCGTCTCGCATTACAACGTCATAATTCCTTCATAATTATACTGCTGAGCTTACTCTCACGTATATATACGTAGGACTCCATTTTCAATCTGATCTAACATGGCATCATCACATCAACGTCACTCTTGCATCTGCTAACAGCCCGTTTGGATTATTCAAACACAGACTAAGGCCAGCGCCTTCACACTTAACAAAAACTCGCGTATACTACAATAATCATACCAAGAATTGAGTATGCATGTGCCATCTGGGATCCGAACCAGAACCACATCGTACGTAACCTTGGATCCTTGCAAAGCCGTGCTGCTCGTTTCATTTTGTCTGTTTATTTCCCGTACTCTAGTGGTACACTTAAAAAATAAACGTGTCGAATTGGATCCCCTATCCTTAAGATGGAAACACGTGCGCCTATCACTCTTTCATGAACTTCTACATCACGAGCGTTCGCATGATGACTTCTTTGTGTCATCCTCTGCCATGTTTCCTCACCGAGTCACCCTTTTACAGTCAAACGCCTGGTATATCACTCAGCTCTTTACGCACAATCATTTATACCCAGAACGATACCCGACTGGAATAGCCTACCATCAGACATTGCTACTGAAGCTGACGCTGATAAATTTCAACAAATGCTGCTTACGTATATCAGAACGTTAAGTATCTGTGCAATGTTAAAATCTACATTTTTCGTTTTTTTTTCTTTTTGACTTGTCTTTTATATTGTAGTCCTCTCGTACCTTCGCTATTCTTCTGCTAATGTTTCCAATTATTCCCTTTAAGTGCCTTTGATGTACCCTGAATTATAGTTGTTTCAATTTTCTAATTTCTTGTAAATACGTCCAACTTTCGTTTCATCCGAATTTTCATTTTACTACCGAGAGTCGTGTTTGCATATATTCTCGTATTTGTTGCGTTTTCTAACAAATTGTTAGAGTATATTCACGCGTCCCCCCCCCCGCCCTACGTAATACGCTCTTCCAGAGGGCCTTTAGGGGTATTTTGAATAAATAAATGTTCAGCACTTGTTCTGATATGAATAAATAAATGCTTGAATGAATAAATGATCCTATGACTTGGTCTTTAAGCTGCGCACTTCCAACTTCTCTGTAAAAAGATGGCTTCCTGAAAAAGCACTATAAGTGGATTGTAAAGAAAGGAATAAATTATGGGGTTTTACGTGCGAAAACCACGATCTGATTATGAGGCACGTCGGAGTGGGGGACTGCGGAACAACTCGTACCACCTCGGACTCATTAAAGTGCCCCGAAATATATACTAGGACGTTGTTGTCAGCTAGTTGCTTCATACTTCGAGGAAGGTTGAAACTTAGCAAAAGAAACAACAAGGACAAGCGCTTGTGGTACAATGTCTGTACCTTCCGCTTCTCCTTGTTTCTTAATTGTGCAGCTTTAACCTTCCTTCAACTTAAATCCAAGTACACGGTTGTTTTCGAATTTCGCCCCCATCAAATGCGGCCATCGTGGTTGCCATTCAAACCCATGCCCTCCTACATCCTCCTACATCTCATGCTCCTGTCCTCAGAATTTTCTCATGCCATCGTCGACATGGCGTCGTCAGACAACCGCCATCATAGAGTCGTCGTCGTGCATTCTCTATATTACTGTCGTCATGATGCCGTCCTGGTCATTTCATCCTCGTCATTCTAACTTCGTCATTCCACCCTCCTCATTGTGGCCCTATCGTCGTCACACAGCCGCCATCAAGTTATTGTCATCATGTCATCGTTGTCACCCTATCGTTTTACCACCGTCATCACTTAAGAAACGTCAACTGATTGTCGTCATGCCGTCGTCGTCATACTGCCTTCGCTGTTCAATCGAAGTCATTCCTTCTCCGTCATTGTAGCATAATCGTGTCTTCGTCATTCCAACTTGATTATTCCCCCAACATCACGCTATCTTCATCATTGCGAAACTTAGAAAGGCGCTGTATAGGACATCTGTTGCGATAACATCGTCGTTATGCTGTCATAGGTGCCATTGTCATCATACAGTCGTCAGGCGTTCGTTGTGATAACATCGTTATGAAGCCGTATGGGTCATTCTATCGCCGCTATTTTAGCTTGGCAATACAGTGGTCGTCACGCTGTTGTCATTATTCCAATGTTCTCATACCTTTGCAGTGCCATTGTTGTGACTGCGTCGCCGTCATAACGTTCATAACGTCATTGTCATGCATTTGTTTCCGTATCGTCTTCGGTATGCCATCGTGGTTGCTGCATCATTGTCATTCTAGCTTCGTTATCCTCCTGTTATTATACCTCTGCTGTCTAGCCATCGTCGTCACGCAGTCGTTGTCATACTATTGTACTAAAGCTGTCGTCCGCACGCTGTCATTGTGAAATCGTCATCACGTGAGAAACGCATCCCACTTCGGTCATGCACTGGACGCCCTACTGGCTTCGTTGTACCATTCACGACGTTCCTTCTCCGTAACTCTAGCGTAATAATGTAGTCATTATTTAATCGTGATTATCTCGCCCTTGTCATGCAATCGCCGCCATTACGTCAACGTCAGACAGCCCTTTTCATAGACTTATTGCCATGCAGTACTCATCATTCCAGTTTCGTGATATGGTCGTTGTCATACATTCGACGGCATTCCACTCTCTTCATGCTATCGTTGTCACGCTGTCTTCGTTATACGACTGTCATCATTTAAGAATCTTCATCTGAATATTGCCACGCTGCCGTCGTCATGCCACCTTTCTCGATCCATCACTGACATTCCATCTCTGTCTTACCGTCGCTATCAGTGCGCCGTTGTCATACAGTCGTCTTCACGCTGTCAAGCTCACGTCCAATATTGAAGAGGCTGTATGTTGCCTATAGCCGATGTATCAGAAGTCTCAGAATGACCACCGCATAATTTAAATAAAATTTTCACCAGTATGGTATGGCTACCTTGCTTGAATCCTAATCGGATTACCGTCAACGGTCATCGTTATAAGGTTTCTGCTGAATTATTTTTAACTTTTGCGACATCTTACAAGGAACTATGAAAAGAGAACGTCATCTGAGATCTTGCTGTATCCTGTCCCTTTCCTTGAAGAAGACAATCAGTAATGCAGCATGTCATTATTTGTGGAAATTTTTTGTGTTTTTTTTTATCATTATGAAGAACCTACATGATTGACACAGGTGACAGAGACAGACCTTGCTTTGCAAGGACTGTCTGTTGAGAAGAGGCTGCTCAAGTGCGTAGTGCGGTTTCAACCTTCGATCACATTCCGGAGGGGATTTCGCATCTGTGCGCGTTTCTTTTTCCGATTGTTTTAACTTTAATTGGACGGTGTACCATGTGTACGTTTATTTTTATTCACTGCCCTGCATAAATGTAGTGCAAGTAGTGTTCGCATGACATTACTCATGTTACTAGCAATAAAGAAAAAGACGTGGTCTTGCCCCAATCTTTAGAGCACCAGGCACCTGTGCACGGCGACATAGGTTCGATTCCACCGTCGAGTCGCACATCATATTCTTTTTAATCATGTAACATCAGACAGGAACCTCTGGTCCTTTTGGGAAACTTCAAGAATGCGGCAGAGCATGCTTTCCAACAAAAGTGCATGCGATAAACGGACGTTTGACTTTGTGTATGCTGTTCACACTAGTGAAAGAGTCCACAAAGCTTTATTTATCATCCCCGTGACTCCAAGAAAGACAAGAAAAATAACAAAACGGAGTGCTAAATTGAATATCAAGGCAATGCTGGATGCAACCTCTCGCTTTTGACGTTCTTCAATGATGAGAAAGTCAACACAAAGGAGAGTGGTCCAAGAGACACGTCCATACGGAAGGAGCAGCAAAAGAAGCAAGACAATGTAGGGAGGGCGACCAGACGCAAGTTCAGTTTGCTACCCTACACGGCGATCAGTCTAAGGGATAAAAAGTAAGAAAGCAGAATGAGGGAAGGAAGCATACTCAGTGTGAGCGCGTGCGGTTGTCCATCAGTTCGCGCCTACAGTCGGTCAGGGAGGCCAGTCCTTTCACGAATCGTAGCAATGGCTGCGTCATTTTGTAATCCTGTGACGCGTGGGCCCATGGTCCAAGAATAATAGTCTCTGAAGATAGTCTGCTGTCTAATCGGTTTGACACACTACGATGGACGTCGCGAAAGCGCTCAATCGTTTCATATATGACCGCTACGGCAGTGTGAAGTCACTGACAAATGCACGGTCTATAAAAGTCAAATTTCGACTGCGCTACCTAAATTACTGTAAACCCATTGGCTGTCTGTCTTTTTAAATGTTATTTATATAGATGTAGTTGGTTTGCATAGTGTCTTCCAACCACTTTATGTTACATGTCCTTCGGGGGGGGGGGGGGAATTGTGAGTGAGTGGTAGGCATAGTTGAATGCGTGTAGGATACGTAGCCTTCGAATAAACTAAGGCATGCAAGCACTACTCAGCGTTATATGTACGCATTACGAAAACGGTATTGTAGAATATTACATACCGAAAAGAAAAAATGGCCGGAACGTTGATCCCGATATGTCTGCCAAGTTAAATGTGGCTGGATAAATTATGGCGTTTGGGATCATTTCTTTTTTACAGGAGCTTACAAGTAGTATTGGGCCGGGTTAAGCAATGTTTACTTTGAGTTCAGGCACAATTGTACACGAAACTATTTGCGCTAGAACATAATAGTATTCCAAACTTCTCTATTCGAATTCTGCAGTCAGCGTCCCACGACAGGTCAAAAACATTTCGGCCACCCCCACTTCGCCTGTCTATCGCGCGACGTCACGAAAACCGCAGAAACCCCCCATTTCACATGTACACACTCATTATGCATCATCATAAAAAACACAAGAAAAATTATTATTTTTAATTAGACCCCTGTTCTTGCCGTTAGCCCTGTGCTATTGGTCAAGCATGCTTGGGCTACGCTCATTTCGCCTGTTCGTCGAGCGACGTCGAAAAACCGAGGAAACTCACTACGTGAGAGTGATGAGCGCGCGCGATAAAGGCGCGATAATATGCCGAACAAAGCTGAATTGTTTTCTTTTTCCTGAATAGCCGGGCAGTGCCTCGTTCAAAAAGGAATAGAAGGTGACTGCCCGCCGATCGCTCTAGCATTGGTGAGTTGGAGCTGCAGGGGAGCATGGTTCGCCTTGCTAATAATTAAAATGTTTGCGTGGCAGTTTATCGTTATTGAGCCGTTTTGGCGCATATACGGGATTACTCTGCCATCTCTTCTTTGCTGAGGATCCGTTTTAGCAGCATTTGTAACTTTGCATCGCCAGCCGCCGCAATTTTCGACCAGCCATCGCAACCTGAATACGGGGAAACCGGCCAATCGCAGACGCCGGCCACACCCTTCTCATCCGGTTACCTGCATTCACTGTGCTAGCTGGGCCCCGTCGAAACCCGGCCTCTCCATTTGAGCGTGGTGCTCGCCTCGTGTCAGCCAATTAGATAAGAAAAAGTGCTCAATCTAGGCAATGTTATTCGCTTTGAAAGCAAAAAAAAATTGACTTCCTAGAAAAGACGACCGCGTTTGATTGGGCTTGCCAAATAACGCTGCGGGTTACCGCCCGATGCTTACTTTCTTTTTATTTGAAGTACCTTACAGGTCCGTAGGGCATTGTGTAAGGGCTGGCAAAAGATCCCAACAGTGTATGCACGACCAGATCAAAATGATAAAAGTACAATACATGGCATATAAAATTTGGGCACATAATAGCAGTAAAGAAGAGGTTACTGAGCAATGCGAAAATAACGAGAAGAAATATGGTACATAGTTTAAAAGCACAGGATAACATAAAAAGCGCATGGCGCATGAATAAGTGCGCAATTTCTAAGCGTACGTGTTATAGCAAATGAAAAAAAAAACAAAGGAAAAAAGGGGGCAAACAAAATGCTTAACTTCAAAATATGAACTGAAAAATGAATATGAAACATAAATAAACAAGAGCTAAAACATGAATGTGAAACATGCTAAACGACGGCTTCAGTGAAATAAGTAATAAATTGGTTATAGAATGTATCAGGATTGGACAGAGATGCGATGCTGTCTGGTAGATTATTCCATAATCCGATGGCTCGTGAAAGTGCTGATGAATTAAAAGCTAAAATGTCACCATAGATCCGTGTAAGACTTAAATGATCGTGATTTATTTTGGACATGCGGGATGGGACTTCGAGGTGAAAGGAACATTATCTATCGGAGCGTACATACTTGTGAAATATCTGTGGTTAGGTAACTTTTAAATCAGGAGATTGGAATAAAAATAAATTGGAATAATTGTACGTTATAGGGCCCCTTGTTTACATATTGCAGCAGAGCATAATAGCATACAGCAGACTGTTTTCTCTTCGTTTCGATACTGTACATTTTCAAGAAAACGCATACTCAAGGCGACCGACCTCTCAGCTTTTCTCTCAGGTTAAATATATCTCTCTCTTTACTCGAGACGATGCGAAAGTGGTCTTCACGTTGAGCGCGGCAGTGTTGGACTTTATTTGTGGGTGGTAACATGCTACCGTAAAATGCACACTATTTAAGCTTGACGATCGTAAAGGACAACCTCTTTTCCGCTATTATCGGAGGCTCAAATAAGCAAGTCAGTTGAAATAAATTGATAATGCTTAGGCGTAGAAGTCAAGCTCGCTTTACGCTGGAGTTCACGCTCTGTAACCATTGAAGTTTCTTGCGGGCAGGAACAGCCCATATGTAGGTGGTAGCAGCAGTTTTATTGGCTCTAACAGAGTTCGTACGACGGCGTTGTCATATCATGATCATCACACAGATCGTAAACAATTATGTTACAATTGGAAAATCTGTAAACACTGGTCTAATTTAGGATACCTATTTCTCCATCTTCTAATGTTTGCTAGAAAAGCAAAAAAATGTTTATTGCGTGAGAGTGCCCAACGTTGTAAGGAAATCAAAAAGAGGAAGAGCGGGAATGCGGGCCAGAGAAGCCACCTGTCACAAGTACCTAGCCTTTCTCCCCCTGGCCTGCTCAGATTCTCAAAATCCGAGCACTGTCTTTGACACGTGGGAAAGTTTCTATTGGTGCAAAGTTGGAGGAAGATCACCCAATGCGCTGTGTAACAGGATTTCTGCTACCTGCAAAAAGCAAATAACTTCCTAGGTGCCTGTTCCAATAGTTGGATTGGTGCCAAATAGCGCGACTCTATGCTATCAAATTACCCCGACCCTTCTGTTGTCACGCGAATGGAGAATCATGTTAGTGCATTGTTTGCCAACCGTTGTCGCCCATATTTGATTTCACTGACATTGGCCTCTTCGTGCACCGTGCGTAACAGAAGCGACATTCTGTGATACCGCTACACTATACGAGTGCGCGCTGACGCATAAATGTGACACACTAATCAGTGACCGCTTGCATTCCGGCAGACCAACCAAGGCGTTTGAATGGCACTGTGAACTTTAACACCTACTAGAAAACTACAACCGCTGGGTGCTGGACAAGTGTGCAAAGAAACTGCTGCACTTCCAGCACGATGTAGAGCTGGGAGCTCTTATGTAACTTTTCATATTCTTTCGGCATTGCAATATGGCCTACCAAATAATAGACGGGAAGAAAGCCAGAACCGAAAGTATTCTGAACCGAGGATAGCTCCCAAACGTTATCGGAAAACCGAAATCATCTGCGTTGCTTTACTGCTGCACATGTATGTTCATCGCTAAAGTCATTTTCCGCTACCTCGCGATGGCTAACATTCAAATGCCACTGGCCTCGCCGCTCACTTCTCTTATAGTGTTCATAATTTCCTTTAAATATAGGGCGTTTTTTATAATGGTTATGTATCAAACGACCTCTGAGATTCAACGATTCCTTTACGTGCTTTTGAAACTGGAAGATCGACACGCCGCTCAAGCTACATGGGAAAAGAGCACTGTGGATGTTACTATTACCGCAGCCTGCAGAAGCACATTTCGCCGTCTTGACAACATGAAATGCGTGCAGTGCAGTGCAGATGCAGTCATTGTTATTTCAAAGTTCGTTTTCGTCATGGCACTGAGATAATAGCGCTGATCAAGTGGTATTAGTACATTGTTGCTTGCGGTAAGGCCGGGCAAATGTGTTGCTGGCAGCGTACATTGGCAGTGAATATAATTTGCTCTTCGTGGCTGTTTTATTTGCAGTTTAGCTTGTAGGGTGGCAATCGATGAAACTTTTTTTTTTCATTTCCGATATTCAGAACGCGTGAGTTGGCTTAGAGGTCAAGACTTTGCCCTATTGGAGTAAATTTTGTTATATTTGCAGCGGAATATATCTGGATATTCTATGATTCTTATGGTTGTTGTCTGCTGTATGCTTCATCGCGCCTTTTCTACAAGTATCGTTAACACGAATTAAAGCATTATCGCAACGGCGCAGTGCCATACGATCCACTTTAATATGAACAGCGTAGTGATGTTACCAAACGGTGACAAACCTTTTAATCATATCTTTAGCTGGAGCTAGGACTAACGTAACCTATTCAAAGTCCGAAGTTGTTTTCCTACAGCCCCGAACAAGTGCTTATTCTGGGCGGATTAATCGCAGATTTCTTATGATTTGAGACCCTTACATTTATTTCGCTCATGTATAATTCACTCTATTGCGGCACCCAGAACGGGAACCACTTTTCACTCTTCTCGTCAAAACATCCGGCCTTATAGCTTCTTAAAAAATAATTACGTACTACAACAGAAGCCAAGCAAACCGGCCACATACATGACACAGTGGCGCCCGTTGCGGCTCGCCTAACAAGATATAATACGTTTTCCTGGTATTTTCAAGCTAAATCGATAGGGCCTGCAAACGTTGACGTAGCGAAAACAAAACACTGCAAGCACAGATCACCGTCAGGCTGGCGTTGTGTACGAAGCATTTCGCAAGGAAAATCGAATCAGCCTTTGCGCGACTTTAGAAAATATAACGAAGCCTACTAAGCGCTTTATGACAATGTGTAGAACCAGAAAATTTTGCCCTCAAGAAGCCGAGGCGAGCGGACGCGTGTCACATGCACTCCGCAGTTTTTGGACTGTTTGACCCCTCAAAGCCTATTAGACCACCAAAATTTTGGCTGGAATCGACGACGACGACGAAGTGCCTTCTTCTTAGAACGCTTCTTTCTGTGTTCTCTGGTTTTCGACGAATTCTTCGGAATTTCCTGGTGCCTCGGCTCCCGGTTTTGTGGCCATGGACGCGGAGCCTTCCAGAGGCCCTCCTGGCCAGCGGTCATCAAGGCCGTCCCTCACGAGGAAGAGAGGAAGCGTGCTCAGTGACACCGAGGACACTGAGCTATACTCGATGTCGGATGAAGACTCATCGGATGATAGCTTCATCACTGTCCGCAGAAAGAGGGCCAAAAGGAGGACTGTCAACGCGAACCCATCAACGCAAGCGAGCACGGCGACGTTGAAGCCAAGGCCTGAACGCTGGCCTCACGCCATCGTGTTCGTACCCGAAGAGCCCTCAAACAACCTCCGACTGCAAAACAGGCAAGAACTATCTGTTTTCTTGGAAGGGGTCGTGCCGAATGAAATTAAGGATATTCGGATAAATGCACGCAAAAATGTCCTCGCAATCAATGTTACCAACGGGAGTGCGCTCGAAAAACTGAAGCAAATCTCGGTGCTAGGGCGCATCAAAGTGCGTTCATATATCCCGATGGATGACGCATCCACAGCAGGTGTCATTTATGACATCGATGTCGCCATTCCCAACGCGGACTTGCCTATCCTCGTCAAACCAGCAAGTGAGGGTGTTGTCATCACGCGTGTGAGCCGCCTTGGAACATCGCGCTGCGTCAAACTGATCTTCAAAGGAGATTGCTTACCAACACACGTCAAAGTCGGTCACTTCCGACACCCTGTTCGGCCCTTCATACAAAAGCCTCTTCAATGCCATCAGTGCTTCAGGCTTGGACATGTCAAGGGTGCCTGCCCAAACTCGATACTATGTCCCCGTTGTGCTGAACCTCACGCGGAGGAGACGTGCCGGGCTACTGTCCTAAAGTGCGGCAACTGTAATGGTTCCCATGCTGCCTCGTCTAGGGACTGCCCTCGCATCAAGAAAGAGGTCGCTGTTCTCAAGCAAATGGTTCGGGACAATTCGACACACAAGGCGGCTGCTGAAACGATCCGGCGTCGGCGTCGGCGTCACCGAACCGCCTCAAAAAAGGCTGAGCCGCGAAAGGAGAGGGCCGCTTCCATTGTAGCACCCACTTTCTCCAATCAGGCCAAAAAGGGGCTGAACAGCACAAGGAAGTCGCCTGACAGGAATTTGTCTCAAGAAGAATGGCCTGCGCTTCCGAGCCAGGAATCTCCCACAGAACTACAGATTGTCAAGCCCGCTCGGGAGTCTGCTCTTGCCGCCGATGCCACGCCCAAAGCAGATCGTCAAGTCCTTTCAATGCTGCGTCCCCTCATAGATGCCATTCGAGTGATTCTGTCGAACCTTGGAACTACGTCTGCTCAAAATTCACTGAAACTACTGGACGCCTTAAACCCAGTGCTTGAGTGCCTCGAATAGAGACATGGCCAGCCATCGCCCATCGTTTCGAGAGGAAGTCAAGGCAGCGTCAATCATTCAATGGAACGCAAGAGGACTAAAATCACGCCTTTCGGATTTTCGTCAGTATATATATACTAATTTGTTCCCAGTCATTGTCATATGTGAGCCTAATGTGTCAAAACCAGTCAGATTATCAGAATACGAAGCTGTTATATCCGCAACAACTAATGCATGCAGCAAAGTCATCGTTTTTCTTCGTCAAGAACTGACATAAGTTCGCCAACCGATTCCGCCTCATGATAAAAATCAATACGTTTGCCTAACAATTAAAAAGGGCAAACTCATGTTTACACTTGTTGGCGTTTATATCTCGCCTTCAAGTATTTTTGATCCCAAACGATTAGCGAACATCTTGTCTGCGTGCCCTGCTCCATATGTCATCATCGGAGATTTTAATGCGCACCATATAGCATGGGGAACCGCAAGAACAAATGCAAGAGGGCAAAGACTTGCAAACTTCGCCTGTAACCACGGCCTTTCACTCCTGAATGACGGCAGCCCAACGTTCATACGAGGCGTGAATTATGGCAGCTGTCTTGACCTAGCTTTCGTCTCCAGCAGTTTCACAAGATATGTTAAATGGTTTTCGGATATCGAGACACACGGGAGTGATCATATTCCCACATACCTTGTCATCAAAGGAATGTCCAGTCCCACCCCACGGAACACCATTCGATTAATTGACTGGACCACTTTTACTTCCACCATGGAGGATGCTTGTCGAGAGGGCTTGTCCTCTGGATTAGAGGAAGCAATCAAGTCTGCAATGCTACACGCCGCGCGCACGGTCACGGTTTCGTCGAAGCACACGGAATTGGATATAGAGTTGGAGCGACTTCGTGCACTCCGTCGTCGTGCGGAGCGGCGTTACCGGCGTACAAAATCCATCGAAGACCTTAGGACAGCCAGACGACTACAAAAGAAACTTCAACGTCGCATGGATAGATTGGCATCTCGACGTTGGGCAAGATTTTGCCAGTCACTAGACCCCCGAAAACCACTTTCCCACATCTCGAGAACCATACGTGGTCTACGTTCCTTCCCTGAACAACGCTTCCCATTCAAAGCGCTGGCGCTCTTCCAGGGGCGGCTAGAGGCTGATGTTGCAGAAGACTTTTGTGCAAGGATCGCTGGCCAAGCAACCGGTCTAGGCTTTGGAGCCCCCAGTCGCATCTCTGTTTCACGTGACGGCCGCATGGATCTTCCTTTCATAATGGAGGAACTAGATGCGGCTCTTGCTCTATGCAGGCGTTCTTCATCCGCGGGACCAGATGGAATATCCTACCGCGCCTTGAACAACCTGAGTGATGGCGCACGGAGAGAACTGTTACATCTCTACAACTTATCTTGGCAGGATGGCATGGTTCCCGAAGAATGGAAGATAAGCCGCTTGGTCCCTCTCCTGAAGCAAGGCAAGTCCCCACTTGAACCCACCTCATACCGCCCAATAGCGCTGGCCAGCTGTGTGGGAAAGATAATGGAAAAAATGATCCTTGCCCGCTTGGAGTGGTACCTGGAACACTACAACATGTTACCGAATTGCATGGCTGGTTTTCGTCGAGATCGCTCTTCAGTAGACAGTGTTGTTGATCTCGCTACGTACGTCCAGCTTCAAAAGTCACGCAAAAGATTATGTACAGCTTTGTTCTTGGATGTCAAGGGGGCATACGATAACGTATCTCACGAGGCTATCCTCGATGCTCTTGAGATGGTTGGTCTAGGTGGTCGAGTTTTCCAATGGATCTCTCATTACCTTTTTATGAGATCGTTCTTTGTCTGTACCGGTGATGGTAAAACCGCACTACACTACACGTACCGAGGTGTTCCTCAAGGCGGTGTACTAAGCCCTACCCTATTCAACCTCACACTCATTGGTCTCGTTGATCATCTGCCAGCAGCGATCAAGATATCAATGTACGCCGACGACATATGTATATGAACCTCAGGTGTGACACGTCCTCAGATATGTGCAAGACTTCAAAAAGCTGCTAATCTAATAGCTATATACCTCCGCAACCAAGGTCTTGAAATCTCGTCAGACAAATGTGCACTGATGGCGTTCTTTCGCAAACCAATGACACCCTACGCCATATCAATAAATGGCCAGATAATTTCTTATGAGAAGACTCACAAATTTCTTGGCATAATCATTGATAGAGATCTCTCATGGAGCCCGCACGTGACCTACTTGAAAAAGCGTCTGACAGCAATCTCCCAACTTTTCAAGTTTCTGGGAGGAAAGACTTGGGGAATGTCAGTGCATGCAATGTTGGAATTGTACAGGGCTCTTTTTCTGGGCTTCTTGAGATACAGTTTGCCCGTACTGACCAACACCTGCCAGACAAATCTTCGTGCTCTACAGGCTATTCAAGCTCGGGCTCTCAGGGTTTGTCTTGGTTTGCCAAAATGCACATCGATAGCAGCGACTATTGCGCTTGCTCGGGACCAACCTATACAAACACACATTGCGGTAGAAGTGTTGCGAGTGCACATTAGGCACGTTGCCCGTGCCTGTTCCCACCATCTGGCAACACTACCGTCAGAAAGGCCGCAGGCAGCATTTTGTACTACGCTTTCGGAGTATTACACCTGCCTCCCGTCAGGCTTCACCCCCGCAACTAAGCCATCGATTCCTCCATGGTGTTTGGCTCGACCCGCAGTGCAGCTCACCGTACCAAGAATCAGGAAAAAATCTGAGCTGTCATCACCTGCTCTTAAACAACTAACTCTGCTCCTTTTACACGAGAGGTACGCCGAACACGTACATATTTATACTGATGGATCGGCAACTCTCCAGTGTTCCTCTGGAGCCGTGGTCTTCCCAGCGAAAGCCACCACCATCAGTTTCAAGACATGTCACCCAACGACACCGATGGCCGCCGAACTTGCAGCCCTTCGCGCTGCACTTCGTCTCGTCAGCCAAGAGCAACCTCGAAGATGGTCAATATTCAGTGACTCGAAGGCTGCACTGCAATCTTTGCTATCGGCCCTGCGGCGCGGGCCAAACGAACAACTGGTATTTGAGATTAGAGAACTCATTCATACCTTAACTGAGAAAGGACACCACGTGACATTTCAGTGGCTTCCAAGTCACTGCGGAGTCATAGGGAACGAACACGCTGACAACGCTGCTCGGTCGGCTCTTCAAGGGGACAAAGAGGAGCCCATACCGTTATCAAGGACAGATGCCGCTCGAAAACTTCGAATTATCAGCCGTGACATCACGTTCTCCTTGTGGAACGCTGGAAGTTTTCACGACTACCGACTCCAGAATCTTGACTACCCTCTACGCCTTTGTATTCCAGCTGGACTCTGCCGTCGCGAAGCTACCCTGCTTTGTCGACTATGGCTAGGGGTGGCTTTCACCAATTCTTTCGCTTACCGAATTGGATGGGCCGACGACGCCACGTGTGAGGACTGTGGTAACGAGGAGACTTTTCAACACCTTCTTTGTGACTGTCCTCGATATAATTTGCAGAGACAATCACTCGCAACCGCGATAGCGCGCTTTGACCAAAGACCTCTCACAGAGGAACTTATTTTAAAATACCGCCATCACAAGCCGTCGCAGCAGAGGGCGACGAGGGCACTGTTGCGGTTTTTGAGGGCGACAGAATTGGACAGGCGGCTGTAGCCTGAACAGATGTTGATAGTGCGGCAAGTGTCACTGTGCTGTGCGATGACAGTATTCGGTGCCAGTGACCGATTGTGATTGTGTGTCTACGCTCCTTCCTTTCCTTATCTCTACTTTGTTACCACTTTACCTCCCCCTCCCCTCTCTCCCCAGTGTAGGGTAGCCAACCGGATCTTTTTCTCTGGTTAACCTCCTTGCCTTTCCCCTTTCCTCTCTCTCTCTCTCTCTCTCTTGGCTGGAATCGACGCCGGAACTGAAGAGCACCACGAGGACCCCAAATTCAAACCGGTGGGTCCAATATTTTGAATTTTATCAGACTTTGAATTTCCCGCGTGGTCGGCCGGACGATAGGCCTAACGAGACCTAGCACGAGAGCGGGGCTCCGCGGGCTCCCCAGCCTCGGCCCGAGGTAGAGACGACCCGGGGCGAAGTCCCGAATACCCAACCCCAACTTTGAGCAATCATCGACGAGAGGACCGACAGGTTTCATGGCGGAAACCCAGGAAACCATGGAGGAAGATTTTCACGATGCCACCGAGCCCGTCCTCGTGCAAGATCGAAGCGGGCCCGCGGCAGGCACCCAAGCCCCGAAAGGCAGCACCCCAACGACAGGAAGACCACAGGCAGAAAGCAATAACGACGCGGACTCGGAATGGGAGATCGCCATGTCCAGAAGACAGAAGAGGCGCCAGCGAGACGGCAAAGGATCGAGCAGCCAACTTTTGGCGGGAACGGCGCTAGGGAACAGAAATTCCCTGGGCGACGCAAAGATCACAGGCGGCGCGCTACCTGCGCCGAAGCGAGGAGGAGGAGAGGGGGTGTCGCGGAGGAGACTGCCTCCGCTCCCCAAGGACGATTTAAATATAGTGCTCAGGCCGAGGGGACTCGCAGTCAAGAGCTTGCAGACACACCAGGTTGCGCGAGCGGTGGTCGCGGCCACCGGATCCGGATGCAAGGCGGAAGACTTGATCATCAGGCTGCGCAATGGCTCCAATATCATAATAGTAAGCACCGACAACGAAGAGGCGGCCCAACGTATGCGGCGCATCACGCAGCTAACGTTGGGGAACAGCGGCTACGCCATCAACGCACACGTGGCGGCACCGGATGGCACGTTGCGGGGGTCATCCACGGTGTGGACGCGGGGACCTCGCCGGAAGAGCTCAAGGCGAACCTTAGAGTCCGAACGCAAGGAGTCAAGATCTTAGCAGCCACGATGCTGGGACGGTCGAGCACGGCGGTCATCACATTTGATGGCCCAATAATCCCGAAGCAAGTACTCTACTACGGTGGAGAGATGTGGTGCTACCCGTACCGCCCGACGAGACAAGTATGCTACGAATGCTGCCAGCAGGGGCATCGGTCGGACGTCTGCCCGAATCCGGAGGCCAAGGCCTGCAAGCAATGTGGCTGCCAAAATCCAGCGGAACAACACCAGTGCACGCCCAAATGCCTGATATGCGGGGGCGACCACGTTGCAGGCACGCGGGACTGCAAGCAACGACTCAAGACGGCAGGTGAGCTGCGAGGAGGTCCCCAGGGACATCAGCAGCAGAGGCGCAGCCGCAGCCGAAGCAGAGGCGGCGCAAGAAGACCGAGGTGGTTCCGAGATGAGGGCCAGGACCAGGGTCAACAAAACTTCAATGCCTATCGGAGCGGGTCACGGAGCTGGAGCCGCGGCCAGGGCCGGAGCCAGAGCCGAGGGTCCAACCGGGACGTATCCTATCCACCCCTGGGCGGCACGGGCCAGCAGCAGCAGCAAAAACAGCAAAAGAAGAGCGGCGGCGGCGTTACGGTGAGCTGGGGGACCGGCCCTCCCAAAACACTTTTTGCTCCGCACTCGGGACCACACACTAACAACAACAACACGCAGACAGCGGCCGAAAGGCAACTAAGTGAGGAAAACAAAAGTCTCAAACGCGAACTCGAGCTAAGCCGAGAAGAAACGCGACAACTCAGAAAGAGTATAGATGACCTAATTAAAGGAATGCAAGAGCTCAGACGAGCGGGGTACTCGCCAATCAGAACGCCAACGCCACCACCGCAGGCCGTGGCACCAGTGCAGCAAAACACAGAAGAGAAAAGCTTTAATGATGAAATCAGGAATTTCATGACTAGCCTGCAAAACCAAATGCAACAGGTGCAAAATCAGATGCAACAAACGCAAAAAAAGACAGCTCTGCAGGACCAGAGCTTCCGTAACTACGTCAAAAATCAAAACACGCAGAAAACCACTAATGACACCAGGGATAGGCTATACAATGACAGGAGATTCGGATCAGAAACCCAAGGTACAAGCAACAACAGTAACAACGCAATATGGCAGGACAAAACCAACTAGAGGTATGGCAGTGGAACTGCAGAGGGTACAAGCGCAAGCAAGGACTCCTGCAACAGTTCATATCTACGCGAGAAAATCCACGAGATATAATCATGCTACTGGAAACCAATAATAACCCCGCGCTTAGGAGCTACACGTGCCAGGAGAGTGGCCGCACCACGACCATCATAAGTAACAAAGTAGTAACCATAGCGCATAAAGAAATCGAGGACACCCAGATAGAACACGTGATCACGGAGGTGATTCCCAAAAAGAAAAGAAAGGCTAGAAGTACCTACATGGTACACTTGTACAGTTCACCTAAACAGACAAAAGGAAACTTTATTAAACTTTTCGCGGAGGCGAAGAAATTGGCGGGACAAAACACCCTAATCATAACGCTAAAAGCCCGCGCTGGGGCTATAAAAAGAAAGACAAGAAGGGACGAGGCATCTGCACGGCGGCAGGAAACACCGGGTGCGAGCTGCTAACCGATGAAAGCCAGCCGATTAGACAGGGAAACAGCGTCAGTCCAGACACGTGTCCCGACCTAACCTTTATCAGGGGCGCCAAGCAGGCAAAGTGGGAAAACCTGCTAGAGAACCTTGGCAGCGACCACCACATAATAAGAGTCAGCGCGGTGGCAGATAATGTCAAGAGGAAAATCGGTACGGCTCGGCTGACGAATTGGGACGCCTTTAGAGCACACTGTCGACAGCTAAAGGGTAACATTACCTCGGTAGAAGAGTGGAGCCAACAACTCAAGCAAATTCAGTAAATGTACACGCAAGAAGTGCACAGAACCGAACAAACACCGGAGGTAGACAAGCGGCTCCTCAGGCTCTGGGAGGCTAGACGCGGGCTCACCAACAGATTGAAAAGACAAAAGCTAAATAAGAAGCTAAAGAAGAAGATAGCGGACATCACTAGGCAGACGGAGGAGTACGCGACGCAGCTGGCCAGACAGGGGTGGCAACAGTTTAGCAACTCGCTGAATGGGACCCTAAGTACGGCCAAAACTTGGCGCATCCTCAAGGCCCTAATGAACTCTAGCAAGAACAAGTCCGAAAGCGGCAAATCGATCCAAAGACTGGTCCACCAGTACGAAGGTTCCGAAGAGCAGCTCCTGAAAGAAGTCTGAGAAAAATGCTACGGGAAAGACCAAATCGAAGGTTACAAAGGAGATTATCTCGGTGAGGAAAACCCGAAAATGGACCGACCCATCACGAGAGAGGAGGTCACCGAAGCCGTGAGAGCGGCGACGAAGAATACAGCGGCGGGAGCGGACAAGATTCGAAACTCACTCATAAGAAACCTAAGCGACGAGGCAATCGATCAGCTGACGTCGTACCTCAACACGCTTTGGCAAGAGGGGAAGGCACCGGCGGAATGGAAACACGCCGTCGTGGTCATGATACCCAAGCCGGGCAAGAAACTACAGGTCGAGAATCTCAGGCCGATCTCGCTTACGTCGTGCCTGGGAAAACTGTATGAGAGAATAGTCACCAGCAGGATCCAGCAGCACCTGGAGAACGGGAGGTGGTACCCTGACAGCATGTATGGCTTCAGGGCCAACCTATCGACGCAGGACGTCCTCCTACAACTCAAAGAGGAGGTACTCGACACAATGCCCAAGGCGGGTGAAAACGTTATGATGGCGCTCGATATCAAAGGCGCCTTCGACAACGTCAGCCACGCGGCCATAATGGAGGGCCTCAACAACACCAACTGCGGAAGGAAAGTACACGACTATGTCAAGGACTTGCTAACCGACAGAACGGCAACGGTAGGGCTGGGGGAGTTGAGAAGCGACACCTTCTCCACACCGTGTAAAGGCACACCCCAAGGCTCCGTGATATCGCCCGTGCTATTTAATGTGGCGATGATCGGCCTGGCAAAACGACTCGGCGAGATCCAGGGCATCCAACACGCTATGTACGCGGACGACGTCACGGTTTGGGTCACGCAAGGTTCACTGGGAGAAAAACAAGAGAAGCTACAAGAGGCTGCGCGCTGTGTCGAAAAGTACACCAGAGAGAGGGGACTGGTATGCTCCACAGAAAAATCCGAACTACTGAGAGTAGGTAGACACCCCACCCAAGCAACACTGGAAGCAACGCTTGACGGTCAAAACATCCTGGAAAAGAATATGATCAGAATCCTGGGCATGTGGCTACAGGGCAGCAGAAAATGCAGCCACACCATCAGCCTGCTGAGCAAAGTGACGGAGCAGGTGGGCCGGATGATCAACAGGGTCTCCCAAAAAAGATACGGCATGAAAGAGGAAGACACACTAAATCTCGTCGGCAGCCTGGTCGTCAGCCGAGTCATCTACTCGCTACCGTACCACGCGATGACCAAAGGAGAGAGGGAACAGGCAGACACGATACTCAGGAAAGCATACAAGACGGCTCTCCATCTGCCAAAAAACACGTCAAACGAAAAACTGCTCCAACTGGGCATCAGCAACACTTTCAGTGAACTGGCGGAAGCCCTGCTCGAAACGCAAGAAGCCAGACTCAAGAGCACCCCTGCAGGGAGAGCGCTCCTGACTAGGCTGGGACGGGACACGAGCGGACACGTAGATAGATACGCAGAAGTGCCCGACTGTTTAAGATAAACAATAAGCGTTAAGCCAGTACCTAAGAACATGGACCCCAACCTCCACGAGAGCAGAAGGCAGGCGCGAGCCGAATACTTGGAAAAGATACTAGCGCTACTAGAGAACACGGTATACACGGATGCTGCCACGTACCCGCGAGAAGGGAAGCGCACGGCCACGGCGGTGGTGGTGGATGGCGACGGGAATCTGATCACATGTGCGACGGCAAAGGCAGCCGACACAGCGGAGGCCGAAGAAATTGCCGTGGCGCTGGCGGCAGCAGAAGGATATAGGACAGGCAGGCCTCTAAACATCTTAACGGACTCGAAGGAAGCCTGCAGAAATTACACGAGGGGCAGGATTAGCAAAGCCGCCCTCAGAAATCTCGGCGGAGCCAACTTCGCCGAGAGGAACGTTACGCACAAGTTAATCTGGATTCCGGCCCGCGCAGGCATAGCGGGTAACGAAAGGGCAGACAGCCAAGCTCGAGAGACCACGTTCCGAGCAGAGCAGTCGCACGCCCCGGAGTATCACCCACACGCTTGTGAGGGAGGATACACGGAAATCTTAAACTTATACAGAGGGACGAGAGCCAAATATCCCCCACCGCACAAAGCTCTAACGCACGAGGAAGTAACGAGTTGGCGCAGATTGCTGACAAACACCTTCCCAAATTTATACATCCTAAACAAAATGTACCCAACACAATACAGAGACACCTGCCCATAGTGCGGGCCCACACCCACACTATATCATGTCACATGTGAATGTAAACACAATCAATCATTCCACCAACACAATAACCCGAGTGCGGAGCAATGGGAGAGTCGGCTTACCAGCTGCGAGCTCACGGCCCAAAGGGCCTTAGTGCAAAACGCTAGTCAGGTTGCTAGGCTCCGTGGAGCCCCGGAATAGGGGCCCACCCTTGCCGGAAGAGGCTCCAAGTCGCCGGCGCCTAAGAAGACGACCGAGACCTCGCGACGCTAAATCCTTGAAGGAACCAAATAAAGTTTCTCTCTCTCTCTCTCTTTCACATTGTCACAGCAGCGGCAGCTCACTTGGCGAGTAAATGAAGAAGATTTGCTTGTTCGGTTGTTTTCTTTATTATTACGTTTTCTGATGTCATCTTTCCAATTGGTTGGCGTCATGGTTTCCTCGTTATACGCGTGAGGTAACTAGTTTGGCTTGGTGATGCCATGTCAATTTGGGTGCCACTTGTTCATACAGACTTTAAGGTATATCATCCTACGATAGGTGGCACTCCTGACCTCAAATTGCCTTTTTAGACATTACAGGAGCCTATGACAACGTAGACCGCAACATTTTGTGGGATATTCTGAAAGGGGAGGCTTAGGTGACCATTGTCTACAGCTTTTGAGAGAGATTTACCTAGAAAATACCATTTGCGTTGAATGGGAAGGTATGAGAAGCGAGGAGAAAGCTCATATCAACAAGTGACTGAGGAAGGGGTGCCCTTTATCCCCACTGCTGTTTATGACGTACATGGTGAGGATGGAGAGGGCGCTAGAAAGAAGTAATATCGGGTTTAATCTCTCCTACAAACAGGCGGGTACAGTAGTAGAGCAGCAGCTCCTAGGTTTATTTTATGCGGATGAAATTGTGTTTTTAGCTAACAAGCAAAGTGATTTGCAACGTCTGGCTAATATCTGTGGACAGGAAGGTAACGATTTAGGTTTCAAATTTAGTGTTAGAAAATCAGGTGTTATAGTATTGAATTAAAACAATGAACAGACAATGGAGATACAGGGCCAGGAAATACCTCGGGTAACAGAATATGAATACCTTGGTATATATATGGATAAGCGAGCGCAATAGATATATGGAAACACATGAAAAAACAATAACAGTGAAGGAGAAGAGAAATGCAGCCATAATGGAAGCACAGAGTGCTATGGGATACAATAGGTACGAGGTCCTCCGACGTATGTGGAAAGATGTAATGGTTCCAGTACTTACTTTTGGAAATGCGGTTGTTTGCTTTAAATCAGGGGTACAATCAGGACTCGATGGGAACCAAAGGTCAGTGGATCGCCTCGCATTGGGCGCTCACGGGAAGACTAAAATGAAGCTGTGTAGGGTGATAGGGGCTGGACTACTTTTGAAGTGAGGGATGCTCGCAGTAAAATTGAGTATGAAGAACGCCTGAGGAATATGGATGAAAGTAAATGGGCTGGGGAGGTGTTCAGGTAGCTGTACAGGAAAAACATTGATTCACAGTGGAGGAAAAGAACTAGGAAGCTTATCAGCAAGTATGTGGCCTGTAAAGTGGGCAACACAGCAACAAAGACGGTCAAGCGGAAAGTCAGAGAGGCTGAAATAATCTCATGGGTTGCGGCAATGGAAAGGAAACCTGCCATGAGTAACTACTTAAGAGGAAAAAACGAAATCAGCAAAGAAACAATTTATGATGACTCACAGGGAAGCTCATTACTTTTCGAAGCGAGATCTGGATGCGTGAGAACACGCACCTATAAAGCGAGATGCAAGAAGGAACAAGAAGCATGAGCTTGCTGCGTTAAAGATAGAGAAACTATGCAGCATGTTTTATTAGAATGTGAAGAGGTCTACCCAGCGGTCGATTTAGGCACCACTGGCCTCCTCGAAGCCCTTGGGTTCACCGGGAGCAGTGGAAAAGTAAACATGTCCGCAATAGGCATTAGTAAGAGGCGATTGGAAGATTGGTGGACGAAAAGTAGGGAAACGACAAAAAACGGAGACGTGCAAAGGCACAGTTAGCCATATAGGGATCGGAAAATTTGTCTGTGGGTGTTCATAGTGTTTATTTTTTAATTATTTGTTGTTTAACTCAGGTAGGAAGTTAGGCGGTGTAATGGCAGGCGCTTGGTGGCGCAGCCGACCACCCCGTTCCAAAGGGGACACTCATAACATCCATCCAACCATCCAGGTTTTAGTGCATGTCCTCTTTTGTAGAGCAGTAAAAGGTGCGCTGTATTATGCCTAGTTATCTCATACTGCGAATGTATAACACTTCTCTTACGAGTAAAATTGAAACGCAAATTTCCCCACAAGCCTGATTGCAGAAAGGGCTGCAAGCGCGAAAGCTCGGCAACTGCCAAAATCTTGTCCAGCACTAGATGGTTCATCTTCAGGACACGCCGAAACAGCGCAGAGGAAGTTAAATCAATGCGCCGATCTCACCTTATCTTCCCTGAGGCAGTGACAGCACTGTAAATAGCCGCTTCATAGTTCAGTTGGAACGTTCTACAGATGTTTTCTTCATAAAGGGCTAATATATTCATGGTTCGCCGAAGTGCAGTTTAGTTTGTTGAACATATTGCAGGGTGACGCAATCACCGGGAGCAGTGTATGCATCGGGAGGGCTCGAAAAACAAACGTTAACATCTATGCGCGACAAACTGACGCCCTAATACAACCGCGACTGCAGATACGCTCGCTCATATGAAGCTCGCTTTCAAAACTGGCATACTTCGGGTCAAATTTGACAATTTTCCAAGGTTCGGCATGAAACCCATTATTAGACCTCGGCTGATTTCCCGTTCTTCCGTCAAGATTGCAAGGTGAATTAAAGAGCGATATTGTAGTGGTAAAAGTCGTCTAATTGATGTTCTATTTGTGTATTTGCTTACATCAAATGCGTTTGCCGTAAAGATACTGACTGTATCCAGTTGACAACATGTGTCCTAGAGAGAATACTGGAGAAACACGCTTGGTCTCGAAGAAATTATTCGGTGTTTATATGTTCTATTTCACAATACTGCAGGCCCTGCTCGGGCCCATGCAGGAGTGGTTACATGGAACACAGTACAAAAATAACAAAAAGAAGAGAAAGAAGTGATACCACTGCATCCAAAGCAAAGAGCATTAGCACGCACAAAAATAAACATATTCAATAAATACATACACTCTGCTTAAATGAGCGGTTCGTAGAAGCAGGAAAAATAACGTTTACGATAAGTATGCATCAAAAAGAGGCTGCATATGAAATACAGATAACTTCACTTACTTTATCGCCATACGAATTCCAGATTCTCAATACTGTCAATAAATGCATTCGCAGATGGGCAGTTTACTGATCCAGAGGGTAGCATGTTCCAATGGGAAATGGCGTGTGGGAATAAAGAGTAATTGTGATTGTTATTATGGCTGGGATGGTGCCGTATTTATTTATTGTGACTCGTTCGGGCAGAAAATATGAATGGCGCTTGAATGTGTGTTCCTTGTGGTATTCGATAGGATCCGTGATACAGCAAGTATAGACATATTAATCTGGAAATCATTATACGTTGAGATAGTGGTTGAACGTTAGCCTTAAACGCAGGTTCGTAATGCTCGTTTGACGCGAATATTGCGAATATATGAATCTGAATTCTAAGTTCTGTAGGCGTTCTAGTTTGTCGGCTAAATACTCCTGGTGCGGGGCCCAAACGATGTCAGCATACTCAAAAGTGGGTCTAATGAGGGTTCTCTATGCATTTAATTTAACACTGTGAGCTGTGTTTCCAAGTTTTCTTCTAAAACAATGCAGTTTACTTAGCGCCTTGTCATATATGTTATTCATATGAGCTTCCCAAATTAATTTCGTTGTAAGAGTGACCCCGAGATATGCGACCTTATCGCATTTTAGTAGTATAATGTTTATCGTGTATATAAACTGAAGCGCATTTTTCTTGTGTGTGAAGGAGTAAGAAAGTGACAAAGTGCCAGACAAATAACTGTGACACCTGGTGTATTATAAACGTAATAATAAGTTGTCAGTGTAAGTGCGCCTGTATGAAAGAAAGAGCATTGTCTTCGTAATGTATCATCTTTTAAATCAAGGGGATCTCACAGCAGCGAATAACACTAACGTTAAAAAAAGTTCTCGAACGATACCGTCCCTGGCAAAATGTGTAGGCGAGCTTAAATGGGCTCCGTGCTAAGTTTGTAGCGTTTAATCAAAATGTCTGCGGAGTACGATGCGGAGAGAAACGGATTCTTTTTTTCTGAATAACGCATTCTGATTCTACAAAGTCAGACTCTATAGCTTTGATTACTTGCTGTTTATCGGGGTCGTTACAGACAAAACATGGCGTTTCAGATAAAGATAAAAATATAATTTTTTCTGCTTTTCTTTAGGCTTGTTGGGAATTTGCAAGCACAGCTCTTACATGTTTGGTTTCGTTTTTCACGAATAATTATTATTCATGGAATGAATATCGCAAGGTAACTTGACCAAAAGCGTCTCGAATTAGTAAACTTTTATAATTATTATCAGTTGCTAAATAAATTATTGTCAACAGCCTATTTCACAGGTTCCAGATATGGCCTTAAAACAGTTTTTTGTCTGTATCGAAGAGATGCTATAAAATGCGCGATAAGTACAAGCGTGTTTTCTGTGTCATGGCGCGAGAGGTTTCTTTATTATTAGGAGCTATTATCAAGTAATACCAACACACAGTATTACCCACAGTAACACCAACACAAAGATATTCGATCCACAGATCCATTGAAGACAACTACTATAGCCCTACACCACATAGCTCCACCTATAGACCACACACGCGAGTATCCAGAGCACTAGTGCAACGCAGCAGACATATCACAATGTTTAAATTCCGATGAAGTTGATGTCCTGAAACACGGTATAATGTTTTGTCCCACGAACAAAGCAGTAGATGAGTATGAACTCCCCAAAGATATATCAGAGTTTCGAAGACGCGTGCGCATCAAGCTATTTTTTTTTTACTATCCACACGTAGGAAAACAGGATGGAGGCGCTCTTAGACCACCTAGCACGTGGACAACGGAAACCGAACAGTGCCCAGACCTCGATTTAAACAGAAAGCTAATCTTAAAGAAATTCTAGAGCCAACGCGGCATTTCCGCAAGGGCAAAAATTTGTGTCATACTCAGCACCAAATTATTACAGAACGAAGGAGACGACCCCGATCAACAATGAACGACCAAGACCTCTGCATCGTGGCTGCCATCAGCGACAAACCATTTCAAAGGGCAAAGGACGTTCGAGATGCTCTTGGCCGGGACAACTGGAGCGACCGCACGGTAGGACGAAGGCTTAGAGGAGCAGGACTGCGAAGTCCCATCACCGCACGGAAACCTCTGCTCACCGCAGCCAACAAAGCTGCTCGCCTGAGGTTCGCTACTGGACGCCGCACCTTGAGCGAGTCCGAGCGGAAGTATGCGGAATAGTCCGCAGAATATCCAGGAGATGGCCGCCAGCGTACGCATGTCTGTGAACGTCTGAGGGGCGATTTCCCACGAAGGCCTAGGCCCGCTCGTGAGAATTGATGGGAGGTTCACCAGTGCTGCGAATTGCACTCTGCTCGAGCACCAAATGATCACTTACGTGTAGAACGGGCCGCACCCGCATGGGTGTTATTTTTCCCAGCAGGACTTGTCTCCCATTCGCACATCGAAGGACGTGACGCGCCTTTTGGAAGAGCGAGGGGTAATGCAATTTCAGCGGTGCGCGAAGGGTGCCGGCATGAACATTGTAGAGCATGTTTGTGGCCGTATGAAAGTGAACCTTTCGAAGAGGTCACTAGAACTGGCGAACTCCGACCAACTATGGGAAGCAATAGAACGTAAGTGGAAGCGCCTTCAGCGTGATACCGCATTCATCGAGGCTCTCTACGCGTCTCAGCCTCAAAGAATGGAGGCCCTCGTTCAAATGGCGGTGGCATGACGCGTTATTAGGCCTCCAAGGAACAAAACAAAGGACGAGCATAAGCTACGATGACGCAATTGCCTTATTTCATTTGCTTCAATATTTTTGTAATATGCGGCAAGCGCCAATAAACTTATTTTGAACTCACCCTTAAAGACCATTTTTTTCCCGATTTACAAAATTTGCCATAAATCGATATCGAAGCAAGGAACAGTGCAACCTTCTGTTACGATTCGGCGCAAGAAGTTACCAGTGACGCAATATCGAACAGCGTTATCATTGTCTGCTGGCGATGCGAAGTTTCGCACTTTGCAGACGCACGGCGGAAGTGAGAACAGTTCTTAGAACAGCGTTCGCCTTTCCTCTTTGTTTCCAACGGCGACCGCAGCGTATAAACTATATAGCTGGGTCTGCGGGTGTTTTCTACGCGTTCCTGTGTTCCCTTTCATATTGCTCATAATAGTACGTCCAAAAAGATGAAGACTGAAGTTACGAGGAATCGAATGGACCTTACGTAATACGATAGTGTGTAATCCAGTGTGGCGACGAGCGACCACGTAGACCGGTAAAGTCTCGGGCTCTTGCAGGAGAGGAAGAACAGACACTAAATGTCTTAGCGTAGCATTCTTTTTAATAATATAGTGTTTTAGCAGAGCGTATTTGCCCTTCCGCTCCCCTCACGCGGCCCGCTCAACCTCACCGGAGCGTGGGAGACAGATTGCAGTTTAGCTAAGCGGAGAAAATTTGCACGTAGAGCCCCCAGGTTATACAAGATGAAACTACACTTATAAAAAACACACTATTTTATTGTTCAGCCGCACAAGAAATAAATATTTTTTCTCATAAACATTTTATAACACATAAAAGGAAAGCCTTCGTTGTTATTAAGGAAGGTTCGTTTTTTTTTTTGTTACTAAGCACAGTTACGAGCCATTGCCGGGCCAGAAAGTGGTTGTGCCATAGCCATGCTATAGTCGTGCGCTTTGTTGCGTTCGCGAGTTTTTTTGCAGCAGTGGTATCAAGCCGGCGTCATGGCAAACAAGAAAAGTGTGCTGCAAGATCCACTCTTATTGAGTCAGCTGACGTGGCATGACATCGAAGACCTTGTAGTCATGGAACTGTTTTCTGTGACGCGGCGAGATCCGCTTTCCGTGGGCGGATACCTTAACATCGACGCACTAGACAGTGGGCTTTTTCGGTTATATTTTCGTTTTGAAAAGGCTGATATCAGAAGACTGCGAAGTGCTCTTCTTGTGCCTGATGTCATCTCAACACCGCAGAGAGTGCTCGTCCCCGGATATGAAGCCCTCTGCATCACACTGCGCCGCCTCTCGTACCCTAACAGGCTCTGCGAGTTGGAGCAGCTTTTCGGCCGGCACTACTCTGTGATCTCCTCAGTGACTGGATATGTACTCTCGCACATCGAAGACAAGTCCGTTCACCTCTTAAAAGACGTGAACAACCACACCTGGGTTGATTTGCCTACAATTGACATGTTCGCTCAGGTAAGCAATTCATTCGAATTTCTTCGACCGCAATTACAGATGTTTGCTTTGCAGGCCATAGATACCAAAGGAGCCCCCCTCCACAACTGCTGGGGGTTCATAGATGGAACCGCAAGGGCTATCTGTAGGCCATCGACCAGTCAAAAAGTTTTCTTCTCTGGGCACAAACGTGTTCACTCCGTGAAATATCAATCGATCATGTGCCCAAAGAGTATCATTTGCCAACTCAGCGGGCCGTTTTTCGGTAGCCGACATGATGCTGGTGAGTTTCGCGTTCACCGTTGATTGGCATAGCATCAATACAACTGGCTTTTGTACTAGACAGGAGGAAGAAAAAATACAGTAACTTAACCCCCTTTTTTGCTTACATGTCTCTCAGGTATCCTGCGGAAGAGCAAAACGTACGAGAAGCTGGAGAGGCTAGTGCAACGGCACGACTACTGCCTCTACGGGGACCCTGCTTACCCATTGAGGCCACTGTTGCTAAAGCCTTATGGTGGAGTGGGGATAACTGCACGTCAAGAAGCCTTCAATAGGGAAATGAGCAAAGTAAGGCAAGCTGTTGAGTGGGGCTTCGGGAAGACCGCAGGACTGTTTGCGTTTCTCGATTTCAGAAAAAATCAGAAGCTCCATCGGCAAAACTTGCCTCGCATGTACAGGGTTAGTGCGATTCTCGCAAACTGCCACACATGTATGTATGGCTCTCAAGTGTCACAGTACTTTGGGCTTGATCCACCGAGCTTGGAAACATACCTTTGTCCAGGGTACCAGTAAATACCACTTACCACATACATTCAGTAGCATGGAACTTGATCGGTTTGGTTTTTGTAGTTTAACGTCCCTAAGCGACTCAGGCTATGAGGAATGCCGTAATTAACTTGCACTGACATCGAACAGAACACTGGCCTCTAGCATCTTGCCTCCATTGAAATGTGATCACCACGTCAGGGGTCATACCAGCGTTTTTCGGGTCAGCGGCTGAGCACCACAGCCACTGAGCCTCCACGGTGGCTGCATGAAACTTCAGTTGAATTCATAACAATAAAAATTGCTCTTAAAATATTGCTTCTTTTATTGCATTGTTATGGAACACAGGACAAACGTTCAAGTTCTTTTATTGAGTACTTGGAGCAGTCATAATAAACAGCACAAGATAGCTGAGCAAATTGAGTTTGTCTTCATTGAGGAATGAGCAAACGGGAATGAGAAGAAAAACGTGGTGCTTACAAAAAAACATACGGCAAGTTGAATTATGCAAACAAGAGGTGAGCCGTGCAGACACGACACAAGAGTAGAGAAGTGCACAACACGAACGCCGACTATCAACTGAAGGGAGCACTGAGGCGAAAAAAGAAAGAAGACACCAAACTCATCTGCGCAAGCTCAGGAATGGTATCACCACGCGTCAGTCGGGTACATGTGTCGGTCTACGTACCCGACTGACACGTGGCGATACCATTCCAGAGCTTGAGCAGATGAGTTTTGTGTCCTTTCTTTTTTCGCCTCAGTGCTCCCTTCAGTTGATAGTCGGTGTTCGTGTTGTCCACTTCTCTACCCTTGCGTCCTGTCTACGCGCCTCACCTCTTGTTTGCACAATGAATCCTTACCAACTAGCTCAGCTTTCTGTCGTTCTAAGGCAAGTTGAGAACTGCCTTCACCCATGTGATTCCCCCAATACCATCCTCACTGCACAAGCAAACGTGACTGAGAGCAAGCTACGTCAAACTGTTTAGGTATGTTTAGGATATTAACTTCACGTGTGTGTTCTAGTACTCCATTAAATTGACTCGTGCATGTGTGATTACAAGAAATGATTTAAATAGTATTCAGCCCAGTAAATCGGTCCTTCAAGATATTCTCAATGCGCTCCATGCGCTCTAACAGCTGATGGTGTTGGTGTTTCAAAGTTTGAATTTGCAACCTATGGTTTTCCTCCTCTAGGGCAACTTTTCTTTCTTCCAATGCCAACTTTTTCTCGTCCAGTTCTAGTTGTCGTTTCTGTATAGCGAGCTGCTCCTTCTTCAACGTGAATTCATAATCTTCACGTCGGGCTAGGAGCTCCAGGGCCATGGCTTGAAGCCCTTGAATTCCTGTGAGGACAACAAAGGGAAACATTTCTGCTGTCACCTGGAGTGAAGAGCTTATTACAGTATCTAGCCAGTAGCAGTCACGTTACAAATATACTCTTAGAATAAATGTCTCGTCCAGAGCACACTTCTTATGCTTGAGAATATTACACAGCAACAGAGCAAGAGCTGGCACGTACCTGTGCACACAGAAGTAATCATTATGCACAGCATGTCAAAACTGTCTAGCCAACAGGGTTGCCCTGGAGCGGTGTACATTCTCAGTGATGCATCTTGAGCCATGAAGCAACATTGCAGAAGATCCAGAGCTTTACAAGGGCCAAGGTGAGAAGAAAGTTTATCCTACCTGGCTGCTGCAGGAGCCGTGGTTGACCTAAAAGCTGCGCCTTTTGGTCTCGACACTTTCGTCAAAGGCTCTACATTGTGTTTGTAAACTCATCATCCCCATCACCACCAGCCTATTTTATTTCCATTGCAGGACGAAGGCCTCTCTCTCCCTACGAACTCCATTTGCTCCTGTCCTGCGCATACCGATTCCAACTAGCACCCGCACATTTCCTAATTTCGTCGCACCACCTAGTCTTCTGCCGTCCTCTACTGCGCTTCCCTTCTCTTGGTACTCATTCTGTCACCGTAATTGTTCAACGGAATCTCTGTAGATATCTTCCAGGTATGCATCCCTGTTTTCAAAGGAAGTACACATGTAACACCGTAAAAAATACATGTACCTCTGAGTGATGCCATGTGATAATTATACCTATTCTCTTGTGTAAATTGCTTGTAGGCCGACTTGTGCGATTTTACATGCTACAGTAAGGTTATATAAGCCCAGCTCTATGCTGCAACTTGTGAAGGCTTATTTGTATGGCAAAGTTAGCATTGTTAACATGAATACAACTAAAAACTATTACATGTTCAGTAGTATGTAGGAGTTTGTGGTTGCACGCAGCTGTAACTCACAGCATACTACATACGCAGTGGGTGCAACGAGTGCGAGGTTTTGCAGATTACTTTCTTCAGCATTTCTCATCTCATGCAAGGTATACTATCAAAGAGAAACTAATATCAAGCTTGTTCCTTAGCTGTTAAGGTACACATGTTGTAAGTAAAAAAAAACTGCATTAAAATTGCAGATTTGTCGGCTGGTCAAATTTCAGCTGAAAGTCAACCCTTCATGGTGCCTGCTGTTCTTTTGCATTCATTTTTGGTGCTGTTACCATATCTCGTTAACTATGCATGTTTACTGTCATTTCTAGCTTGAAACAGCCAAGCTAAAGGTATCGTGCCAGACAGTACAGGCATAAACTCTGAAGTGCAAAGGCCAGAGCTGACGACAAAGATATGCATTAAAATGGATTTCCTAACTGACAGGTTGACTTACCTGCATTATTCAAGTTTCCACACTTCTTCTGATGGCTAAATTATATTCATAATTTAATACACATGTACAAACAATACAGAAAAGGTAGCGTGATCATAGAGAGCATTGCTTCAAAATTATTTATAATGAACCATGAATAAAATATATGTACCACTTCACTAGAACAAACCAAACAGAAAGTACAATGAATGTTATTTTGCTACTGGCCTATGTTTCTCTCGGTTTCTAACCTTTCACTAACAGTATTTGTACAGTGCACCCTTGGCCCAAAAATATTCCAGTTTGGAGCAGTACCGTGTTCATAGGCAGGTGGCTCATTAATGCGTGCACTGATATCACTCCACTTACATATGTGACGGTTTGAGAAAGCAAACCCTTCCGAAAGTCATCCCGTTTGAGTGCAAGTGGAAGTTATAGGTGGCGATTAACTGGCGGATGTTGCATATAGACCATAGGAGATGTTAGTGGAGGACTCCAAGGAGACTGGGAAGTCTGTCTACTTTAATGCCGTACATAAAGGCAACCTATGTATAATAATCTCGTAAAGCTCCGCATAACGTTACGCAAAAGCACCACACAAGACATTCATTCTATGCAGTACTGTCACTCACCTTTCGGAGCGTTACTAACGCACTGCCTCTTCCGCTTTCGCGGTAGCTCTCGTTGTGAGTCTTGTACCATCGCAGCAGCATCATCTGTGTCGAAATTTTGCATGTCTGCAGACACCTACCCAGTGTGGGTAGAGAGCGGGCTCTCCGGTGACAGCGGGTCCTCCAGCTCAGCTCTGCACATTGACGTTAGCAGCTGAGATGCCGCTGACTCACCGCAGGCTGCAAAAAACAGCAGTGAAAAAATAATCGTAATGCCACTGCTATGATTAACTTTTGCAACCACCCCAACCGAATGCAAAGAAAATTACACTGGTGCCAGACGGCATGCTGGCACTGGCACGACTGCATCGTTCACACACACACACAGGCGCGCGTGCACGCACGCACGCACACGCGCACGAATGCGAGCCCAAATCACATGGGTAATGTGATCACGAATGCGAGCCCAAATATGGACATACACACTTACTTTCGCAGGTTAACGCTGTCCTGTTGTCGAAAATATCCCACGAGAAGGTCCACTCTGTCGTGCACTGCACGGAGTGTGAAGCTCGCGCCCCACTGTCGAATAAACGTTTTCCCTAACTTGATCCCACAAGCGAACGTTTTCGAATGGGTTCGTCGCTACGACTTCGCGCAGAAGACATAAATCTTCATCATTGCGGAACCTCTTTCGAGGTTTCCGGCCTGTGAGTTCTGCAGACACTGTCGAAGCACATGTTGCACCGGCGACTGCCCTATTGGAATCCGCTTCTCCCCCGACGAAGCACGAGACCAGAATGCTTTGCGTGAGACGCGCACGCCAAGAGTTTCCTACAAAAATTACTAGAGGGAACTCTGGCGCTAGTGTCTGCGGGAGCTGCAATGGGAGCGCTTGTCCAAGCATGGGAATTATGGGAAGTACATGGATTTGCCTAAACTTCGTCCTTTCGGCCTCAAGCGGCTTTGTGACTTTGTAAACTCGTCATTTTAAACAGTGTATTGCGTAATAAATAAACATCATTAAAATTGCCCGAAGGCAGGATTCGAACACAGGCACTCTAGCACAGAAGCCTGATATTGAAACCATTAGGCCGCGGACGCACGCACCGACAAGCGAATGAAACGCCCTTATGAATTTATCGCGGGCATGCGAGTGCCTTGAGACGCTTGGCACGTTTCGATTGGGCCGCCTGGACAAGCCGAATCGTTGCAATTAATAGCAATTGTACGCGTTCCCGGCGTCTTCTGCACTTCGAAGAATATAGATTGCGTTGAAATATACGACAATAAGGTTTATATAGCGTAATATACAAAGCCACAAGAACGTCTGAATCCACATGCACGAAGATCAGACAAATCCATGTACTTCCTATCATTCCCATGGTAGGACAACGACTGCAGCGCCAGAGTTCCCTCTAGTTTTTTTTGTAGGAAACGCTAAGGCTCCGCGCTCCGCAAAGACGCCGCGCAAGCGAAACGGAAGTGCCGGTCCGCTTGCGCGCTCCCATTTTAGGGTGTGGCGCATGCGCAGTAATGCTCGCGCCTCCTCGCTGAGCGGAGCGGAAGCGCAAATACGCTCTGCTAAAACCACGCTAAAACACTCT